>NC_136761.1:947500-1382500 GCF_936440315.1 Barbus barbus
AGCAGCTGCGTCAGGAATCAGGATCTTCAGGTTGCATCTGTATAGCTCCAGATATTTCAACATAAAGCCACACGAGCAGCCCATCTATCCAAGCCGCCATTACTCAATCAGCTGAAGGAGCAGACACACCTCGGCGTGATAAAGCTTATGCATCAAACCTATGGCTTCCTGGAGCATTTAATAACTCATTAATATTGTGTTTGCGGGAGAATCCGCTCCTCCTCATCAGGCGCGCGGCATATAACGGTGTCAGTTTAATAAACTGTGAACCCAGCTAACCCTAACCACAACGGAAGTCTTGACATAACCTACATTATGTAAGAATATCTCGCCGTCGAGACGCACGTGACAGAGGTCAGTACCTGCAGTTTCGCTTGATCTGTGCTCGGAGGCGATGCTGCAGACAACAAGCTCGCATCTCTGCGCAACTTCCGGTCTGAGCGTGCTGTCCGGAAGCAGAATGTGTCCAGCTGACCCTCCAGCACTGGAATAGAGTTACTGCACCACGAGCTGACTCCTGAAGCTTTCATATTCTTCATATTCTGTGTGCTGCTTTGTTGAAAGCAGCTTAATATTAAGAGCTGATAAATTGAATTCCAGCTGCATTTTACCTTTTATATGCACATTTTCTAACCTTATTAGTTGTATGCATTTTTGACTATTAGTTGTTTTTTTCATTAATCAATACTTTTAGAATAAGTCGTGTTTATTTATAAAGCGCTTTAAACACGAAGCCTACGGAATCTTTCAAAGCAGCTTCACTGTAATAAACAGGAAAGTGTTTATGTTGTAAAAAATGTATTTAAATCTGTTCAAGTTTTGTTGTCATCCAAAGCCAGTGCATTCAGAGCGATAATATTACCAAATATTAATTGTGTTCTGCCTGTGACCCAACTAAGCAAGCCAAAAGGCAGCAGTATGAAGAAACCCAAACTCCATTAGATGACAGAAGAAGAATACATCTCTGGAAGAAACCAGATCTAGTCAGACACCGGTTGTCTTCTGATCAAATGAACAAACGCTGGTTTATGATTACAGGCTGCAGAATGAATCAGATTTGTGGATCGATGGACATCACTCATTGTCATATCCAAGAGAAAGCACTAAGGTCCAGAAGATATAACCATGATCAGAAGGAAATGGGCTGAACCCTGACTGGAAATCCTCAAAGATATCTTCCCAAGAAGGAACAAAGTTGTGAAGATACCAGTTTTTCTAGTATTTTTAACAGAAAACAGAGATTTGGAATCAGTCTGTAGTGAACTAATTTTTTCAGAATCGAGTTACAGTACAGAAGTGGAAGAAGAACTGTTTTTGCTTAGAAATTGCTAGTAAATTTCACAATTAATTACAAAGGAATGGCAGTGACAGTGAAATAAACAACATTTTAAAGTACCAAGACTAATTTAATATGTTTTTCTTGTAAAATGAACTCCAATAATCATTTATGGCCGATCAAGCATTTTTTTACGATCTGTGTTGGGTCTCCTAAGCCCGATCTTTATCTCACATCAGCTGTTATGTCGGGGTCATGCAAAAGTTGGGGCAAAAGTCCAAAAGCTTTGGACAGTCAGGAGACCTGAAACATCATTACATGACTTACAAAGATCATTCTTCCATTCTATTGATTTGTGCTTAATGCTGAAAGTTAAATACCTGGAATGCAAAAGTTAATTTCTCAAGTGAAAACAATCATTATAATTATAACTTTGAGCATTTTTTTCTTCATTTTTTATCATTTTAACCAGTATTCAGCATGATGAAAATGTGACAGATTTAATTGACTAAAACTAGGCTAAAATGCTCAGACAATTTGTGAACAAAAACTTTACTAAACAAAAACAGAACAGGTTGACTAAATATGATAAAAACTCAAATGTTTATTTGCGACAGGACTAAGACTACACTAAAAATGTCTGGCAAAATGAAAAGTAATACAGGAGTGTCAGAAGCCTGACAGATGTGTGGAATGAGGATGTTGCTTGGATGCGCTCCAGTTGGGAGAAATGGCGTGTAAAAGCATGTAAAAGCTTCGCCCAAGCCTACGGGCTGAGTTTGTTGGCACAGCTGACACAGACACATTCTCATCATTTAGACACCTCGTCGTTCCCAAAGCATTCATAGGTAAACTCACAACACAGATGTACAGTCCATATATATTTGGACACAGGCACAGTTTTTATTATTTTAACTGTTGACCAAAATATATTCAAGTTACAGTTATATAATGAATATGGTCTTAAAGTGCACACTCTGAGCTTTAATTTGAGGTTAAAGGATAAGTCCACTTCCAGAATACAAATTTCCTGATAATTTACGCCCCCATGTCATCCAAGATGTTCAAGTCTTTCTTTCTTCAGTCGCAAAGAAATTCAGTGTTTTGAGGAAAACACTCCAGGATTTTTCTCCACATAGTGGACTTCAGTGGTGGGCAATGATTTCAAGGTCCAAAATGCTGCTTCAATGCAGCTTCAAACAGCCCTACATGACCCCAGCCGAGGAATAAGGGCCTTATCTAGCCAAACAATTGGTTATTTTCTGAAAAATATTCATATTTATACACTTTTTAACCATAAATGCTCGGCTAGCATTAGCTCTGTGATGCTCATGCACGTCTTCACACATCACGTAATCCTGCTGGAAAGGATTAAAAGTTCTTCATCTTTATACTTCATTTAAAAACCATCTCATTTTCTCCTCCAGCTTTAAAAGTCTAAATTATTCCAGAAGTTGAAAGTGCATGGAATTATTTTTATGAAAGTTTTACCTATTTTATAAATAAGCATGCTCCTTTTAGAAAATTTAGAGTTAAAAGGTAGACAATGTACAGGTATGGTTTACCCCCAAATTGTCAAATCTACTTCGAGATCGTAACTTGGCTTGGTCTAAAGCCAGAAGCACTAATCTAAATGAAGACTGGTTGATTTTCAGACAATTGCGTAATATGTCCACTGCTGCAATTAGAAAGACTAAGGTTGACTACTTTCTTTTAGAAACTTCAAATAATATAAATAATTCGAAAAGGTTTTGGAAAAATATTAAAAGTCTCATTGGAAGTCATTCAAATTCAGATTTTCCATCATGTATCATTAAGGATTCATGTAAAATTGTGGATAAAGCTAAGATAATAGATTGTTTAAATGAACATTTTGTGGCCATTGGTTCACTTCACGAGTCCCAAAATTTGACTCATGACAACTCATTAACTGTTTACTCTAGTGGAAATCATTTTAAGGTAGATCAATTATTTGATTTTAATCCAGTAACAGTTTCAGAGGTTAATAAGGCAGTTAAATATTTAGATAGTAGGAAACAGGCTGGTCCAGATAAGTTGGATCCACATTTCTTAAAGTTGGCAGCTGATATTATTGCTCCACCACTAACCTATCTTTTTAATCTTTCTTTATCTACAAATGAAATTCCTTCTATCTGGAAAACTGCTTATGTTCGGCCATTATTTAAAGGGGGTGATCCAACTGTATTGAATAATTATAGGCCTATTTCAAAATTGTCTGTTTTATCAAAGGTTTTGGAATCGCTTGTAAATGATCAATTAAAAGAGTTTCTATCTTCTAAAAATGTCTTATCAGAGTCCAATCCGGTTTTAGGAAAAAACACAGTACATCCACAGCAATTATAAAAGTATTAAATGATTTAATGGTTTCATTGGATAATAAAAACCATAGTGCTGCTCTTTTTATTGATTTATCTAAGGCTTTTGATCTCGTAGATCATGAAATTTTGAAGCAGAGGCTACTTAGCGTAGGTCTATCAGTAAATACTGTTGGATGGTTTGCTAATTACTTATCGGATAGATCTCAATGTATAAATATAGAGGGACTCACTTCTAGTACTCGGAATGTAAAGATCGGCGTACCACAGGGATCGGTTCTCGAGCCATTATTATTTATTTTATATATTAATAATATTGGGAATAACCTTGTACATTCGAGTTTTCACCTATACGCTGATGATATGGTGATTTACTCTTCTGCACCAACATTGGACCAGGCTGTGAATCATCTTCAATCTGATTTTGATGCAGTTCAGCATACACTGAGCAAATTAAAACTTGTTCTAAATGCAGAGAAATCTAAATTTATGATGTTTACAAAAAGAAAGTCTGCACATTCAAACTTATGCTCAATTACTACTCTTCAGGGTTTGGAAATTGAAGTAGTATCCAAGTATAAATACCTGGGGTTTTTAATAGATGATTATCTTTCTTTTGGGCCTCATATTCAGAATCTTGTGATGAAATTAAAGTCGAAACTGGGCCCCTTTTTAGAGTCAAGTATTGTCTTTCTCTTGCAGCAAGGAAGAGATTGGTAGCAGCTACATTTTTGTCAGTGTTGGATTACTGTGATATCATATATATGCAGGCACCTAAGTATTGTTTACAGGCGTTGGATTCAGTTTATCATGAAGCATTAAGGTTCATCACAAATTCAAAAGCCCTTACTCGTCATTGTTCTTTGTACTCTTGGTGTCACGGTGCACACACGAGGGAGGAACCAGGAACACGCAGACGAGGATATAACTTCAAATAATAATAATAATAATAATAATAATAATCTTTACTTATAACATCAAGGCAGGGCAAGGCAAGACAAGACAGGGCAGGGCAAGACACAGACATCCAACACCGGGGATAACGAGTAGACCAGACGAAATCTAACTGAACAGACAGGACTAATATACACAGGTAAATCATAGCTAACGAGACAAACACAGCTGAACAGAATGAACTACTAATGACATGACAGGAAACAAACCAAATATGGACACAAGGGGCAGGAACACATGACACACACACGACAGTTCCCTGACACTTGGGTTGGATGGCCGTAGACTTAAGCATTGGTATTTATTTATATATAAAGTCATTTTAGGTTTACTTCCCTCATATTTACAGCAGAATATCTTTCAAAAAGATGTAAAGAATTATGGGCTTCCCTCACAGGACTATTATCTTTTAAGCATCCCTAAAGTTCGTACTAATATGGGTAAACGGGCATTCAGTTATGCCGCTCCATTTGATTGGAATCAATTACAAGCTAAGTTATGCTTAAAAGAGCTGGTATCACTAAATGATTTTAGATGTATTTTAAAGGATCTAGTTGTAGAGTCACCTGATTGTAAATGTTTTGAGTGAATTGTGTATGTTTTTGTGTATGTCAACTAATGTATTTTGTTTTATGTGTAACTAAATGTGCTGCCTATCTTGGCCAGGACCCTCTTGTAAATGAGATTTTAAATCTCAAGAGTTTTTAAATTTCCTGGTTAAATAAAGCTAAAAAAAAAAAAAATAATCATCCGATGTTTTGTAAAGGGCATTTCACTTTCTTTTTTTTTTTGCATGTTTGCTTTGTAAACACTGGGTCGGTAATTCGGCCTATGTCACACGTGATCTTTCCAACATCAGCTAATCGTAGAGCTATGCTAATGCTAGCCAAGCATTTGTGGTTAAAAACTGTATGAAAATTACCCAAAAACATTCGTCATGAAACTGATTCTTCTGAGCCCTTTTGAGATAGATATGAATGCTGTTCCATGCACTTTTGAAATAAGACAGCTAATTTAATCAGCCCAGACATACAACAAACTATTCAAAAGAGCTACACTTGCAGGAAGACTGAAGACGACCGCTGTAGTCTTTAGCTGGAGACCTTTCAGCTCATTACAGTTTCTCAGAAAGGAAACTTTAGTATCGTGTGTATGAGTGTGTGTGCAATGCATGTGTATGTGGTTTATGAGGACACAAATTTGTATAATGACATGGGTATGACAGAGGTATTACAATATGAAGGTGGTTTATGAGGACACTGCCTATGTCCCCGTAATTCAAAAGGCTTAAAAAAAAAAACATACTAAATGGTGTGTTTTTGAAAATCTAAAAATGCACAAAGTCTCCTGTGAGGGCTAAGTTTAGGTGTAGGGTTGGTGTAGGGCAATAGCACACACAGTTTGTTCAGTATTAAAACCATTACGCCTGTGGAGAGTCCCCAGAAACCACAAAAACCAACGTGTGTGTGTGTGTGTGTGTGTGTGTGTGTGTGTGTCGACATAAAGGCAAATGGAAATAACATGTCAAATGTAGTCTGGGACAGTTTGCAGCAATTTGCAACCTCACGTGAAGAATAAAGCAAAGATGAATGTAGTTTCTCTTTACCAGATGTTTACTAGATGTGTAGACTGTTCGGTGTATTTTCTACAACAACAGCTCCATCTGTTTGAAAAGTACAGTTATTGCACTGATAAATCAAAATCTTACAGATATAACATTGAAAGGATAGTTCGCCCAATAATGAAAATTAGCCCATGATTTACTCACCCTCAAGCCATCCTAGGTGTATATGGCTTTCTTCTCTCAGATGAATACACTCAGCGGTATATTAAAAAAATGTCCTGGCTCTTCTCAACTTTATAATGGCAGAGAGAAGTGGTCAAGATTTTGAAGCAAAACAAAGTGCTTCCATCAGTTATAAAAAGTGTTCCACATGGCTCCAGGAGATTGATAATGATGTGAATCTATGCGTTTGTGTAAGAATAATATCCAGATTTAAAACTTTATAAACCGTAATCTCTTGCTTCCGCTAAGTGACATACGTGCGTTCACGAGAGAGTTCAGCAGACATAGGACGGCGTAGTGTAAGCTCTGGAGAGAAGTGATGAATGCAGAAGTGCAGACGAGAGAGCAAAACCATACACCGGAATTAGAAGTACAAAACCAGTATCTGTAAAGAAAAATGTCAGAAGATTTCGATATAAACCAAGAGGAGACGGGCTTTCCTTTGCTATAAACAAAACTTGGTTCTCATGAGACTAGCATATTCTCACCGGAGCTTACTTCATCCACTGAACACCACTCTCGTGTACGTGCATGCAACAGTTAGCAGAAGCTAGAGAATACGATTTAAAAGGTTTTAAATATGGATATTATTCTCACACAAATGCATCGTGTCACTTCAGGAGGCCTTTATTAACCTCCAAAATCCATGTGGAGTAGTTTTTTTTTTTTTTGCTTTTTTAGGATGGATGCTCTTTATTGGACTTCTATTGGACTACTGAATATCAACAGCCAATCACTGCCATTATAAAGCTTGGATGAGACAGGACAGTTTTTAATATAACTCAGACTGAATTCTTCTAAAATTATTGTAAGTCATATACATCCAGGAAGGTTTAAGGGTGAGTAAATCATGGCGTAATTTTCATTTTTGGGTGAACTATCGCTTTAATTTTTTAGATTGTAATTATGCAGACAGGCTTATTGAAGATGCTAATTCATTCTCTGCCAGCAGGTTGTGCTTTTGGAATGACAGAAATCTAGACATTTTTCAGGTAACAGCAGTACACAAAGCAGTGCAGCACCTGACTTTGAAGTGTGCAGTGCTCATATTTAAATATGAGCCTTTTGATATATATGAGCCATACATAAATAATAGCCTTTTGACGTCTGATCATCACATTAAGCCATTATCTCAATTCTTGTCTTTCCACCCCCAAATTAAAGACTTCTTGAAATTATAATTAAGACTTTCTTTCTTTCTGCGATCTAGCTACTGGAGTGCCTCAGGGCTCAGTGCTTAGACCACTTCTCTTCTAGGCCTACATGACATCACTAGGTTCTGTCTTTCAGAAACAAGGATTATCACCTTCAACTCAACCTTTCCAAGACAGAACTGCTTGTGGTTTCAACAAACCCATCACTTCATTACAATTTCTCAATACAGCTCAATCATAGGCACAACAACCATTATAGGGACGCAGATGGTTTGGGAGTCTGTTTTTGACGCGTGCTTCTGCCTTGAATAAAAATCGTTGCACTGTCCATACCTTTGGATATGCAAATCCATTTATTGTCCGTTTGGCATTGCAAATAACAAAAAAAAATAAATAAATAAACTTAAACAAATTTGGTCTTCATTCAAACAAAATATTTATATTCCAGACAAACTGCCACAAGCATAGTCTTACACATTCGACAGCCCGGCACGACTGCGCACCTGTCACTAATCATTCCCTTACTTAAATACTCAAAAATAATACGCCCTCTAGTGCCAAACCCAAAAATGACAACTTCACATAATGGCTCCAACATACCGGCCCCTAATTGTTAATGACATACGGCATAAACAATTAAATCCACATATTTACATAAGGAGCCATTAAACATTTCATTACACCAAAATAAATTTGAATAATTATTCTTGCCCTAGTTTCATTCAGTAAAGGTATTGCATTTGAACCCTTTACATTTCTAATAAAGGACAAAGCTTTGTTACTGGTCTTACGAATGTGTTTGTTTTGGTTTGAACTCGTGCAGATCTAACCAAACCTTTCTTATCTGGGAAAGTCTCTAGTACTCTTCCAAGCATCCATGAATTGCGTGGTGCTGAAGAGTCTGCAATGAGAACGATGTCACCAAGCATAAGGTTACGTCTCTCTTTAGTCCATTTTTGCCTTTCTTGTAACAAAGGTAAGTACTCTTTTATCCATCTTTTCCAAAAAAGATCTGAGAGGTATTGAACTTGTTTCCACCTTCTCTTTACATACTGATCCGATTTCTTGAACAGACCAGGAGGATAGACTGGGTTTCTCTTCATTGTGAGAAGATGATTCGGGGTAAGTGGTTCAAGATCATTAGGATCTTCAGACAATTTTGTGATTGGTCTATTATTAAGAATTGCCTCCACTTCACACAGAACAGGGTGTAATCCTTCATCATCTAGTGTTTGTTGAGTTAGCACCGAGGACAACACCTTTCTCGCCATTCTGATGAGGCGTTCCCACGCGCCACCGTGATGTGATGCTAAAGGTGGATTAAAACTCCATTTAATTCCTTTGTGCGCCAAAAACTGAGATTTTATTATGATTCAACTCTTCAAGTGCTCCTTTCAACTCCCTTTCTGCACTAGTAAAGTTTGTTCCATTGTCGGACCTCAAATGGCACACTTGTCCTCTTCTGCATATGAATCGTCGCAAAACATTAATGCAAGAATCAGTGTCCAACGAGTATGCAACCTCTAAATGGACTGCCCTGCTGGCCATGCATGTAAAAATTACGCCATAGCGTTTCACACAAGCGCGACCTCTTTTTACATCAATTGGGCCAAAATAATCTACTCCAACATTTGTGAATGGAGGTAGATCTGCAGTTATTCTTTCTGTGGGCAAGTCAGCCATTCTTTGCTCACCTAGTTTACCTTTGTACCGTCTGCAAAAGGTACATTTTGAAATTATTTTTCTGGCTGTCGCATTAGCATGGGTGATCCAATATTTTTCTCTTAAAATAGAGAGCATTTGGTTTCTTCCACTATGACCACTTTGCACATGAATATGCCTCAGAATCAGCTTGGAAACATGCTGGTCTTTGGATAAAATAACAGGATGCTTCCCTTCTTCAGGCATAGCAGCTCTGCATAATCTCCCACCGATTCTTAGCAACCCATGCTCTAGAATGGGGCTCAACTTGTGAATAGTACTGTTTTTTCTAACTTCAGACTTTCCAGATTTTAATGCTGAAATTTCCATACTGAAACTTTCCCATTGACAGAACTTGATGATAGCCTTTTCTGCCTCGAAAAGGTCATCTGTAGACAAGCATTGTCCTCCAAATGAAGCTTTGGCTTGTTGCAACTTCTGTTCCAAGACACTGCAATCATTTAAGGTCATCAATTTTTTTCTTTGGCAACTTATTTCAAGTAGAAATTTCTTTACCTTCAACATCCATGCAACTGCTGTCTTGAGCCTTTTCCAATCAGAGAAGTAATGGATCAGCCTATGGGTTGCATTATTGGTGTTTTCAACACTTACAATGTTTGTGGAGATTTCCTTCCTACATTCTGGATCATCATCAGAAATCTTTGCGTCAACGATGTCTTTTGACCACTCTGAATCTGGTTCTTTCAGAAACTCTGGTCCATTTATCCATCTCATACTGGTTATGAGCTTCTGTACAGTCAATCCCCTTGATGCATCATCTGCAGGGTTTTGTGAAGTATGAATATACCTCCACTGTGTCACCTCTGAAGCTTCTCTGATTTCAGAAACCCTATTTGCCACAAAGGTACGGAATCTCTTGTTCTCATTCCTTATGTATTTTAGGACAGATGTACTATCAGTCCAAAAACAGGAATTTTCCAATTGAAGCTGAAGTTGTTTTCTGAGCATTTTGTCTACACGAATAGCTAAGACAGCAGCAGTCAGTTCTAAACGAGAAATGGTAACTGGTTTTAGGGGAGCCACTCTGGCTTTGCCAAGCAGAAAGGAGATGTGAACCGCATTGTTAGAATTCAGCAGCCTTAGGTAGGTCACGGATCCATATCCACTTCCACTGGCATCTGAGAAATGGTGTAGTTGGGCACTGACAGGTTGTCCAAAATTATTTGGTTTCAGACACCTGTTCACACTGAAAGTGCTCAGCTGATCCAAGTCCATAATCCAGTCAATCCACCTTTGTTCAAGAATTTTGGGAATCTCATCATCCCAGTTATGGTTTGTTCTGCACAACTCCTGGAGGATGAATTTGACTGGAAGGGTCAATGGTGCAAGATATCCTAAAGGATCATACACTGAACTAATCACTGACAAAATGCCACGTCTAGTTGACATTCTTGCTTTGCAGACAGTTTTGAAGTTGAAAGTGTCACTCTGCACACACCATTGAAGTCCTAAGGCCCTTTCCACAGGTAGTTCATCTCGATCCAAATTGAGCTTACTGAGATTTGTGGATCTGTCTTCTTCTGCAATTGCCTGCAAAACCTCACGGCTGTTGCTGACCCACTGCGTAAGATGGAAGCCTCCTTTGTGACAAAGAATAGTCAAATCTTTGACCATCTGGATTGCTTCATACGCTGTAGGCAAGCTTTTCAAGCAATCATCCATGTAGAAGTTCTTGTACACTGTGTCAATCACCTTTTCATTGAAGAAGTGCTGATTGTCCTCTGCTGTTCTCCTCAGAGCGAAACACGCACAACTCGGGGATGAAACTGCGCCAAACAAATGAACAGTCATTCTGAAGACAGCAACATCCTGTGTAACATCTCCACCTGGCCACCACAGGAAGCGAAGAAAGTCCTTGTCTTCTTCTGTCACTCTTACCTGATAAAACATTGCTTTAATATCAGTCATGAAAGCAACAGGTTCTTGTCTGAACCTCAAAAGAACTCCAATTAATGTGTTTGTGAGGTTAGGGCCTTGTAGTAGCCGACTGTTCAATGATGCACCCTTGTATTCTGCTCCACAGTCGAATACAACACGTAACTTGCCCTTACGAGGGTGGTACACCCCATGATGTGGAAGATACCAAGTTTTACCATCACATCGATTCAACGGATCCTCTGGCACTTTCTCAGCATAGCCTTGATTAACCATATCATTGAGAAAATCTGCATATTCCTGTTGGAATTTCACATCCTTTTCAAACCTTCTTTTTATTCCAAGGAGGCGCTGTTTGGCAATGCAAAGGTTATTTGACATATCACTGTCCTTGAAAGGCAATTTTAAACTGTAATGTCCATCTTTAAAGCTCACAGACTTCACCATGATTTCCATAAACTTTGCATCCTCTCTGGACATTTCTTCTTTGTCATCTGACATCTTTTCATTGAAATCCTGCTGGTATTGCTTTTCCAATAGCAATTCCAGGGTTTCAATAGAGATCCTATTTACTCTAGCAGTATATTGTTCACTTTGATAACTGTCTAGAGAACCATTTATGACCCACCCCAGTAGGGTACGAATGGCATAGGGGCCATCTCCCTGACTATTCACTACTTCCCATGGTTCAAGTAGTTTGGAGGCATTGGTACCAATCAATAACTCCACTTCGGCTTGAATGTGTGGAATGCGAATACCATCAAGATATGGCCACTTAGCTAGGTCCTCATATTTGACCATGTTAGCTAAGCTTACAGGCATTTGCTTCTGCGTGAAGACTTCTGGTAATCCATAAAATTCTTTACCAGCAAGATTTGAAATTTCCAAGTTGTTTACCACATAGCTTGAGACTGTCATTTTGGGACTCATTGTTAGTAAACAGATCTTTGTTTTTCGTCCATTCAGGTTAAGCTTTCTCATCAAACCTTCTGAACAGAAAGTAGAGGTACTACCTGTATCTAAAAATGCATAAGTCTGAATAATCTTGTTACCTACTGCAGACTTCACTTGGACTGGAAGGATAGGTAAGATACCACTGCTACTCCCGGCCCCTATATGATCACATGTTTGTGCAGATACAAGTGTGTTGTTGATTGCTGGTTCTACATTCGGTTGATTGTTTGTGTTGACAGCTTTGTCAACTTTGAACTCCTGAAAATAAATGTGAAGAACACTTGGATGATTCTGGTGGCATGTTTTACAAGTCAAGCGTCTTTTACACTCTTTACTCCTATGTCCAGCATGTAGGCAACCAAAACAGACAGCCTTCTCTTTTAGAAAGTTGACCTTTTCTCTGTGTTTCTTCTTTTCAAACTCTGTACATTGCTCTAAAGAATGACCTTGAGAACAAAACAAACAATTGGTAGAGTTACTTTTAGACTGACTGATTTGATGTTTAGCATTTGCTTTTTTGATTTCACCCACGATGGGTTTGTCAATGTTGGTAACATTGGTCGCAAAACTATCCCCTTTTAGCTTTGGTTTTAACTGGGACTGTGATTTCCATTTGTAGACATCCTTTGATTTAGCAGTTATTCTCATCTCTGCATTCTGAATCGACCCAAATATTGGATCTGAAATTATTTTTACTTGGTGCTCAACGAATGTGACAACGTCACTGAACCTGGCTCTTCGTTTCTGTCTTTCCATGAGATCACATGCAGCTGTTCTCCATTTTTCTCTGAATTTAAATGGAAGCTTTAGAATTATTGCTTTCATATTTGTTGGCATGTCTAGTTCCTGCATGTACTCTAAATCTGCCATTGCATTGCAGCACCCACGTAAAAAGAGTGCATAATCCTGAAGAGCGGTGATATCTTCATACTTGATCATGGGCCATCCAAGCACCTTCTCCATATATGCAGCAGAGACAAGATAATCTTCTCCAAACTGTTGTTTAAGCATAGCTTTAGCCGTAACATAACCTCTTTCAGGAGTCATATTCATACAACTTCGGACAATTTCTCTTGGGCGCCCTCTGGTGTATCTTTCGAGAAAATACAAGCAGTCTCCCTTGTTATTTGTTTTTTCCTCCACACAATGTTTAAAAGCTTTTGTGAACAAACTGAACTGCAAAGGATCCCCTTCAAATACTGGAATCTCACGTGGTGGCAAATGATGCAATTTTTGATGTTGTATCAGCAACTCCGCTATTTCCTGTTGTTTTTGAAGCACATTCTGTGTGGAATCGAAACCTCCATCTGACGAAGCAGATACTCTGGATCTTGAAGATACATTGCGCTGTGAATGATGAGATGCTCTAGGTTGTGAAGTAACACTTTTTCTGCTTTGCAAAGCAGTCCTTGGCTGTTTATTAACATCTGGATGTAGAGATGCAGTTATCGTTTTTGACTGTTTGTTAACATAGGACTCCATCCCATTTGTTACAATGCTGTCCGCTCCTTGTTGCTCAAAATTCTTGAGAACAGATAGCTTTGCATTGGAGGCTGCAATTTTAGCATCAATGTCCAATTGCTCCTTCTGTTTCTGTAACATTTCCAATTGTTGCTCGATATTATGTTTTTCTTTTAAAGATTCTGATTGAGCGACCAGAGCTGCCTTTTCTGCTTCAATCTGTACACGTGCAAATTGCACAGATGAACTAGATTTACTGGAGCGTGAACTATGGCGGCTACTTTTGTGGTTTGAAGTGCGACTGCTGACCCTTGTTTCGATATTTGAAATACTATCATTGGGTTCAATTTCGCTGGCAGCACAATCTAATTCCTCCTGTAATTTCTCCAACCAGTTATTTACCACAGAGATGAAATCCTCAACCCATAACATTTTTGCTTTGAACCACGTTTCATGCCTGTCTCTCTCTTCATCAGGCATTAAAACAATAAGGGACTCATGTGATTCTGTTGCTTCTTTGCATAGGATTTTAAACTCTTCGAACACACCCTTGACCTCATTGTTACTTTCTCTATTACTCATATATTCTTGAATTTTCCTTTTCAGTCGGGATGCTTTATCAAATTTTAACTTTCTTTGTTTCTGTAAAATATCGAGCTTTGCCATTAACCCTTTTGCAGTAAGTTTAACCTCTCGTTTTTGAACAGTCTGTTCAACCTTTTCATCCTCTGATTTCTGAGCTTGTAGCTCCTCTTTATCAACTTCAGAGCCATGAAACTCACTTTGATCTGCCATTTTTAAACCTTTAAATAGGTCCCTATCGACTGTCCTAAAATACTCACTGCATATTTTACATCAAACATCACATGAAGCATTGTTAACATGGGCAAACAAGAATTTTAAAAAACAAAACAACTCTTATTGACACAAGTAACCCTTTTTTTTTTTTTTTTTTTTTTACCAATGCGCATTGGATTTGAACTTGTTTTGTGTGCACACTGTTTATATGGCCATTTAACTCCAGTTCGATGAAAGCGCTTTCATACCTCAGTTCCCGATGTGCTGCAGGCTGGAGACATTGGCGTTCAGAAGCGCTGTTTCCTCTGTTCACACACATGCGGGTTCGTAGTTCTTTGAAGTCCGCGATCGATCAAAAGCAATAATCCACAGTATATCCAACAAACGAGCAAGGCGAAGAATGAGCACATCCGACCTCAGATCAGCTGACTTTTCTTGTTGTAGTCCTTTGATCCGCTTCAGTGGTCGACACCAAAAAAACTTCATCCTCCGCTCCCAGGCTCCTTTGGTCAAACTTTTTGACTTAACTTATAGGGACGCAGATGGTTTGGGAGTCTGTTTTTGACGCGTGCTTCTGCCTTGAATAAAAATTGTTGCACTGTCCATACCTTTGGATATGCAAATCCATTTATTGTCCGTTTGGCATTGCAAATAACAACAAAAAAAATAAAATAAATAAACTTAAACAAATTTGGTCTTCATTCAAACAAAATATTTATATTCCAGACAAACTGCCACAAGCATAGTCTTACACATTCGACAGCCCGGCACGACACGGTCAAAAAGTTTGTTTGACCTACCATTTGCGCACCTGTCACTAATCATTCCCTTACTTAAATACTCAAAAATAATACGCCCTCTAGTGCCAAACCCAAAAATGACAACTTCACATAATGGCTCCAACAACCATAACTCCTTCCAAAACAGATAGGGGACAATTTAGTGTTTTAGGGACCACAGACAAGATATAGGAATGGGGCCCTATACAGTTGCACACATTTACCTGTATCAACCTTGAGGTTCCTTTATCTGTTGTGCTGCACAACGGTGCCCCATAGTTGTGTCAAATGTTTCTACAGTTTTCATGTATGTTATAATGGCTTTCTTTCATGTGGTAGACCACAAAGGTGAAATCACACATGAAAATGTCAGAGCGATGTGGTGTGGCTTAAACTTGTCGTGTCATAGTTTTTACCCCACCTAGTGTGGTTACAGTATTCACGTTTAAACAGGTTATGTATTAGAGTAGAGCTGTGACTGATGATCAGCTAAATTTCTCAGACCACATTGTTAGAACTGCCCAGTCCTGCAGATTTGCTTTATACAACGTTAGGAAGATCAGGGCCTTTCTATTGGAACATGCTACACAACTCCTTGTCCTACAAAACTCCACAACCCCAGACACACTAAAAATGGATGTGGAACAATTGTCACTTATTTGTCACTCACAAATTACAAAGAAATGGCAAGTAACACTGAATTAAACATGACATTTTAAAGTACCAAGACTAATATATTCTTGTAAAAGTATTATTTGTTTATTTACATCTTTTAAAAATATATGTTTTACAGTGCAAAAGCGTCAAGGATCTGGAGTATTATTTTATACACTTCCAACACACTAGGATCCTTTAGGGCTGCTTTAGGGTGTGGTGCAATGGACTCTTTGCTTTAACAGCATGAATTTTCCTGCTTTCATTGTACTGTTTTAAAGTTGCCTGAGGATATTATGAATACATAATGTGTATCGTTATCTCTGTTGTATGTCTCATTCTTTTAACAGCCACAACCTCACATAGTACTATCTGACCCTGTTTCAACATAGGTAACATCAGCCGGTTTGGAGAGACCTGACCTGTGTGGAGGGAGCCGCTGTGCTCAGTTGTATTGAAGCTGCTTTGTAAAGATGTGAACAGAAAACCACCAAATTCTCAATATAGGCTATTTAAATATATTGCTTTTCAATTGGGCCCTTCATATATAGATTTAATATGCAATTAATTAACATATAAAGTGTATTACTGGTAAAAGCAGTGTTGTGGCAAATTATAAGTTTACCATTTGGGCCTCATTCTCAAAATACACCAATTTGATCATCTTATGATGTTATGTTTGTGGATCTATTGCTGATTGTCTATACTCTCCTGACTAACTTGTCCAGTCTTAAGGTCATCGTGTGCTGTAGTATCATCTCTGCTGTCAGTGTTAGCTGCGGGCATGATGATAGTCTCTTCCACAGTCCGTACCACAGAAAACCTAGAGCAACCATTAGAACCATCACCAACAATCCCCGTTGTATCTGCACGTATTTTGTCCTGTGGTTTCTCATTTAAAGTGGCTTCATCGGTCTTCTGGTTCTCTGGGCTGCCCTCTCTCACAGTCTCCTGTAATTGACTACCGGAGGCTTTATTGGAGTTTTCATCTAAAGCGGTTTTGGTGGGATCTGTGGGAGACACCGTGCCGGAGCTCCAGCATTCAGATAACTGATCGGCGATGCTCGACTCATCCTTGTCCTCCACAAACACCTCCTGTCCCGCTTTAGCCTCCACAGCATTACCAGCATTATAGAAGCCCAGCAGTGTCACACTTTTCTTGCGTTTGGCGAGGTTCGGGACTTTGCCATTCGCTGCTCCAGCGTCTTTGAACATGTTGCAGATGTTGTATTCCTCCTGAGGTTTTTTGGAAGTGTCTTTAAAGCCCTTCCTGCTGTCTGAGAGTGTCGTGTCATTCGACGTGTTTCCAGGCTTTGGTGGAGGAAGATTCATGGAGCCCTGCAGGCTGTTCCTCTTCTCCATGTGAGTGACACGAAATCTGTCAATTAAGGCAAGTATAAAGATGGTATTCAGCTTGGCTATATTCTTTAAACTTGCAACTATATTCTTAATTATAGTCTACTATTAATAACTTCCTTGCATAGATAATATTTTGTAATACTTACTGGTGTAAACAATAACACACAGTCAAAAGTCTGGAAACACTTTTCTCATTATCCTAAAATGGTCATAACCATCAAGGATAATCTTTAAGTGATTGAAATTTATTTTTTAGACTAATATAAATCATGATTACCTATTAATTTATTTTCAAAACCGGGTCAGTTTTAGTGTATTTTAAAGGGGTCATGAACTGCCTTTTTTAATATTATTTTGTACAGTTCTCTGAGGTCCACTTATAATGTTATCAAGATTTTTACATAAAACATCATAATTTAGAAGTAATAGACTATTTTCTGTCCTGTTGTTAACCCCCTCATCAGAACGCTCTGTTTGAATAGATGTGGAGGATTGTAGACTCAGAAGTAAACGCCCACTGCTGTGATTGGCTAATAGTTGTGTATGATTGACAGCCTACATTGTTCACAGATGGACGCTACTGTGATCTAGGTTAAAACTGCATAAATACTCAATATATATCAAACGATCTGTAACAAAATCTGCCGTATATATATAAAAAAAGTGAACAAAGGACCAAGTTCTTACTGATGCGATCTGGATCTTCATTAAAAATAAAGTTAATCCACTCTTTCCTAACTTTGGGATAAGAGGGAAAGCAGCACAAAGACTGTGTTTTTCCATAACTTGCCACTGTACAGCATCTCATTGTCTTTGGAGCTATTTTTATCTTTTGGTTTCTGTGTAGACTTGCTTTTGCCACTCTCATTATTTACACTATAGGCGAGAATCAGTGGGCGGGGCTAAACAGACAGTGCTGTAGAATCGGTGGGCGGGGCTAAACAGACAGTGCTGTAGAATTGGTGGGTGGGGCTAAACAGGCAGTGCTGTCGAATCGGTGGGTGGGGCTAAACAGACAGTGCTGTCGAATCGGTGGGTGGGGCTAAATAGACAGTGCTGTAGAATCAGTGGGTGGGGCTAAACAGACAGTGCTGTAAAATCAGTGGGTGGGGCTAAACAGACAGTGCTGTAGAATTGGTGGGTGGGGAAACAGACAGTGCTGTAGAATGGGTGGGTGGGGCTAAACAGACAGTGCTGTAGAATTGGTGGGTGGGGCTAAACAGGCAGTGCTGTAGAATCAGTGGGTGGGGCTAAACAGACAGTGCTGTAGAATCAGTGGGTGGGGCTAAACAGACAGTGCTGTAGAATTGGTGGGTGGGGAAACAGACAGTGCTGTAGAATTGGTGGGCGGGGCTAAACAGACAGTGCTGTAGAATCAGTGGGTGGGGCTAAACAGACAGTGCTGTAGAATCAGTGGGCGGGGCTAAACAGACAGTGCTGTAGAATAAGTGGGCGGGGCTAAACAGACAGTGCTGTAGAATCGGTGGGTGGGGCTAAACAGACAGTGCTGTAGAATCAGTGGGTGGGGCTAAACAGACAGTGCTGTAAAATCAGTGGGTGGGGCTAAACAGACAGTGCTGTAGAATTGGTGGGTGGGGAAACAGACAGTGCTGTAGAATTGGTGGGTGGGGCTAAACAGACAGTGCTGTAGAATTGGTGGGTGGGGCTAAACAGGCAGTGCTGTAGAATCAGTGGGTGGGGCTAAACAGACAGTGCTGTAGAATCAGTGGGTGGGGCTAAACAGACAGTGCTGTAGAATTGGTGGGTGGGGAAACAGACAGTGCTGTAGAATCAGTGGGTGGGGCTAAACAGACAGTGCTGTAGAATCAGTGGGTGGGGCTAAACAGACAGTGCTGTAGAATCAGTGGGTGGGGCTAAACAGACAGTGCTGTAGAATCAGTGGGCGGGGCTAAACAGACAGTGCTGTAGAATCAGTGGGCGGGGCTAAACAGACAGTGCTGTAGAATCAGTGGGCGGGGCTAAACAGACAGTGCTGTAGAATCGGTGGGCCGGGTTAAATAAATATTTAACTGCTTATAAATATTAAACTTTTGAAAGAAACCCTGCTGGACCTCATGTGATACTGTTATGGGTGTAGTGCTACAGGAGCGGACGACGAAGGCAGGTTTACAAATAATAGTCTTTTAATAATACTTTTTAGAAGGAACAGGAAATCCAGGAACATAAGGTAGCAAAACACGTAACTAAACATTCAATAGCGGACAAGGGAACAGGGGAGAACACAGGCTTTAAAGGCTGAACACAATCAAGGAGAAACGGAAACAGGTGTGGAGCTAATTAACTATTAACCAAGGAAACAAACTAGGTAGGATGACGTAGACATAACTAAACAAAAACAGATCATGACCGTGACAGATACTATATCATGATTTTTTTTCCCCCTCTCAAAATATAACATTAATTGGACTTTTTATGAGAAAATTATATTTATTAATTTATAATTCATGATATTTATACATTTCAAGTCACATTTATTTACATAAAGTTTTCTACATCTGAGCTGTTTTGAAGCAGCTTCATAGTGTTAATGTTGTGAAATTGATCATATATACAGTCAATCTCTCTCTCTCTCTATATATATTCAGTTTTAGCTCTAATACAGCTTAATAGTTAATAATAGTCAAAAGTTAATAGTGTCATTATTCAGATTAATTCAGTTCATTATTTCTGTTAAGTCCAATGACTGTCAATGTTGCAAAGTTAATCAACTATGAAACTATTTCAACAGAAAACTAACATGTCATTATTCAGGGCAATTAAGTTTCGATAGTGCAGTCAAATTGAGAATATTCCTGAGGATTAATTGTCTTTCACACCTTCTTATTTGCCATCCAACTCATATTTTTAATTGCTGAAGTGTCAAGCTTACATGGGAAGTCCAGGGCTGCGTTCTCCGATAACGTTGTCTCTTAGCGCGCTACGAAGACTCAAAAGGTACACCTTAACTACAGGTATACATTTCCTACGTGTGTTCTCCGAACTATACCTTAGGATGTTGCTTAAGGTAAACCTTCTTAAGTTCGACCTTAGCAGGTGCTGTCCATGGTGGAGGTGCTGAATAGGTTGATATCGATGCCTCGATGATCGATTGTGTGCTCTTTCCTTCACAGCGGTATAGGTAAAGTATTGAGAAAACAATGTTCTTTATAAAGAAGCGTTTTAGAAATAGTACAAACTGCATTTATCGGGGCTCATTGAAATATGTACATGCAGAAATAAATATGAGTATGTGTTTATAATTTAGCAAGTGTGCATTCCCAAACCCTCACGGCCATAAGTGTGTTAATGTTCTCCACAACGTATGCTGATTATCCACCAGCCGTATCACATTATTGGCGTAAATCGCTCATTTGTGTAATTGGATGATTTCCTCAATAAAAGCGCAAACATGAGAGACATACCGACATTCACTATGTCGGGAAAAAAAGTCCGCAAAAAGAGATCGCCCAGCTTCACTGCTTCCGAAATGTATATACTGCTGGATGAGGTGGAACACCACAAAGGTGTATTATTCGCTAGTTTCCGCACAACGGTATCCAACAAAAAAAAAAAAAGAAATCTGGGAAAGCATAGCCATGAAATTGGCAGCGTCTGGTTCCTGCCCATTGAGACAGTGGGACGTGATCCGTAAAAAATGGCACGATTTTGCCAGCGCTGCCAAAGCGAGAGGCGCAGCAGTCCGGAGAGACCGGGAAAGAACTGGTGGGGGACCCAGCTCTGTGCCTGCACTCAGTCGCGATGAGGAAAGGGCCCTGGCAATCCTCGGAGAAGCGGCCTCACAGGGTATCTCAGGGGGCATTGATCTGAGAGCAGGTGTGGATACATTGCCGCAGAGCACTTCATCTTTACCTCCTCGACCCAACACACCCTCTTCCCCTGCCAGTAGTGACAGCGCTTCTTCAGCACCGGCGTCACCACACCTGTCCGCACCTTCACTACCCTTGACTGAGGTAGCCCAGCACCAGCAATCCGGCTCCAGAAGGCGTCCTTTAATCCGATGCGACTGCAGTGATGAGCTGGTGAAGCTAGAAAAAGAGAAGCTACAACTTCTGCGGGGAATCGAGCAAGGGCTACAAGAGGCAAACGACATCGCCCGAGCCACGCTGGAGGTGGAAAAGGCAAAGCCTCATATTATGGAAAAGCAGTATGCTTTGTCCGAGGCACAGTTTCAAAGGCCATCAATTTCCGTTCCAATAATACTCCCAGATCAAGGTAAAGTTTTATGATGTTTAGTAGAGTGTCGTGTTGTTTTTAATCTAACTATTCTTTTACGTTACAGGTGAACCATCGCCGACCCAGTAACAGGCTTATTCACATTTTTCTGTTTTCTGTGGTGTGCCTTTTCAAATTTACTTTCAAAAGTATTTTCAAATAAAACACGATTAAAAGCAAAACTGTTGTCATCAATGTTGGGTTTGCAGATCATCTTTAAAGGAAATATCCTTTTCCATCTCATGAAAGTGTGTGTAAGAAGTTTACATTACTTTTAATTGGGGTGTTTTTAGGCATGCAAAAAGCAACTCATGAGTGACATTTTTTCCCACGTATATAATATACCTGTATCCACATCATCAATTGTCACTACGAGGTTAATGCTATGTATTTTTTTTTTTATATATGCATGCAAAGCCAATTGTAAGTACAAATAGCACACATGCTATAGTAGGTACACAGCGCAAGGAGATCGGGTAGCCTAGGTATTGTGACACCACCTTTTGAAGTACTAAAGTAAAAAAATAAGGTGATTGGGGTTTCAGCATTTAAGTGAAATGGCATAGGAATAGGTGACAAATGAACTGTGTGCACAACTTAAATTTATTAGAGAAAAACACACAAATAAAGGAGGAATCTGAGTGGTCGATTTAAACAAAGAAATTGCTTGAAAAAATATTAACCAAAAATAGAGTGAATCATTTGGTGCCTCGTTTGCACACCAGCAGCGTGTAGGGCATCTTGTAATTCAGGTGGGTTGTGGAAACCTGCTTCCTCTTCCTCCTCTTCTTCCACCTCTTCTGGCAAAGCTGCACCTCCAGTAACTGCAATGTTGTGTAGCATGGCTGTAGCTACTACTACTGCACAACATCTTTGTGGCTTCAGACGCAACCCTCCAGCAGATTTATGAAGGCAACGGAAACGCATCTTCCAGCGCCCAATCGATCGCTCCACCAAGTTGCGGGTACGGGCATGTGCAGCGTTGTAACTGTGCTCAGACTGCGTGGTGGGGTTGGTGACTGGATTAAGAAGGTATGTTCTTAGGGGGTAGCCGCTGTCTCCTAAAAAATTGCTCTGCCCAAAAACTCTTCTTTCTGCGTCTTGACCCACCGCTGAATTGGCCCACACAAAGCTGTTGTGTGTGCTACCAGGCCACTTTGCCACTACGTCTGTAATCACTCCCCTGTGATCAACTACCACTTGGACATTGATAGCCGCGAAGCCCTTGCGACAAATGAAGGCCTGGTCGAGTGCTGATGGGTTGGAGATGGGAATAAGTGTCCATGCAATGGCATGGAAGCCTTGATATGTCTCCATCACTTCGTGCATTGTGAAAGGCATACGTATGTAATCAGTGGCGTGGCGAAGCAGTACGTTTGTGACTGAGTGAACGCACAGCCACACTGAGGTCTTACTCAGCCCATATCCATCCCCAACAACCTCCAGAAAACTCCCCACGGCATAAAAACGAAGAGCCGCCAGCAGCTGAATTTCGGGGCTGAGGGGGTAGCTCCGTCGAGTTTGTCTTGACAAATCTGGGCCAACAAGATGCAAGAGCTGCAGAATTTGCTCCCGTGGCAGGCAAAATTGTTTTACAATGGTCTCTTCTGACATGGTAGTCAGTGGACTAAAGTGTTCTCTTATAAAGTAGTTGACATACACTAACTGGCTCCGCGGACGGCGCCGTCTTTGATTTAAAACAAGTACTCGCTGTCTCGCTGCCATAGCTATAAAGTTTGTGTAAACTCATCTTTCTTTATATAGACTCCTAAGCCTTTTCTGTCAAATGGTTCGCCAGCTGATGTGCCTTAGGATAGTAATTAAAAAAGCTAACAACCATTAGTGTATGGAAACTTTATTAATGAAAACACTTCCATACACTGAGTGTAGGCTATAACAACTTAAGTATTTTATGTGTAAAATTTTAAAGTAAAGTAAAAATGTAATTTTAATTCTAAATCAGATTTTATATTAAATGTTCATATTAAATTTTCTATGTGTAATTAAACTGCGATGTAAAAAAGCTTTTTGCGTAGTGGTGGCCACTAGCGGTATGAACCGTCAGCAGTGATAAGGTATAGCTAAGAGTGGTCCAGACCAACCTTACGAACGTATGACTTACAGAAGGTATACTTAACTAAGAAGGTTTCGGAAAACACATATTAACGATAAGGTACTTCTTAAGGTACAACTTAAGAACGACGTAGCGTTAAGGTAGTTTCGGAGAACGCAGCCCTGTATGTTACAGGGGTTGTTTACATGACACCATTTTCAACTAAAAGCTATAAACTTTTTCCTTGTTTTGGTCGTTCAATTACATGGCAACAGCGTTTTTAGAGCCAGAAAACACAAAAAACGGGTTTCAAAGCGCAAGATTTTGAAAACAATACCATTATTGTCCTCAATGTAAACTACAAAAACCTAAATTTGAGAAAATAGTGAGGTCATGCACATGTGTATTATGTGTTCTGCGTATGTGCGTATGTGGACTAGCATGAATAATACAGCGCTTTTAGCTGGTAGTGTTGTGGAATCAGATGAAGAATCTCACCTGCCCACAGAAAGCACGGTCTGCTCTCCTGGCTGGGCTCTGCTGCGAGACACGCGGCTCCTGCGGCGTGATTTTAACACGCGACTCTGCATACAGTGAACACACGAGCTGATTTCGCCTCCCAGATGAACGGTGTGATGGTGAAGGGGAAGACCTCCGACGCTATCTTTGTGACGCAAGCTGCTGAGAAGAAAGAGCATTAAATATCTTCAGCCTGTGCTCCTCTATTACATCTGCACTCATTCAGAGATCAGTGTGTACACTAATTCACACATTTACATGCCTTTGCTTGTCCTACATCACTGTGGAGTATACTGGACCAATCCTGAACATTGCTTTTTATACTTTACATTCTACTTCAACATATTTGCAAAGAAACTGGAAGATTGTAAATAATCTCAGCTTGCGTCATATCAAACAATAAATATGCAGACCTAACAAAACATTTTAAACAAAACATCAGAATCAGAATGAGGTGTCTTGGCCAAGTATGTTTACACATACAAGGAGTTTGTTGTAGTGACAGAAGCTCCACAGTGCAACAGAAAGACAGCAACAGGACAGGACACAGGTAATAAAAGAATAACAACAATTAACCAATAGGCATTGTACAAAGCAGCAAAACACAATATATAATATAGACAACTATGTAGGTACAGGTCAAGTATGTGCAAATTAGAAATGAGAAAATAAAGATAAAATTAGTGAGTGTGGTGAATGGATAGTGTATTATAGTTGTGTGTTCCACGTTTATTGTTGAGTGTTCATGAGATGGATTGCCTGAGGGAAGAAACTGTTCCTGTGTCTGGTCGTTCTGGTGCTCATAGCTCTGTAGCGTCGACCAGACAGTAACAGTTCAAAGAGGGAGTGTGCTGGATGTGAGGGGTCCAGAGTGATTTTACCAGCCCTTTTGCTCACTCTGGATAAGTACAGTTCTTGGAGAGTGCGGAGGGTTGTACCAATGATTCGCTCAGCAGTCCGGACTACTCTCTGTAGTCTTCTGAGGTCAGATTTGGTAGCTGAGCTGAACCAGACAGTTATTGAGGTGCAGAGGATGGATTCAATGATGGCAGAGTAGAACTGTTTCAGTAAGTCCTGTGGCAGGTTGAACTTCCTCAGCTGGCAAAGAAAGTACAACCTCTGCTGGGCCTTCCTGACAATGGAGTCTATGTGAATATCCCACTTCAGGTCCAGAGAGATGGTGGTGCCCAGGAATCTGAATGACTCCACTGCAGTCACAGTGCTGTTCATGATGGTGAGTGGGGGGAGAGCAGGGGGGTTTCTCCTGAAGTCCACTATCATCTCCACAGTTTTGAGCATGTTAAGCTCCAGGTTGTTAAGACTGCACCAGACAGCCAGCTCCTTAACCTCCTGTCTGTAAGCAGACTCGTCACCGTCCTGGATGAGGCCGGTCAGTGTGGTGTCGTCTGCAAACTTCAGGAGCTTGACAGAGGGGTCTTTAGATGTGCAGTCGTTGGTGTAGAGGGAGAAGAGCAGTGGGGAGAGTACGCAGCCCTGAGGAGCTCCAGTGCTGATGGTTCGAGTGCTGGATGTGAATTTGCCAAGCTTTACTAACTGCTGTCTGTCTGTCAGGAAGCTGGTGATCCACTGGCAGACGGAGGTGGGGACGGAGAGCTGGGTTAGTTTATTCTGGAGGGTTTCCGTGATGATGGTGTTAAAAGAGGAGCTGAAGTCAACAAACAGGATCCTCACATAAGTCCCTGGTCTGTCCAGATGCTGCAGGATGAAGTGCATTCCCATGTTGACTGCATCATCCACAGACCTGTTTGCTCTGTAGGCAAACTGCAGGGGGTCCAGTAAGGGTCCAGTGATGTCCTTCAGATAAGCCAAAACCAGTCTTTCAAATGATTTCATGGCTACAGACGTTAGGGCCACAGGTCTGTAGTCATTAAGTCCAGTAATTTTGTGTTTCTTTGGGACAGGGATGATGGTGGAGCGTTTGAAGCATGAGGGGACTTCGCACAGCTCCAGTGATCTGTTGAAGATCTGTGTGAAGATGGGGGCCAGCTGATCAGCACAGGTTTTTATACAAGCTGGTGACACACCGTCTGGGCCTGGTGCTTTCCTTCTTTTGTTCTTCCTGAAGACCTGGCACACATCTTCTTCGCTGATTTGAATTGTAGGTGTGGGGGAGAGAGGGGTTGCTGGAGGTGTGAATGGTTGTGTGGAGAGGTGTTCAGGGCGGATGTGGGGTGATCGTTGAAAACGACAATAAAAGTTGCTCAAGTCGTCTGCCAGGTGTTGATTCTCCAGAGTGCTGGGGGATGGTGACTTGTAGCTGGTGATATCCTTCATGCTTTTCCACACTGAAGCAGGATCACTGGGAGATAATGTTTTCCTGAGCTTGTCAGAATAATTCCTCTTTGCCGCTCTGATCTCCTTTTCCAGTGTGTATTTGGCCTGTTTGTACAAGACTTTATCCCCTTTTCTGTAAGTATCTTCTTTGGCCTGACGAAGCTGTCTGAGTTTTGCAGTGAACCATGGTTTGTCATTGTTGTAGATTAGATGAGTCCTGTTAGGAATGCACATATCCTCACAGAAACTGATATAAGATGTTACAGTCTCTGTGAGCTCGTCCAGATCGATGGCAGCGGCTTCAAAAACAGACCAATCAGTGAGAGAGAAACAGGCTTGTAGATCCCGCTCTGTTTCATTAGTCCATCTTTTAACAGATCTTAATACAGGCTTTGCAGATTTAAGTTTCTGCCTGTAGGACGGAATAAGATGAACCAAACAGTGATCAGAGAGTCCTAAAGCTGCTCGTGGAACCGAGTGATATGAGTCCTTTATTGTTGTGTAACAGTGATCCAGTATATTACTGTCTCTGGTGGGACATGTGATGTGCTGTCTGTACACTGTAAAACCCAACAAGTTAGGGTGACTCAAACTGTTTGAGTAAACAAATTCCCTTTGTTTAAACCATGTAAGTGTTAAAACATGCAGTTAAGTAATTGAGTGATTAATTAAGTGCTGATTGAGCATTAGTGATGAACACCTGCTGTTAACAAACAGAATCACTGAAGAAAAGAGAAACACCATCGCCTTAGATGAACTAAATAAACTGAATAGACTGAAAGAAAATACATTAAATCTCTCAAAATCTGATTAAACAACCCCACAAACACATCACCAGCTCCACTTATTAATAACCAGACTGAGACATCTACAGAAGATCTTATTGAGAATGAACTAAGGTTTAGATGTTGATTTATTGTTTCATTTGAAGTAACCATGTTAGAGATCAGTGTCTGCTTTAGTTGGGCTCTTGAACCTTGAGTTTATTTATTCCTTCTCTTTCTCTGGCTGTTGTAAACAAGTGTTCCTCGAACATATTTGTTGCAACTTAAAAGTCCAGAGAAAAAGATCAGTTGTTGGTTGTTATATATTTATAATGACAATCATCTGTTAGTGAACTGATCTCATTGAGAGTGAATATAGACTTATTGTGTATCTAATCTCTGCTTAAATGGATGTTGTATTGATTATGGAGAAAGTGATTCTGTGACAGTCAGTTAATATAGAGAACTTTCCAAACAGTTTGTCCACAAAAACATTTTAATCTGTGGCATCAGATTGACTCACACAGATATCAAGAGTCAGCTTATGAACCTCAACAATGGTGACCATTAAAAAAAGCCACTGATGAGTTTTGTCCTATGCTAGTACCCAGCATGCATTGCAACATGATTATTATTTTATTTTTAAATGGTCACCATGGTTGAGGTTCATAAGCTGATTCTTAGTGTCTGTGTGAGATTAAAACTCTCTTTGTGGACAAACTGTTTGGAAAATCCTTTTTATTAACAGACTGCCACGGAACCGTTGGCTCTTAGAATTACTTTCACTACAATCAATACAACATCCATTTAAGCAGAGATGAATTAAATGGATGTTGAGTCTATGTTCACTCTCAATGAGTTGAGTTCACTAATAGATGATTGTCACTATAAATATGTAACAATCAACTACTGATCATTTTTTCTGGGCTTTTGAGTTACAACAATTGTGCTCGAGGAACACTTGCTTACAACAGCCAAAGAAAAGAAATAAACTCAAGGGTCAAGAGCCCAACTAAAGCAGACACTGATCTCAAACATGGTTACTTCAAATGTAAATAAATCAACATCTAAACCTTAGTTCATTCTCAATAAGATCTTCTGTAGATGTCTCAGTCTGGTTATTAATAAGTGGAGCTGGTGATGCTGTTTGTGGGGTTGTTTAGATCTTGAGATTTAATGTATTTTATTTCAGTTGATTTCAGTTAGTTGTTCTTGTGTTTCTGTTTTCTGTCAGTGATTCTGGTTGTTAACAGCTCAATCAGCACTTAATCAATCACTTAATTACTTAGTGAACTCAACTGAAATAAGTTCAGAGCACTCATAATTGCTAGTTTTACAAAACTTAAACGGTTTAAGGTAATTAGTTTCATCAAACGGTTTGAGTTAGCTTAACTTGTCGGGTTTTTAAGGCAATCAGTTTACTCAAACAGTTTGAGTCACCCTAACTTGTTGGGTTTTACATTGTATTTTGGCAGTTCGCGGGAGAGATTTGCTTTATTAAAGTCCCCGAGAATGATTAAAACAGAGTCTGGGTGTTGTTGCTCACTCTCTGTGATCAGATCAGTGAGTTTCTGTAAAGCTGACACTCACGAGAATGAACGAGCAGAACTCCCGCGGTGAATAGAACGGCTTGCAGTTAATGAAGAGCGTTTCTAGATCTGAGCAGCACATCTTCTTTAACACAGTTACATCTGTACACCACCTCTCATTGATGTAAAAGCACATCCCGCCGCCGCACGGCGCGCGAAACATGTTCATGAACTGGTGTTTCTCCATTTATCAGGCAAAATACATATTTAAAAAGTCACAAAAATAATGATCATACCGTGGATCGTGATGTTCACAAATATTTTGGCCAACCAGCATGTCATTGAAAGCCTCCATATTGGCTGTAACACAAAAACAACAGCATTTTCAACCACGAAAATCATTTAAATGCACTGCAATAGTAAATACTGCAGAACAGAACCGAGTGAATGATCAGTACCTTCATTCTCAATTATGTATTTCAGGATTTGTTCCACTGTGTCTTGACTGTCTTCTGATTCATCTGAGGGGGAAAACACAGTTTTCTAATTTGATATTTCAATGAACAGTTTCTGTCACTATTTATGTAAATAGCATTATAATTACAGCCACTGCCATGTTTTGTTAAAGTCAAAAAATGTTGCAGATGTTCTGTGTATCAATACTTGAGAGAGTGAACCTTATTTTGTGCATTTCAAGGTCAGAAATCATTAAATAAGTCTAACTGTTGTTCTAATATCCCAGTTATCCATAAATGTCTGCTCAGCAGTATGGTGGGAAAAAACTTGAAAGGCCAATGGAAAAACAGTGCTTATTTTTGGATCCTATAACTAGATTATACAAGCATATGAAAAAAAAAAAAAAAAGTGATTCCGAGGGATTTCTTGGTATTATGCCAAGGAATCTGAAGACAAATAAAAACCTCCATGGGATACAGATGCAGAATATGTTTTCTTCAATCGCTCAGTATTAGAGACGTGTGTGCCTCAGCAGGTTTAGGGACCCTTAAAAAATGTCCTGCAAATTTAACCTGCTGGCATGGGCATCAAGTGCATGTGTCAAACTGTAAACTACTGTAAACTTGGATTTATAGTTTATTGTAATTCTCTTTAAACACATATGAATTTAATTTTTTTTTTAAACAAGGATTGAAAAGACTTGCCATCTTGCTCTGCCCCCAGTTTGTCTTCACAGTCTTCTTCATCCTCCTCCAGCTCGCAGCGGTAGCCCTTCTTCTTCAGACAGTGACAGATCAGGAATCCCAGAAGGCCTGTGGTGAAGAAGAGAAACACCAGGAGGAAGATCATGTATGATGGAGGTGTATCGCCCACGCCGAGTGTCTCCTGGTCTGCCATCACTGTCTTCTTCACACAGCCGGCTGCTGTAAACGAGGCAGAGGGATGCCAGTCAGGTAATGAGCACACACCACCTAAAGCTGCTTTCTCTCCAGCGCTCAGCAGCTCGTCTCTGTCACACCATCACACTCTCTTGGCTCCTATAGATAATGCATCAGGGTGTATTTCCTGTGAATATGTGGCGTTATCTTTCTGTGCAGACGTGTGTTGAGAAGATCTCGACCCACACCCTCTGACCGATGAGCGCACACACACACACACACACACACACACACACATCAAAACACACCGCAACACATACACACACACACACACACATCAAAACACACCGCAACACACACACACACACACACACACACCAAAACACACTGCAACACACACACACCAAAACACACAGGAACACACACACACACAAACAAATATGTTTGTTTTTGTGAAAAGTGGGTTCATCTCATAGGCGTAATGGTTTTTATACTGAACAAACTGTGTGTGCTATTGCCCTACACCAACCCTACACCTAAACTTAGCCCTCACAGGAGACTTTGTGCATTTCTACTTTCCCCCAAAAAACCTCACTCTGTATGATTTATAAGCGTTTAGAAAAGTGGGGACGTGGGTCAATGTCCTGAAGTCACCTTCACCTTGTAATACCTGTCTCATACCTGTGTCATTATACACATTTATTCATTTGTCACAAAAACGCGCGCACACACACACACACACCAAAAGACACACGCACACACAAACATACACCGCAACACACACACACACACACTGCACAGCACTTCAAATTATTCACAATTCGTCAACAACTGCCAGCTTACAGTGCAGTTTTTTTGGAAATATAAAAACTAAGTTTAAGATTAAAATCAGTATTTTGCATATTGTTGTAAAAATGAAATAAAGTCTTAATGTATTCAATGATAAACCAAAGGCTAGAAAACCAGCTTGTGGAGAGAAAGCAGACTCAGACCTCATGTAGAAGAGCTGGTCAAGCTCTCAGTAAAGGTGTAAAGAAACTACTCCATATACAGTATGCATTAAACTGTCTGAAACCTGGACCTGTACAAATGAATGATTCTGTGATGGAAAGCTAATTGAATCTCCACCCAGTCACATGTCCATTCACCAAAACAGCAGTTAAAAGTGAGGCTTTTGGGTTAAAATATTGGGTTTGACATTTTTACCACTATTGCAGTTTCAGTTTGTCTCCCTGTCACTTTATATGATCCTCATCAAGCCTTCAGTACAACTGGCTTATTTGTGGGCATTTTCAGTTTTGTTCAGCTGCTTCCACACTAAATCTTCACTCGTCACACAGTTTCTGAAAGCTGTCACTCAAACAGCAGAAGCACACACCAAATCTACAAAACCAGACACTAATGCTCAGCCTTTGACTCAGTTTTCAATTTCAGAAAACACTTTTTGCCAAACACAACACACACTTCTCTATGTAACACACAAATCTAACACGAATTCATATTATGGCAAAGGTGTTTGCAAATGTGTGCTTCTGAGATGTGTTTGTGATATTTTGAATGCAGTGCTTCATTTTGCAAGAGATGTGAGGCATTTTATATTTTGTGTGTAATTCTTGGATTTGTGTGTAAAGTTTTGAAAAAAAGAGGCAAAGTTTTGAAAATGTGTGCAAGCAGGTGAAAAAAAACTGTATTTACCTGTGAATGGTACATCTTTAGAAGAGGCAGTTCTGTGCTTGTTTACCAAGTCGAGGTGAGCTTGCAACTGTGGTGTTATGCTCAAACCCTTCCAAAGTGTGTAGATTGAGGACATCCTTTGTGTTGATCCGTAGTGTGTATATACTGTATGTCTTCCATCTTTATTTTCTAGTTTGCTGTTTCTTTGCTACTTTGATATTTGTTTGTTCTTTAAGTGTTTTGTGTTTAATTTCACATCATCACTCATGGAACTTGAATTATATTTGCAGTGCTGTAAATAAACTAAAACTTGCACAACTGTGCTATTGTGGGTAGAGCCATCTTTTTTCTCTTCCCACAAGTGAACCCGTCACACTACTCAAAGCTGGTCCTGAAGGTTCATTTTGTGACATCAGGACATTACATTTTTCTATGGCCCTCAAACAAATCACACTTGGTACATTCCCACTTCCTTTAGAATTCCCAACTTCCTGTTTGCACCTCTTTGTCACGAGACTGGTCCATTCTTATGACATTTAAATTATAAAACATTTAAATTATATCTCAGCCAAAATGAATTTTAACAAGCTTTAGTCATGTTTTAAGATAACATTTTAGTCAAAGAGATGCTTTAACTGATATTAATGTTTTCACTAACCCTGTGCACTGACTGAGAAAAAGACAATAAAGATACTAAACCATAATTGTCAGGGTTATGCGGGGACGAAGCAAGGAGATGAGGAGTTCGTTAGAATACACTTTTAATAACATTATCAAAAATCATCAAAGGAACACAGGAAGACATATAACAGAAGACAATGCACCTGTTACATTTATGTGTCTTCTCAGTTTCCTGTTTGCCCTTATTTGGTTTTGTTCCGGTTCTTCTCATTAGTTCATTATTAGTCAATCATCGTTAAGTCTTCTCACCTGTGTTCATCTCGTTTGCTCATTAGTTTCTATGTCTTTATAAGCCTTTAGTTTCTTGAGTTTCATTGTCCTGTCTTAAATGGTAACCTTTGTTGGAAATGTTTTCTCCCTGCTCTTCATCATTAAAATCAATTTCGTCACATTCCTGCTTCCTGTGTTCCCTGGAGAGACGTAACGTTACAGAACCAGGGGAGAACACAGGACTTATAAACAGGAAACATAACCAGGAACAACAGAAACAGGTGGACTAATTAATCAAAAACCATGGAAACTAATCATCAAAATAGGGACCGGAACTAACCAAATAAGGGCCAAACGGAACAAACTCATGGCAATAATATTTATATTTATTTATTGCCAGTGCAAAAATGAATGTATAAATGATGTGTGGCCTAAATCATGTGCATCACAAGCTTAGATGAATGTTATGGTGTGTTTCACTTTGTGTCTACGGCTCCATTGGGACAATCAGTACTATACTGATTAATAGAAATTAAGAAATGTGTCCCTGGACCACAAAAGCAGTCTTAAGTCGCTGGGGTATATTTGTAGCAATAGCCAAGAATACACTGTATGGGTCAAAATTATTGATTTTTCTTTTATGCCAAACAAACATCTTTTATGGATATTAAGTAAAGATCATGTTCCATGAAGATATTTTGTAAGTTTCCTACCATAAATATATGGATAAGGTGTATAGTATAGATACTTAAGTACAATCTTGATACACTTTAAGTAGCTTATGTCTGTGCACTTACATTTATAACTACATTGTAAGTCTGCAACACATATTTAACAATCTTTTGGTTACATAAGTATCTGTGTAACAGACTCGGTCTGATACATATGTGTAACAGTATAGCTGCCTATTACATCTACATAATTACTAACTGTAATTACGGGCTGTTCCATAACTTAGTTACATGGTAAGTACATTTAGTTTCATGTAAGTACAACGGCTACTACTAAGTACTTAACTAGGTAATTACTCTGCATTATGGACATCTTAAAATAAAGTGTTACCCAGCTGCATTTCTAAAGTGAGATGCTAACACTCTTGCATCAGTATGATATTTTCAGCTGGCTCTTAAACATATGCAGAGTTCTTTCAATTATTATTCCAGTGCCAAAAACAGTTGAATTTAAGATTGCCAGGAAAACTGTTGAGCGGTTGGTACTCGGACACCTAATTTCCATACTACTATGCTTTTAATACAATTGTTCCACTTGTTTACATTGTTTGAATATCTTTGAGGGGACATAACAGACAGAGTTTTGCTCTCGTGTTAATCTTGAGGAGCTAGAGAGTTGCATTATCCTTATATCTCCAAAGAGTGTTTAGTTTTATCAGATTTATGAAAGAAAGATCCAGCTTTACTATTCTCTCTAAAACAGCCGAGCTCCTGGAGGCTGTGGGCAGAGCTAAAGACTGATGAGCACTTGAGCGCCGACTGCCAACAAAACACAGATTTCTGTGTATTTGGCACAGAAATACGTCCGAATGTTGGCCATGTTTATCATGAGAATCCAACTCTTTAGCAGTGTAAATAACTGAATTAGACCTCCCATTTAAAAACAAAGGAAATGGTGCTTGATTTCCAGCAGAGACTAAATGTTGTTCTGCCTTTAACCATCAATGGTCAGGATATTGAAATGTACATCGCTTCAAGTCTCTTGGGAGTATTATTGCTTCATCACTGAAACTGGATGATAAACCTAAGAGGCGTTATCAAAAACAAAAAGACTGTTTCCTTAAGACAGCTTAAGCTCTTAATGAAGCAATGATCTAAGGTCTTGTATATTTGGTCAGTGTTTTGATGTCTCACATAAGTAATATGAAGAAGTATGGAAGTGTAATGCAGTCCAGACCTGCTGGAACTAGCTGTGCAGAAACTGGACAATGAGCATCAGCTAATTAAACATATATCAGTTAAAACCTGCTCTTGTTATTGCATTAAAAGAGATCTGTATCCTTGTTTAACTTGCATCTTTACTGAGTTCATGACAGTTATGCAAGCTGCAATGTTTTCTGAAAAGTGAATGAAGCTATGGCAGCTCCATTAATTAAACAATATACAATTATTATTAAATAGTCTGTCACACTTTGAACCTCTGATTTTAGGTTTACTATTATTTTATTCCATTATTGTCACTTTTGTTTTTGGATATGTCTATTGTTTTGACACTTTGCACACATGTTGCCTGTTGGTGATGAATGCAGAAATATTTGAAACAGTAGTGTTATATTACAGTAGTGTTATATTACAGTAGTGTCATATTACAATAGTGTTATATTACAGTAGTGTTATATTACAGTAGTGTCATATTACAGTAGTGTTATATTACAGTAGTGTCATATTACAGTAGTGTTATATTACAGTAGTGTCATATTACAGTAGTGTTATATTACAGTAGTGTCATATTACAATAGTGTTATATTACAGTAGTGTTATATTACAGTAGTGTCATATTACAGTAGTGTTATATTACAGTAGTGTTATATTACAGTAGTGTCATATTACAGTAGTGTTATATTACAGTAGTGTTATATTACAGTAGTGTATATTACAGTAGTGTCATATTACAGTAGTGTCATATTACAGTAGTGTTATATTACAGTAGTGTATATTACAGTAGTGTCATATTACAGTAGTGTCATATTACAGTAGTGTTATATTACAGTAGTGTTATATTACAATAGTGTTATATTACAGTAGTGTTATATTACAGTAGTGTATATTACAGTAGTGTCATATTACAGTAGTGTTATATTACAGTAGTGTTAATCCTGGCTGTTGATGTCCTGATGCTCCGTTCTCTCTGCTTCTTCTTCAAATGCAATGTTCTCATAAATGTGTTGTGTCTGAATCTCCAGCTCACTGTCTGATGGACGTCCAAGAGCTGCGGTCATAAAGACAAATCATTAACCAGCAGCCCTCAGTAAACAGCAGATACACACCAGTCCAGCACGCCGCTGATAACAGCAAACACCGATCAGCTCACTGCTGGATCTCTTCTTCTTTTATTCATTTAGATTTATATAATCCTTTCTCTACAGCAGAAATGCATTTCATTTCAGAATCAGAAAGAGCTTGATTGCCAAGTGTGATGCTCACACAAGGATGTATCTATTCATTCATTCGTTCGTTTGTTTGATAATGAAGCTTCCAGTCTACATTATTAACACTTTTGGTAGGGACCAATTCTCACTATTAACTAGTTGCTTATAAGCATGCCTGTCATTAACATATTGGCATGATCATAATATTCTATATCCCTTAACCGAACCCAATACCTAAACTTAACTACCTTACTAACTATTAATAAGCAGCAAATTAGGAGTTGAGTGAGAAAAAAACTCGTAGTTAATGGTTTATTAATGGTGAGAACTGGCCCTTAAAATAAAGTGATTTTTTTTGTTGTTGTTGATAGATTTATGTACATATTTATTACTTTTGTGTATTTATATACTGTGTTTATTTCATTTCTAGTCATTCTCCACTAGATGACCTTTAGTCCAATCTTTGTTTTTAGTATGATTGCATAATTTTTCTGGAAATACTATTTTATTGTGTTTTTACTAAATGTGTTTGCTGTTTGGAAAATGTCCCAGTCCTTGTTTCCAAGCATCAGCACTCAGTATTAAGTATAGTGAGTCTCCAGCCGAGGAGGAACAAATGCATTCATGCAAACTGGGTCTTTTTAACCAGCAAGCCTTGAAAGACTGTGCACCACAATGTTATTATTTAATTTCCAGTCAGCAGGCAATAATATAAAACAGACCAATGAAACGCTATAATCTGCTGCCATTTAAATGTATGTGTTTTGTTATAAAATCTAAATGTTATAAAAAAATGTATCCAATTAATTAATTAAATAATTGACCTAATAATCACTTTCATAATCATTAAAATATGGTTTAATTAGTATTAATTAATAATGGTTTAATTAAAAATAATAATAAAAGTATAGATGTCCACATACTGAACTTCCAGAAATGTTATTAGTAAAATAGTGCAATATTTACTACACTGTGTCTGATGAAGAGATGACTGGGTGAGAAGTTGTGCTGTTTTACTAATAAACTTACAGGAGCTGTGAGAACATCTACTTCACTGCTAAAAGATGTACTACTATGCAAGAAAACAAAATATCTGTTATAAAAATCGGTACAGTTTGAAGGTGTATATAATTGAATGTGTATTTCCATGCAATGGAAGTGTTTTGTTGTTCATCTCTCTCACGTAATCCACTATTCATCACAGAAGAGAGAAGAGAGCAGCTGCGACTCACTGTCTGTGTTTTCTGATGTGAGGAGCTGCTCTGTTCTGATCACAGCTAGACGGAACGTGTCACCTGATGATGATGAAGATGATGAAGGCTCATCGCTCTCCTCATCAGTCTGAACACATACAGCAACAAACCGTAAATCCCACAGCATCCATCATTCCTGAACGAAGACGACTCTGCAGGCTTTGCCAAGCTCACCTTGTATTTGAGGATGTGAAATGTACACATGGGGCAGGTGGGGTGTTCCAGCAGCCACGGCTCAATGCACTTCTTATGGTAGAAATGTCTGGAAAAGAGAAATTTCAGTAACTCTTTACAATAAGGTTTATTAGTTAGCAACATTAGTAAACTTGAACTAAGAATGATAGAAGAATGAATAATGCTAATGCATTATTAAAATCACAAGTTGTGTTTGTTAACTGTGAGCTAACATGAACTAACAATGAACAACTGTATTTAACATTAACTAACATTAACAAAGATTAATAAATAGTGTTCATGTTAGTTAATACATTAACTAATGTTAACAAATGACAACTTATTGTAAAGTGTTACCAAATTTTCATTACAATTTTTTTTCATTTAATTCATGTTACACAAAAATAAATAAATAAAAAAACAGAGAAAATAACTAGTGCACTGTGTATTTAAAAATACAACACAATAAAGTTTAAATACGGTTAGTTAATGCATTAACTGATAATATAATATAATATAATATGTTTGTTACAGTATTTACTAATCATTGTTAATGTTAGTAAAAATACAACTATTCACTTACACTGTAAAACATTGCTGTACAATTTACAGAAACTTACTGGCACTTTTGGTTGGTAAATTAACAAAAGTTGTGTAAATCAATAATTACAACTGTACTGTAAAAATACAGCAAACTCTTGCATGCTGTAAAATTGTTGTGATGGTTTGTAAACATTTGGTTAACTTATTTCATTTGAGTCCACTGAGAAGGAATATGTCTTGATTTGTAATAGTAAAGTTACTAAAACATGACTTTAGCTCAAATCGTTGCAGTTTATCATCAGCTATAGCACACATGCATGTACTAAAGCACTTAACAAAGAGACCATGACTGTATCAGCAACTCTACAGATACTGTCTTTAAATAAAGCAGCAGAACATCAGTGTTTGTGGCTCATCATTGACTGAAGCACAGGCACCATTTTGTAAATTTACAGTCTTACTTAAATTGCCAGTAAGTTTCTGTAAATTGTACAGCAATTTTTTTACAGTGTAGTTTATGTTAGCTCAGGTCCTTCATCTAATTTTAACAGATGCAACTCTTGATGTTATAAATGTCTTAATACATGTTGAAAATAGTATTAACTGAGATCAGTAAATGTTTCTAATTTGTTAATTTATGTTAACAAATATAGTTAACTAATTCTAACAAATGGGACCTTATTGTAAAGTGTCACCAATAAAAGAACAAACTTTTTATATTTAATGTCTTCTCTATAGACATGCCTCATGTGTGGCACAAAACACATGCCTTTCATTCAACGGAATCTCTGCTTGATATAATATCTAATGCTCTGTTTCAATAGTGAAAACAGTCAAAATGCATGGAAATTGAAATGCTATGCACCTGCAGGGTAAAACAGTGACCCGTTCATGGTGTCTGAACGAGTCGGTGCACACCACACAGCTCACGTCCTCCGATTCCACCTCCTACAAACACACAGACTAACTCAAATACAGTTACTCAACACACTCGTTTGTGACCCTGGAGCACGAAACCAGTCATAAGGTTCAATGTTTATAAATTGTGATTTATGCATCATCTGAAAACTAGATAAATCATCTTTCCATTGATGTATGGTTTGTTATGATAGGACAATATTTGTCTGAGATGCAACTATTTGAAAATCTGGAATCTGAGGGAGCAAAAAAATCTAAATATTGAGAAAATCTCCTTTAAAGTTGTTCAAATGAAGTTCTTAGCAATGCATATTACTAATCAAAAATGAAGTTTTGATATATTTACGGTAGGAAATTGACTAAATATCTTCATAGAATATGATCTTTACTTAATATCCTAATGATTTTTGTCATAAAAGGAAAATGTATAATTTTGACCCATACAATGTATTGTTTATTGCTACAAATATACGCCAGCGACTTCAGACTGGTTTTGTGCTCCAGGGACACATATCTGTCTGATCCGTCTGTAAGGCACAGTACCGGGTCGCCCGTCCGCAGGGTCCGCACTTCTAACTTTGCTATGGCCTTTTCGTTCTCTCTCTTCATCTCCCTCTGCACAGAAATGAATGACACAACAGGATTTCTGAATTTGACTCTGAACTCCAGTGACTTCAGAGCGGCTGAGCGCTGTACCTCTTCCATCTGGAGCTGCTGGTTTCTGTAGATTTGTTTGATGAAGACGAAAGCGAAGTAGAACATGGTGATGGCCATTACGCTGATGAAGGTGAGGGACAGCAAGTATGCCCATCTGCTTCTGTACCACAGGCCATTATGATTGGGCGCTATGATCGTCACATACACATCTGAGCCATTCTTCACCAGGTTAGCCAATTCTGTGCCGAGAATATTGCCAACCGTGATGGAAACTATACCTTTTGCACCTGTAGAAATAAAACACTGCAATTTTAACCACGACAGGTTCACTGGAAAACTCTACTATCAAGTTCATGCATGCTTTGGACTCTTTTTGCATAATGTACAAAAAATCTCACTAGATGATTACAGTTTGGTTATATACGGTATAATTATATATTTAAGCATGAGTAATAGTATTTAACAACATGCACTTACTATAGAGTTAGGATTAGGGTTTGGTTAAGACTTTTTGCATATGATTATGCATGATTTTCTGTTATTACTATAGTAAGTATACAGTCAAATAAAGTGTTATATAGTTCTCCATCACTATGACAAATCCCTGTCGGTTGGACTGCAGAGAGGCCGTGTTGATTATTTGAATATTAAAAGGATTGTCAAGAACTGAAAAACGTATCTGTTTTATTTCATAGATTAAAAACATCTTTAAAACTACATGACATGACAATAGAAAATCCATACTAAAACATCTTAGTTTAAATGGTACTGGTCTGTAAAAAACTGTTGGTCAAAGGAATATGACTTCATGTCATATGGAATATGTTGTTGTTGTTTTGCATTAATCTCTGGGATTTTGACCATTGTTAGAAGTTTGTAGATGTAAACTGATATTTCCTACACTAAAGCAAAGACATCTTAATACCAGGTTGAAGTGAGGCCATCCAGATACGTCAGCTAGTTACAAATAGTCATCCAAATATCTTGCAGCCAGATATGAAGCTAGACATAAAGTCTGGAGAAAACACATCACAGAACAACAGCATTGAGCAGTTCAGGGAATGAAGTGGGACTCATTCTGTCGGCCTCGGGTAAAATTCAACTCAGGTTTACAGTGCCATATCTGTACTGAACAAACAAACAATCAACGGCAGTCACAGGGACATACCAGCATTTAACACACACCTGAACTACAGCTGGAACAATGTTGAAATATGTTTGTAGTAATATTGTAATAATTTTGAAATATATCTACATACACAACTCATTCAGTTCATGTATTTTTGGCAAGTCGTGATGGAATGATGTGATTCAGATCATGCAACAGCATATCATAATTACTGAGATCTGAACTGTCTGAATTAGTGTAAAAATTACAAATATCTAACATGTATAATGCTAACTGCATTAAAATTAACTGCCAGACATACAGGGTTTTTTTTTGGGGGGGGGGGGGGGGTCAATAACTGCTCATCGACAGTTATTTTATGATATGATGCCACTGAAATGTAAAAAGCAGAAAGTAGATTTGGAGTTATTCATACAGTAATCACATGCTCCCAGGGCGGTCATGACTGTATATGGTCAGGTTATGCTCACATGAACTCTTTATAACCCATCAAACGCTGAAGCATGGTAAACGCATTGCTAGTCATTACTAATGGTGCGTTCGGTAGTTATTCAGCTAGCGTTAGCATTGCTGTTCTTCATGTACTTTAAGTACCGAAAGCACAACAGTGTTAGACACTCAAGTGAAGTAAGATCAAGTTTTATGTAAATTACACTGATACTAGTGAGTTTGGTAACACTTTATTTTAGGGTCTCTTAACTAATTGCTTATTAGCATTCATTTTACTAGAATATTAGCCATTTATTAATACTAATTAAGCATATGCCTTATTCTACATCCCTAATCCTACCTAAACTTAACAACCACCTTACTAACTACTAATAAGCAGCAAATTATGAATTTATTGAGGGAAAAGTCATAGTTATTAGTGAATAAGTGCTCCCTCTTCTAAAGTGTTACTCTGAGTTTTAGAGAGTAGTTCACTCAATTCATTTTCTTACGTGTATACCACTCAGGTGAGTCTTTACATAACCACACTATATATATGTGTGTGTGTGTGTGTGTGTGTGTGTGTATATACATACATACTCTTTAGTCATGGTATTTTTATTTATATTTTTTATTTAATTTTTTTGAAAAGAATGAAAATAAGGCTTGAGGGACGGATCATATAGTTCAGTGGATTGTACTATAGTTTAACCACATACTGATTATTCAACTAAATGTTTTTCCAAAGCAAAAACCCTCCATAAAACAGTTTTGTAAGTTGATCTATGACCTTTATCCAGAGCATCTGTCCCTCACAGCCTCGCTTTCATCCGCGCTAGATTCAATATGGCGTCTAAACTGATTAAAACAAAGAGTCTGTTAAAACAATTCATTTCTCAGTTGATATAGTGATATCTTCACAAATGAATACTCACACGAAAGGTGCTTGACCATGCTTTTATGCCTTGGGAGTAAGAATAAGTCATCATTTAAAACAACCCTTTGTTATTTTACAATTTTAATCCTATTATAGTTAATCCCACAATAGTATTAGACGCTCGGGTCAAGTAAGATCAAGTTTCATGTAAATTACACTGATACTAGTGAGTCAAAAACAATGAATTTCCCAGTTGATATAGCCACATCTTCTCAAATGAATACTCACTCGCAAGGTGCTTGACCATGCTTTTATGCCTTGGGAGTAAGAATAAGTCATAATTTAGAATGAGGTTATAATAAGATTAAACCTCTCAAGATTATTTTCTTCCACTACTTAAACATCTAATGGAGTTGTTTACTTGTGAGAATGACCTTAGCCTTGCTCTCTGCGTGCTGTAAGACACTCCAGCACAATATTCTGTAAGATACTTTAACACAAACTGACTTGTCTTGTATTGCCAGACAGAGAAACTCTCTTACCTGCATGGGCCATCAGGTTAGTGTCGTTGCCCGTCCCATCTATGTTGTAAATTACCACCGCAGAGGCTCCTTGTCGCTGGGCAGCTCGTATCTTCTGTGAATGTGTACAGTGTCCTTTTTTGATCAGGGCAATCCATGGCTGGTGTTTTGCGGTGAAAGTAGTGTTCTTCGCGCACGCCAGAGGATCTGAATTGGGAAGCACAAGAAGCCCAGAAGCTGAATCCAAGAGTGAGTCCGGTTCAAACAAGCCACACTCACATATACTGCCCACTGTTTCATTAGATACTCTGTCAAAGTATCTGACTTCAACATAGGCAGTCCAGTAAATCAAGGAAGCGCTTAGTTGGAAGCAGCACTGGAAAACAAACACCGACAGCCAGATACATGAACGCCCATGTATTGCTCTAAGCTTCAGGTTGGCTTTCATTGTCTCAGGTAAACACACCTGTGTTTTGACATTACTCTGTGGCCATCAATAGTAATCAGATGCCTTCTTGGTGGTAATATAAGATGTTTCTACGTCAGGTGAGTTGTTCTTATCGCAGTGGACCTTGGACACTGGTTAAGATAATATTCATTTCAGAGGGTTGGGTTTTAGTACTTTCTTTTCAGGAAACTGCTGCTATTTAAGCCCTCTGTAGGAACTCACGGTCAGTTTTACCACCTTGAATATTAACACCATTTTCCCTCCAGTTGTTCCTTATTTTGGAAGCAAACATGAGAATTTTAGGTAACACTATTTTGATAGTCTACTTTAGACATTCTACTAACAGTAAGTAACTTTCCAACTACATGTCAACTAGCAGTCATCAGAGTATTAGTAGACTGTCTGCTTAATATCTGCTAACACTTTATTTGGATGGATCCACAACATACAACATACTGACTATGCAAGTACATGTCAACTTATTCTACTAACCCTAAACCTGACAGTCTACTCTGAGAGTCAGTAGACACGTAGTACCAAATTAATGAGAATTAGTTGACATGTAGTTGCAAAGTTACTTATAGTTAGTAGAATGTCTAAAGTGGACTATCAAAATAAAGTGTAACTGAATTTGATTTTTTCCCCACCCTAACTCCTTATATCAAGCCACACATCCACATATCCTGATCCAAAGGGGGTTTACACCCTAAATCAGTTTTTAAAAAATACTAATAATTCTAGTAAAAACGTCTAATAAAAATGCTCCAAAAGCTTTAGAGGACGAGTTTACTCCATCTCTTTACTTGTAGTCTTAGATCATTTGACTAGATGACAACAAACACTAGAATTGCTTTTCTCTACTATACAGATATGAAAGGCAGGGGCTGCAACAACATGTTTTGTGCCCTGTCTTTCCGATTGTTTTGATGTAACAGAAGGTAAAAGAAAAATAAATAAATCTACTGTTTGCCACCACCTGAAGGAACCCTTCCTTTAGGAACCAAAGGATAAAAGAAGGTTAAAAATGGGTCAATTTGTCCCTGTAAGTACAATAGTGGGACCCGACTAAACAAGGAGGATTTAAAGAAAGAGGCTTGGCCACACAATGTTCCATATGAGTATTGATATTGAAATTGATATAAACCAGTTGTAGCTGGTCATAGAAATGAATTATAAACTAATAAACACTAACTGTGATCACTGTATCTCACTTCCTCCGTATTACATTATAACTGTCATGCCAACACCAGTCTCTTCTCCTCCGCTCATTCTTCCCGGACTACTGATCCTACACACTCGTTCCTCATTCACCTTCAGTCAAGAACTGTACTAACGCAAAGAGTCGGCCTTCATCACGACCTACCGCCAGGGGCTGGAACCATCTCTGTCTGCATCTCTCCGACTACAACGACAAGTATAGGAGACTGAGCATTTCTTTCAACTGTCTGGGTATCTCATTGCATGAAATCACTGTGGCATGAATCACTCATCGCATGAAAGACTGTGGTTTTTACTGCGAAGCTGGTGTCCATATCTCATCTCAGAATGCTGTGTGAGACCTTGTAGTAACTGTTTCTATTAAACTGTTGTCATGTCAAATACAAATAGGACGATATGACCATGGAGCATATCGCCCAACACTACAAAGCAGGTTTTGAACAGTGCCTTCAACCGTGACAAGATACAGGAGGGAGATGGGTGGAAGACCATTTCTGTGACCTGCACTGGCCATTATGAATATAGGTCGTATAGGTCGTACGGCCTGACCAACGCTTCCTCTGACGCTTCCAGTGATTCACGAACAACTTGTTCGGGGGGAGCCTTGTTGTCATCTACATTAACAGCATCCTCATCTGCTCCTGAAATGAAACATTGTCAACATGGTGCTTGAAAGCTGTGGGAGCATTCTCACAGATGCTTAAACTGGAGAAGCGTGAGGCCCGTCAGCCATCTATACAGTTTTTTCGGATATAACATCAGTCCTGAGGGGTACAAATGGACCAGGGTAAGGTCCAAGCCCTTGCATTTTCCACTTGGTTTGCAACTTGTATCACTCTAAAGCGACCCCTTATTAAAACAAACTATTTATTAAAAGACAAAATCTAAAATTTTTGTTTTGTTTTATCACATTTTAGGCTTTTGTCAAAAGATTCTTGGAAGGAAATAACATATTTGAAATATTGCATTCTGGTTTTAGAAAACATCCTTCTACTGAGACTGAGTTGGTAACAGTCCTAAATGATCTGTTTCTGACTTCTGACACTGGTTACCCTATAGTTCTTGTTCTTTTAGATCTTAGTTCTGCTTTCAAAACAATGAACCTATAACCAAAACACTCATAAGTCCAAGGCATTTTTTGATGATACGAAAGAATCCTGCATCCAAAGAGCACCGATTAATGGATTTGTTTAAACATTGCATGCATAATTGTGAATAAATGAACCTATAACATTTGTATTGGCTTTCCTGTAGCTCAAATAGTAGAGCATGGCGCTAGCAACGCCAAGATCACGGGTTCGATTCCCAGGGAAAGCAAGAGCTGATAAAATGTAAAAACCGTCATAACATCACATGACTCCATGTATATACCACTATATCAATAGCTATTCATAATTTCTCTACCTCATATTGCTGCTATTTAAATACCCTGGACAACTTTTTGCACATTCCTCTTATTACTATTTTCAAGTCAACAACATACTGACCTGCACATTTATATTTATATTTTTTTATCTTATTTTATTTTATTCCTCTTATTTTTTCTACTTTTCTTCTTCTTAATATTTGTATTCTTTATAATAGCACTGTCCTTGGAGCGGACCTGACCTACATTTCACTGCTGGTTATACTCTGTATAATTGTGTGACAAATAAAAATCTTGAATCTTGAATGCAATGTAAGTGACTTAGGATAAAAGCGTCTGCTAAATGCGTAAAATGGTCAATTAGAGAAGTGTGTTGGTATGAGAATAAAGACAGAACCTTTTCTATAACATTTGGAGACTACTCAAATTCAGCTCTGCTGACGGGTGATGTCCCGCAAGGATCAATTCTTGCCCCAATTCTGTTTTGTTATTTTCATTATGCCTGCGCTCACATCTTTTTATGTTGGTTTTCAGTTTCATTGACAAAGTGTGTCCTTCAGAAACGTAAGTGCTGATGCATGGGCCGTAGCGGTATTTGAAAGAGTGAGGAAAATTCTGTTTCAAGCAGTGATTCCTCCGCTTCATGCATTGCCAACAGGTAGTTTTCAGTCATTTGTGTCCATGTTCCAAACAGAACTGTACATTTACAAGGATAAGGTTCACAAGGAAGTGTGTTGTGTAGTCAATGTAAATCAGCAGATATCACCCACAGATGATGCATATGTCAAACAAACTTACTCTCTCTTACATGTCTATTCCCCAACATGATACAACTCCCCCTAGTGGGCATTTCACAATCTAATCCATGTTTTTGAGTTCACATTTTGCTTTATTAGGTTAAGCAATTGCAAAACATGCAAGCTTCAAAGTCTGTCTCTTTGAATGACAAAGTTCTGTGTGAGGATTAGTGACACCAGAATGTCCAGTGTGAGCAGAGATCAATGAATCTTCAATGATTCTCGTCAAATTTATTGCTGTAGTTTGTCTGAATTAAAAAGGGAGAGGCAAAAGTGAGGAAAATTCCACCCTTTTCTTTATTAGCACACACTGCAACATCAGAGAGTGTACATAACCTGCAGACTTCAACACGTCAATCACATGGTAAAAAAAAAAGAAAAATACAATTTGCATGAAAAAAAAATAATTTACCGTAATAAGCTGCCATTTTAAATTTTTTGATTTTTTTCAAGATACAGTGAACTATATCAGCCCCCTCAAATCTCTGCTTGAAGGTTGTGATCCCCCCCCATTATGAATAACACACCAAAATCTAGGACAAATGACTAAGCAAAGAAAATATACAAGGATAAAAACGTCAATTTCCCCCAGCCATTTATAACCAGTTTTTAAAACAAGTGTGAGGAAGGAGGATAAAGAGAATGTGGAAACACTATAAGAAAACACTCCAAACTCTAGAGGCAGGTATGATTTTTCTAGACCAAATAAGTTATCAATACCAATAAATGGCATTTAAAAATACCTTTAGCCTGGCGTTCTTGCAGAGACAATCGCTGCAGATCTACAGGGTGCTCAGCATTTAGCTTAATTTTGTGCTAAAAAATCTGTGCTGATACTTATAAAACCATTGATAAAAATATTTCTCTGTGAACAATATGCCCTGGAGGTTGGACAATGACAACACTAGGAGTGATGAGGAGCTGTGACGTGTTGATGGGAGGCAATAGTGCTACTCAGATTTCGCTTCCTTCGTTGCTTTTTGAGTCTGTGTGACCTGAGGATGGGTTGAGAGGAAGAATAATGCATTTTTCATTTCAAAAGATATGAAGAACATCCTAGTGTAACAGCATTTCAATGATTTTACAGTGCCTATAAAAAGTCTTCATACCCCTTAATTTATTTTTTCACATTTTGTTGCAGCCTTATGTTAAACTGCTTTGAATGACTTTTTTTTCCACATTAATCTACACTCCATACACTATACTGACAAAGCAAAAACAGAATTGTAACAACTTTGTAAATTAAAAAAAAAAAAAAAAAAAAAAAAAAAACTTAAGTATATTGCATAAGTCTTCAAACCCTTAACTAAATATTTAATGAAGCACCTTTACAGCCTCAAGTCTTTTTGGGTATGATACGACAAGCTTTGCTCATCAGCATTTGGCAATTATCTGCTATTCTTCTCCTCACGTCTCAAGCTGTGTCAGGTTGGATGGGGGCAGATGCACATTCAGGTTTCTCCAGAAATATTTGATTGGGTTCAAGCTCAGGCGGTGGCTGGGCCACTCAAGGACATTCATAGAGCTGTCTATAAGCCACTCTTGCTGTGTGTTTAGGGTCATTGTCCTGTTGGAAGGTGAACCTTCTGCCCAGTCTGAGGTTCTGAATGCTCTGTTTTCATTAAGGCTAACTCAATATTTTGGAGCTTTTCTTCTACTCTGTGTCGTCTTCTCTGAGGAGAGGATTGAGTTTGGCCACACTGCCATAAAGCCCAGATCGGTGGAGTGTTGCAGTGATGTTTGTCCTTCTGTAGATTTGTCCTATCTCCACATATGATCATGGAGCTCAACTAGAGTGACCATCAGGTTCTTGGTCACCAGTCTAACCAAAGCCCTTCTCCATCAGTTGCTCAGTTTGGCCAGCTCTAGGAAGAGTCCTGGTTGTTTCAAACGTCTTCCATTACAGGTAATGGAGAATACATGTTTCTGTGAAACTTCAATGCAGCATGTTTTTCTGAACTCTTCCTCAGATGTGTGGCTTGATGCAATCCTGTCTCTGAGCTATACAGGCAGTTTGTTTGACCCCTGGGCTTGGTTTTTGCTCTAATATGCTTTATCAGCTGTTAGACCTTTTATTAAGATGTGTGTTTTTCCAAATCATATCCATTCAATTGAATTTGCCACAGGTTAACTTCACTCGAAGTGTATTAACACCTACAAGCAATATGCATGCTCCTGAGCTAAATTCCAACTGTCATTTAAGTTTTTTTTATTTTTAATAAATTTGCAAAGATGTTAAAAACTTGTTTTTTGCTTTACAATTATAGTGTATATAGTGTAGATTGATGTGGGAAAAAAGTAGTTTAAAGCAGTTTAACATAAGGCAGCAACATTACAAAATGTGAAGGGGTATGAAGACTTTTTATAGGCACTGTATTCCACACCGTCAACACAAAATGAAAGTAAAATGTGGTTATTTAAAAGAACGACATGGTTCTGCAGTGTTTCTATGGAAAGTCTAATGTGCAGTGATATAACACACCGCGTTGGTCTTGGCCTCTCAGTTATCGGAGTGGTTCTCCTCACTGGCCGCAGACTCAGAGCTCTCCTTGACCTTCACCTTGGTCTTTTTATCCTCCTTTTTGACATTGGCTGCTTTGTCTTTCTACAGAGGAAGTGAATCATTGGCAGCAATGCGTTAGACAGAATATTTGAATGCTGTAGCACAGACACAGTTTGGGGGTGGGTGGATGGGCCACTGGCGTCCGCTGGTGGGAGTGTGCTCACCTGTGTAGGGCTCTATGAAATGAGTTTTATTTTTTCCCAAATTCCGTTTTGTTTTTTCCAAACTCCATTTTTTTCTGTTTGAATTTTTCTGGACTCTGGACTTTTTAATGTTTAAATAAAATTGTATCCATAAAAAAGCCTAAGTCAAATGAATTGAAATGATACAATATAATTTCACATGAATTTATTAAAAGTAAAAAAAAACTAAAAAAAAAAAAACTACATGCTTAGGGCCTTATGAAATGTTTTATTTTTTCTCACCATGTTTTATTGTTACCAAATACTCTGTTTTAGAATGACTATTTATTTGGATGCATAAAAACAACTTAATTTATTCAAATTTATTCTTAAAATAGCCCTATGACATGTGTTTTATTTTTTCCTCAGAAATTCTGTTGTGTATTTAAAATGTTCTGGGTATCAAATAAAGGCATAATACATTAATTTCATTGATCTTTTAATTACCGAAAATTAAACCTATTAAAAATGTCCTATTAACAATAAAACATGAAAGAAATGTGTGACTATTACTTAAAAATTAAAGTTTTAATTTTAGTAGTAGTACTAATACTGTAGTATTATGTACATTCTACTGAACAATATTTCTGGCACAGTGTCTAAGTTAAAACACATTTTTATTTTAACGGGTTGCCACGAATACCTTTAAATTTCTGTGTGATATGATGCTAGTTTTACTCAAATGTTCATGACGTAACTCTCAGAGCAGATCAGGGCCCGTATTGATGAAAAATCTTAGTGCTGAGAGTTGCTCCTAGTAACAAAATTCTTAGAAATGTGGGTGTTTCCTCTTAAAGTTAAAGAAAAGATCCTAGTAAAGAAAAAGGTAATTCAGAAAGCATCTTAACCCTTAAAAGAGGTCTTAAGGTCCAAAATTGTTAGGAGTACAGTCGAGGACTTTTAAGTTCTTTAGCAGCGGAGAAAATGGACGAAACATGAAGAGGGAGAAGAAATGTGTTGCACACGATGCATGAGAGTGAGTTAATACGACGCTACACATTAGATCGTGCAGGGATCATGTTTGTGATGATCTTATTAGAGACACGCTAACATCTCCGACACCGCGCTGAAATGCCATAGCGCCAGAAATGGACGTAATCACTACATTAACATATCTGGCAACCGGAAAAATGCAACTATGTAGCAGTCATGATTTGGGTCTGTTACAGCACTTACAGGTGCTGGTCATAAAATTAGAATATCATGAAAAAGTTTATTTATTTCAGTAATACCATTCAAAAAGTGAAACTTGTATATTAGATTCATTCATTACACACAGACTGATATATTTCAAATGTTTATTTCCTTTCATTTTGATGATTATAACTGACAACTAATGAAAGTCCCAAATTCAGTATCTCAGAAAATTAGAATATCAATTAAGACCAATGCAAAAAAAATGATTTTTAGAAATGTTGGCCAACTGAAAAGTATGAACATGAAAAGTATGAGCATGTACAGCACTCAATATTTAGTTGGGGCTCCTTTGGCCTGGATTACTGCAGCAATGCGGCGTGGCATGGAGTCGATCAGTCTGTGGCACTGCTCAGGTGTTATGAGAGCCCATGTTGCTCTGATAGTGGCCTTCAGCTCTTCTGAATTGTTGGGTCTGGCGTATTGCATCTTCCTCTTCACAATACCCCATAGGTTTTCTATGGGGTTAAGGTCAGGCGAGTTTGCTGGCCAATCAAGAACAGGGATACCATGGTCCTTAAACCAGGTACTGGTAGCTTTGGCAGTGTGTGCAGGTGCCAAGTCCTGTTGGAAAATGAAATCTGCATCTCCATAAAGTTGGTCAGCAGCAGGAAGCATGAAGTGCTCTAAAACTTCCTGGTAGACGGCTGCGTTGACCTTGGACCTCAGAAAACACAATGGACCAACACCAGCAGATGACATGGCACCCCAAACCATCAATGACTGTGGAAACTTTACACTGGACCTCAAGCAACGTGGATTATGTGCCTCTCCTCTCTTCCTCCAGACTCTGGGACCTTGATTTCCAAAGGAAATGCAAAATTTACTTTCATCAGAGAACATAACTTTGGACCACTCAGCAGCAGTCCAGTCAAGACGCTTCTGGCGCTGTCTCTTGTTCAAGAGTGGCTTGACACAAGGAATGTGACAGCTGAAACCCATGTCTTGCATACGTCTGTGCTGGTGGTTCTTGAAGCACTGACTCCAGCTGCAGTCCACTCTTTGTGAATCTCCCCCACATTTTTGAATGGGTTTTGTTTCACAATCCTCTCCAGGGTGCGGTTATCCCTATTGCTTGTACACTTTTTTTCTACCACATCTTGTCCTTCCCTTCGTCTCTCTATTAATGTGCTTGGACACAGAGCTCTGTGAACAGCCAGCCTCTTTAGCAATGACCTTTTGTGTCTTGCCCTCCTTGTGCAAGGTGTCAATGGTCGTCTTTTGGACAACTGTCAAGTCAGCAGTCTTCCCCGTGATTGTGTAGCCTACAGAACTAGACTGAGAGACCATTTAAAGGCTTTTGCAGGTGTTTTGAGTTAATTAGCTGATTAGAGTGTGGCACCAGGGGTCTTCAATATTGAACATTTTCACAATATTCTAATTTTCTGAGATACTGAATTTGGGACTTTCATTAGTTGTCAGTTATAATCATCAAAATGAAAGGAAATAAACATTTGAAATATATCAGTCTGTGTGTAATGAATGAATCTAATATACAAGTTTCACTTTTTGAATGGTATTACTGAAATAAATCAACTTTTTCATGATATTCTAATTTTATGACCAGCACCTGTATTATGTCACTGTTCATTTCCTATAAAATATGTTAAGTATGACAGCATGGTAAATAAAAAATAAAGAATATAATATATATATATATATATATATATATACACATATATAATGTGTGTGTGTGTGTGTGTGAGAGAGTGAGATAGAGAGCGAGAGTACGGGAAAATTACGCCTGTAATTTCAAAGTGAAGGCTAATAATATACGTTACTCTTAAAAGCGCTCTTTTATTTCCTTCATGGACAACCAACCAATCACAGTCTTCAAAAGACTGTGCCCCGCCTCCTCACTAAGATGACAGTCTTTTCCTCGCTCAGAGTTGCTCTCAGACTGGCCCTGAATCACTCTTAAGCTAAGACTCCTAGTTAGACATGTTTAAGCTAAATTAGGAGCTCTCTAAAAGGATTCTTAGAATCTGTAGGAGTACGGGCCCTGGAGGTGTTCTTCATGTGTCCTCATTGAGAATGACATGCCGTCGTGTAAATAAGATAAATAGCATAAGGCTATTTAGTAATAAAACTAATAAAACGACAAGGTATAGACCTGCTCAATAGGAAAGGTAAGCTTAAATGACTTCTGTTGTGATCTGGCGCTATAGAGAAAATAAGATTAACTTGACCTTCTTGGGGGGCACTGGGCACCCCCCTAATATAATGGCACTGAACACGGTTCTAATATTGAAGTTTTATTGCTGGTTTGTTAGGTGTCTGGTAGCATTTACCTTAGTTGTCTTTTTTGGTTTGGGTTCAGCCTTCACGTGAGCTGGTCTCTATGAAGGAAACACATATTTGATATGTACATGTTGAGACACTGTTCAACTCATATTACAAGACAAAGACAGAACATGGGAATCATTAATAAAATGTATAACCGTCAAAGGTCTTTAAATGAAACATTGTTTTTTTCTTAAGTTGAATTTGTTAAAGCTACACTAAAATACAAAATTCCATTCGAGTATTTACTGTATTTCCTACAGTAATATTTTGTTTTTATAACTTGAATTGACATTTCCATTAATGATTTATACATTTATATTATATTTGGTGGGGAATTTCAGATATACATGATTGCTGTAACTAGTCTATTTAGCAACCTTTTGTAAACTCACACACACACACACACACACACTCTGAAAATGATAACATACGTACTGCTGATAACCGTGCAGATCTCCTCTGAGGCTGAAAAGAGGACATGTATAAGTAAAAAGCACACAACTATAAATAAAGGGGAAATATTTCACTAACAATTAACCTAAAAAAAAAAAAAAGTTACCAAGTGACATTTTAACAGTTTACATATGAAAATATTTTACCTCATCCTTGGCATCCCTGTCTGCTTTCTGTGAATAAAAATATATTAGAATATATATTATTATATAATTATATATATAAAACGGTCAAAACAAAACATTATTGAGACAGCAGATATAGCTATTGATGTGTTTTACTAGTGGGTGCAGGACACTATTTGTAATAGAGGATAGCAAAATAAAAGTGAACTCTGAAATACTATACCAGAAATTCTTCAAGCAGTATAAAAACTAAACCCCATATAAAGCAGTAAAGGAAGCCAGTGGCCTGTGTAATGAACCCAGCTGAGTTCAGCTCAACCAACCCTTACCCGCGAGCTGCGCCATTACACACCACAAGAACAAACACTATACAATAATAACACTGTTATTCTCCATATCCGTCTGTTCTCCATCAGTGAAGTCTTTAACATCGCACAGCTCGTATTTATTATGAGTGGATGTTTCGTGACTGATTGTGTTGGGTTTCTTCCTGCACAGCATGGCTGACTCCATTAATGAACACCAGCAAAACAAACTGAGCGCGCGACCACAATCAACACACTCAACATAGGATTTCTGGCTTAAATCATAGAAATCGTATTGTATTATATAATATAAACGTATGCAGATCTATATTTTGCAATGCAGTGAATAAACATGAATATGACTATTATCTCCGAACAACGCCTCCCTGATGCAGGAGTGTGTGTGTGAGAGAGAGAGAGAGCATGCATGCATAACGTTACCTTTCTTTTAGGCATGTTGGGTTCCTAGAGAGATTCTGCGAAACACACGCGAAGAATCAGCTGCTTTAGAACAGAACTCAGTTCGACTCACTTCTTAAACACAGCAGTAAACACGCAGGACCTCTACAGCAAGGGACTGAATGGGTTAAGGGGAGGGGCTTAACTCGACTGATGCCTAGATAGACCAATCAGCGCTGAGAACTGAGAGCCAAACACCAAGAGCCGGTTTTTATGATAAATGTCGACAGTACCATAAGAAAATGTTGACTGAGTATTCATTCCTCTACACTTATGTGTGCGTCTTTATTAGTTTACTCTTCACGAGGAAAACAATCTGCGACCCTTGTTTTGTTTTTAATCTTTTGCTATTTCAGTGCCGTTTATGTACGGGGTGATTTATTTCTGCGAGTTCTGTACTCAAGATGGCGCCCTGGAATCGAGTCGGGTTTAGGGTTTGTTTCGCAAAACCAGATTATTAAAAAAAATGAAAACAAAAGAGCAGCGCGCCAGTCGCGCGCGAGCGTGTATCAAGCGTCCTTCACTGACTGATACTCTGTCGCGTCGCTCGCGCGGTGTTACAAATTAACATGAAGCTGAAACTGCAACATTATTCGCTGGAAACAACACACTCACACACACACACACACGTGTCACAGAGTTACAGATGTGGCATGATGCACATGAAACAAACTATATTACACCAGTCATATAACACTGAGTGAATCATACTGAGATCATAACGCGACTGTCGATGCATTAAACTTCATCTTTCGAGTGCACACAGTCACTGTTTGCTAGAAGTTGTTTTGAGGAAGCTGAAGGTGTCGGAGCAGTTTGATCAGTTGTGTCTGTGATGAAACAGAGGCGGGGATTGAGGAGGGCTGAAGCACACATTCTCATCGGGACTGAGCTGAATCTGGAGTTTGATCATCGCTCTTAGCTTCTGAGGAATCTGTCATTATGGTGATTAAAGTTTACATCGCTTCATCCTCCGGATCAACATCGGTAAGAACTTCAGATGCACCACATGCGACTGTAACCAGACATTTACCACAGTTTTAGTGAAGTAACAACAAAACTGTGACTAAATATGTGACATTTTTGGTAATCACGAAAATGTTTGGTTGTAGCCTAATATATTATTCTTATTTGACTTCTTCCTATTATTATTCTTATTATAGGTAGTTTGAAAACATTTATTAGCAAATGTAATGTGAGCACTGACTATAGTACAGCAGTCTTTTGTAGGCATGCAGAGAAACAGACACAAACTCTCATATGCTGCTGAAGTTACCACTTCCTCTGACATCTAATCACTTCTGCTCCAGACTTCTCCAGAGAAACAGTAGCTGCATTGATCTGGACTGTAACTGCATGAGCACAGACTCAGGGTGTTTAGCTGATAGGCCTGTTGTATTTGCATCCTAACTGTAGAAAGTGAAATAAGTGTTTCGATGTGTATCTAGAGGGAGCTCTTCCTCCAGCAGCTCGTTTGGCTCAAACTCTTCCTAATTTGGTGAGTTAGAGAACACAGTTGTGTAAGTTATGTAACTCTGGAACAACACTAGTCCAGACTTCAGCCAACAGCAGACTAAAGCCATTACTCTTTTTGTTCGTTACTTTTTTTTTAGTCCATTGCAAATTAATATTCCAATTTATTTCTGTGTTGACACAGTTTGTTATATTTCTGTTACATAATGAACAAGCAACCTAAGTTTCTGAGACTTTTCATCAGCTGCTGAACAATCAGTGTGTTGTTAAATAACTATAATATTGAACACACAGTTCCTCAGACTGAGGAATCCTGTTAAACATTAAAATGGTGCTACCCTGACTTATGTCTGTTTGTAGATGAAATACATCTTTGTGTTTGTGTGTCTCCAGGAAAAGGTTTGGGAAACACTGCTTGAGTTTGTAGTTAGTCCTTGTGTTTCCACCAAACTGACCCATTCAGGCTGATTTGTGGAGCATGGGAAGCGTAATAAGCGAATCATATTGTAATGGAGACACTGGCTTGTTTCACATGTTATGTGAGTTGAGCTCCAAGCCTGATCGAACTCACCTGATGGAGGTGCTCAGGATCTCTGATCAGGGTCCAAGCTGAACTCTGAAGGATCTCGAGGGCCTCCCCATGAATCTCCATCCACTGTGTTTCTTTAGAAAACGAGTGATTTATACAGTGTTCATCTAATATATCTTAATATTTGTATTTTATATTTCTCACTTGTATTATGAGCAAAAAGAGGTTGCATTTCAGCCAGTTACAGTCAACTGCTCCTCAACAAACTGAATGTGTGAGAGATCAGGGAATTTCTCAGTTCAAATTCAGCTGAATTAATTATGTAATGATATGATACAAAAATATACAACTTTTATTTCCCACACAAGAGTACCATAAAGAGTCAGACTGAAGAGGAAGTAAAAACTTTAACATAGTTAGAACACAAGAAACATAAACAATTATAAAAATACATACAGACACACGCTTCTAAATCTGCAAAAATGGTATTCATTTCAACAAAATAAGAGGGATCAAAAAATTCATTCCATTTTATTTCATTACATTACATGCAGTTCACAAGACAAAATGATATCTGAATAAAAAAAGTAAATTAAGAAAATAAACACAGTTCTAGTTGACAGACTGATTCTTAATACTGTGTGTTGTTACCGGGATGATCCACGACGTTTTTTGCATCTGTGATAGTCATTCATGAGTCCCTTGTTTGTCCTCCAGTTCTCTCCAGCATGCTTTGCTTTTCCAACACTTTACTTTACTCTTACTGGAAACCCTCCCCAAGACAATAGTTATGCTCATAATATCCTAATTTTCTTAAAAGGCAGTAACTCAACAAAACCTGATACACGTGAAGTCCACAGGTAACAATAGTGCTTTCACTCATGTTTGAGCACAGCAGAATCAGAGCCCATCGCGCTCATGTGTGACTGAATCTACTGTGTCCCTCAGATCAAGAAACAGCAGCAGGATGTGATGGGCTTCTTGTCAGCCAATAAGATAGAGTTTGAGGAATGTGACATCGCAGCTGATGAGGATAACAGGAAGTGGATGCGAGAACACGTCCCCGATGATTTCCGTCCGGCCACAGGGAACCCTCTGCCTCCTCAGATCTTCAACCAGGACACATACTGTGGGGTGTGTGCTCATGAGAGATATTATATTATGCTCTCTTTTAGCAAAACCATCGCAAGCCTAAGTAGCTGGTAAAACTGCTGCCACCAGTGGTCTCTATACGATCAACTTAACTCACAATGCTGTTGAGAAACACTGCATATACTGATGTTTAAGTGTTTTTTCACTTTCAAATCAAACTAAAACATTCATTGACGCAATCCTCAAAAGTCAAGTCAGGTCAAACATCACTGGCTCTCGTACGTATCTTACCAACCATCTCAGCTGGCCATGCAGCTATTCATCATTTCCACGTTGTTAAACTATACCTGAGACTGAGTGTGAACCATGTAGATTAGTTTAAGCATGTTCTGTGGCTGTGTGTTGTTTAGAAGGCACACTTGAGTCAGAGTAGAGGCTTGCAGCTGGAAACAGTACTGAATACATGCGTTAAGTGGCAGCTGCATAATACACACCTGCTGCAGTATATGTGCTTTGTTAAAGTGCCCGTATTATGCTCATTTACAAGTTCATAAGTATGGGGGGTTAGATTTACATGAGTTCAAAAAACATATTTTTGTCATACTGTACATTTCTGCAGCAGCTCTTTGCCCAAAACACTCCTGCTTGGATCAAATAATATTAGCAAAAGAGAAAATTACACGCTGCTCTTAACTGAATAACTTCAGTAGGTTTAATAAAGATCAACGTATGCTTAATTCATTCAGTGAAGACTATGCAGTGTTATTTTTCCATTGGATTATTTTGCAGCTGAATCCTACTGTTAGACGTACCTGAAAAGTACTGTTTATCTCATTTACTGTATTTAGCCAGTTGTTTGTAATTTGCTCTTTTATTCTTATGTTCAATAACAAAAATAAAATAAAATGACAAAATAATTATATTATAATAACTATACATACCTTAAAATAAATAAAATATCTAAACATAATAATAATAAAAACATTCTTCATAATATCATCTTTTGTGTTTCCCAGTAAAGACCTGAGGCTGAATAAATGAGGATTGAAATGTATTTTCTAGGTGATTCCTTTAACAACAGATTTAACCCAGACTATTCCTTATGATATCTTCAGGTTTAAACATAAAAATGATTTAGTTTACCCTACATAGTTTGGTATGACGTTCACAGTTAACACTAATACATGAAAAGCAATCAAAATGAATCTATATCCGTCTGTTTTCACTGAGCGGCACGAGTAATTTGACCAGTATCTTTTAAGTGTTGTGTTGTGTTCTGACTCAAAGCCAGACTGTAAGACTTGAGCAGTGCTTTCCTTTGCTTCTGTGCTCCAGAACTACGAGGCGTTCTTCTGTGCTCGTGAGGACAATGCTGTGTATGCGTTCCTGGGCTTGACGGCGCCTCCAGGCTCAAAGGTATGTGTCTGAGGGACATAAAGACTCCTTTATTCCCAGCGCATGCGTCCGCTCTAGGAATGTAGTGCTGATGTCCATCTAATGAGCACACACTGCTCTAGTCTTCTTCTGCTGTCCTGAACAGCTTCTCACAGCTGACTGGAACTGACTCGCTGGGTTTCTGTGTGTTTCTTCACAGGAGGCAGAAGCGCTGTCTAAGAAAACGCAGATGTAATCTAGAGAAGCGGCTCTAGCAGAGCTGAAGAACTCCTGCACTTTCTGATGATTGAGTTTATTTTTTCTCTGCATCCATGAAATTATGTGATGTGATGAATGTTATGAGATATTTGTCCACGCAATAGCCCTTTTATTGATTGAACTGTTCAAACTGAATAGAAAGCATTTCTCCAGCTGTCCGAATAGCCTTGATGAGCAAAGTAGATTTGAAGTGTTGTCAGGATTTGATAGTTAATCATTAATCATACAGTTTATGTTAGATTTATGCTTGAATGTTCTTATGTATGTGGTTCAAATTACATTTAATCAGTGCATATATTCAGGGTTTCTGTGGGTCTTAAAAAGCCTTGATTCGGCCGTACACAAATTAAAACCTTTGGCCTTTAATTAAAGCGTTCATGAAGTCTGACATGAACATCTTCTGTAATTGAATATTAATGTTAATGTTTATTTTTTTCTTGTTTTCCAATACAACTATCCTTCAAATTAATTTACTTGAGATGCAGCATGAAAATATGAAGTCTTTTTTGTTTTATCCGTGTTTGTCTATGTCTTGTTTTCCTTTTGACATAATTAGATTTTTCTGAGCCCACTGGCAGATATTTGGCCCTTTTTTAAATCATAAATTCAGTTCTTTTTGATAAATTTCTCAGAAAACAAGACTTCTTATCAAATGTAAATGTTTGCATCTATCTTGATTTAAGACTTTTTAGCACCAGAAAACAAGACAAAAATAATGCAGAAGAACAGCACTTTTTTGTAGAGTGATCAGAATACAGTAAAACGTATATATATGTGATCAGGTACAGTAAAAGTTATTTCCATAAGTGTTTTTTTGGTTTGTGTTTTAAATGAATAAAATAAAATGAATGAAAAAGTATTGGAGATCGGTTGTAAGTTGTATTTTCAAACGTTAAAGTGCTGCTAACACAGCTCATTGTGTTCTCCTTACACATTTACATTTAGAGAACATATTGTGTTCCCTTCAATTGATTTCTTAAATTGTGTTTAATTGGGTCTTTAAAAAGGATCTTAAAAACTCTTAAATGTTGGCAATGACAGTTTGCATGTTTGAATGTTGAAATATTATTTTCAGCTATACTTTAGGTTTTTTCCCATTATTTGTACTAAATGAGTTATGTGTATATTTCATACTGCTTGTTTGCCTTAAGTATCCGTCATGCACTAATAGAGTTAATGTTCTATTTTTTAGGGCAAATTACTAAAACAATAGAAACAACATTACACGTTACTGATTATTGCAGTCTTTTTCACTATTGTGAATGTGTAAGTTACAGATTTTCAAAACTGATCACACCTCTAGTGATTCTTTCAGATCCTGATCTCATGCTTTCATTGTAGCCGTACACAAGATTATTGTAACATAATGAGAACATTTGATATGAATCTTTACTGGACAAAAATGTACAGTACATTGGCAGTCTCTACCATGGTAAGGCCATTGTTTACAGTATCATAACTTTACTGTACACTGCCTGTATTTGATATGACACGCATCTGTCATCTGTCTGTCTCCATCTCATCTTATTCATTTGATCACACTCACTTTGGCACTAATTTCAGAACACTGATGTCATTCTTCACTAAACTCACAGCAGTCGTTTGATCAACTCAAATACCATCGAAACTTTAATTTAGAGCACACACACACACACACACATCCTTGTTTGTAGTACTTTGTGGGGTCCTTTAGTTGGACATCATCTTAAAAATGATAATAAAGAATGTTTAATAGAATATTAAAACTCACTATATTGGACTTAACCTACACCAATCCCAAACTTAATTTGAACATTTATATATATTTTTATATGTGACCGGTAGGTTTAGGGGTAGGTTTGGACTACAGTATATTTAGTTATGTTATAGTCTTACTTAAAAGATCATGTCGGATCCCAAAAAGTCAAACTTTCCTTATTTTACGATCTTTGTGCAGTCTTTCGGTCCTCACAAAGTAGTAAAAACAAGTTTACACACACACAAGCAACAGTATTGTCAAAACTCTTAGTACTATTTGTACAATTATCATAACAGATCATCAAAAAAATGCCCTTTTTTCAAACATTTCAGGATGTTTTCAATTGCTTGAGTAAAAAAGAAAAAAATTCACAATGTATCGTGTTCACAACAATGTACATTTCAAATAAAACATTTGTTCAGTTTACAGTTTTTTCAAAATGCTTACACACTTTTTGAAACTATGGCTCCATTTCTCAAAACTCTACACACAAAACCGCAAAACACACACATCTTGCAAAAGTGGACCTATAGCCAAAGCACAACCATCGGACAGCACAGGCTGTAGAGTGTGTCAAACATCACTGAACACCTGATAGCTTTCTAAAGGAGAGGTGGTCTGTCTGGGTGAAGATGGCATCTATTGTGTGGAACAATGTCAGTTTCTATCATGCAGAGCTGGTTCAGGAATGGGTTCATCCTCGGATCATGACTCCCATACTCTTCTTTCCTCAACGCAACTGAGGAATTCTTCTCTGCGTGGAGGTGGAAGGTGTATGATCACTATCCCCTTGACCATGTCACATGTTTCTTCATGCCATGGATAAGGCTTGAAATAACATCACTGCAGAGCAATGTCGAGCCTGGATTCATGCCAGAAGGTACGTGATCAATGAGCACATCCACTGTGATGCTGATGAAAATGTATGGCCAAAAGTTGAAAGAAGATCTTACTGCTGTGTTTTAGTGATTGAACCAAATGTTCTCATTACATATCAGAATGATCTTGTGTTTTGAAACAATGATTATGTAGAAGGAAAACATGTACAACTAGCATGAAAGCATGAAGGCCGTTTTTGAAAGAATGGCTAGCTGTGTTGTGAGTGTGATCAGTACACCGTACTTGTGAAACTAGTACCAAAGCAATATATATATATATATATAAATAAATAAACCTGTAATATGAGCTATATCATCTTGAAATTTCATGTCATTTTAACACTATTACAAGCTGTAACCTAAAAATACAAACAAATTCCACAGTTGATAATTAAATGCATGACAATAAAAACAGTGACTTGTGACACAGAATGACAGAAAAGGTCACTTAGCAGGACTCACACACTCTGATTTGACTGTCTATATGAGGATTTATTACACACATTAATACTGATGTGTTCTCTCAGTGACAGAAGTTCAGCTGCAGCTTTTGAAATTGCTTAAAAGTTCTGAAACTAAACACAAAACATCATGCATCTCTTGCAAAAGCAAACACTTCTTTCAAAACTATTTTAACTGAAAATGGTGTTTTTGTATAGTAATTAAGCACAAACAGCAAATGTTTAGTACATAAAACATTTGTGGGGGAAAATAATCAAACACCCAAGCATCATTTCTTGGTCTAGCTGGATCACAGGCTGTCTTCTCACTCTTGTTGAATGGGGATCATCGGTCAGATGAATGCTCAACCACAGCAGACACATTCTCCCAGATCACAATGTGTCTCTTCTGCTCTGCATCCATTTGGTCTTCTGTAAATATGTTGTGTAGTCGGTCTAGAAATGTGTGTTAGTTGTGTTGTAAGGACTCAAGTTGGCTTGGCAGTGGAGAACCCCATTCAATATGAAGGTAGATCAGTAGCAAAACTCGAGAGCTTGTTGATCTGAAAGTGAGAACTTGTCATAACATTCATAACTTGTCATTAACATTCGTATTTGTAAGTTGAACTTTACACTCACAGCTCTGATCTGAAAAGCTGAATCTTTCGATTTGCACACACAGACAATAATCAAAACACCCGTGTTTTGGAGTCAAAGTTGCAGATTAATAGTTACACATGTAGAATGACATTCACATAAACATAATGACACACACAAACGTGTACTTTTGCGTACACAAAAGTAGACAAATAATGCAACATCCTTCATATGTATATTCTACTGCACATTGCAGAGTAATATCGCTTTACCAGAGCCGTTGAGAAACAATTGATTGTGCATAGCTACGCTGACTACACTTTACAATATCATTTTATTCTGGGGCATGAGACAGCATTGCTCTCATGCTCCTTGGCAGTCAAATGTGACCAAACACCTTAAGTGTAGCTTTTAACCAATAAAATAACTGTACTACATTTTAGCTCAGTTCTGTTTAGTTAATTTGAGGAGATTTTACTAAATAATAGGCGCAATAATTATGATCCACGAATGACTGTTTAAAAAAGGCCTATAACATTTTCTAATATGCTTATCATATATATTACAATTAGTGTAGTATTTAGGATTAAAATAGAGAAAATGTTTTCCAGTGCAAAGACGCAAATTAGAGGCATTTGGTGGCCAGAAAGATAATATTCATATGTAATGCCATGGTTTAACCACTAGATGCCCTTATGGCTGTTTAATAAATACATGTAGGCTATTTAGCTCGACTCTAGCTGCTCAAAACAGTATTGCCGTTCATAACTGCTTATTTTTTTAGGGTTTTCTTTTTAATGTACATTTAGAAATTATCAAAAACTCGATTTTTATAAGTTAGATTTTTTTTATGTTGCATTTAAAAAGGTTCATTACTGACAAGCAAATAAGGAATTTAACCCAATAAAGAAGTTTAAATAATTTTTTTTAAAACAAAAATAATAAAAATAACAGAGTTATGTCGCAACTCTGGTACAGTGATATTACTCTGCAATGTGCAGCAGAATATACATATGAAGGATGTTGCATTATTTGTCTACCAGATAATACCTGTATGACAAGATGCATGCTATGTCTTAAAATCCTGTAAAAGCTAAGGATATTCAATGAAAATAGTTTCCAGTGTTTTACAAACAACTGATACATATGCATAAAAAACATGTTTCATTCTGCATGGCGAGTCGCGATGGCTGGCGTTGTTCATTGGTCAGGCATCGACCAATAAAATGTCTTCATTCGCAACGCAGCCCCGCCCCTGGCTCTGAGCTCTCACGTCTGCATTCACAAGTGCACAAGTGAGTTTTGCTACAGGAATATCGCAGGAGCAGCAAAAATCAAAGCGCTAAGATTTGAAGATGTACTGCCAGATCTGAGAGGTTAAGTGCTGACTTGAGGTTTTACAGCGAAACTGAAGTAAAGCGCAAAAGTACACGTTCGTGTGTGTCATTATGTTTATGTGAATGTCATTCTACACACGTGTAACTATTAATCTGCAACTTTGACTCCAAAACACGGGTGTTTTGATTATTGTCTGTGTGTGCAAATCGAAAGATTCAGCTTTTCAGATCAGAGTTGTGAGTGTAAATCAACTTACAAATACGAATGTTAATATGACAAGTTCTCACATTCAGATCAACAAGCTCTCGAGTTTTGCTACTGATCTACCTTCATAATTCAGAGTCTATACACCTGACAGACCTGTCTGATCAACTGCTTCAATACGTTTGCTATTTTGGAAAACACTTTGAAATTGCAAAGAAGTGTGTGTTGTTTTTAAAGTGTGAAGCTGAGCTTATAGTTGTGCAGATCTGGGCTGAGGTTTTTATTCTAAATGAACACATTATACGTTTTACATGTTTTGACAGGTGATGATTGGATGTAGGTAATCAGCAAATAAGTGTGGTCATTAAATATTAGTGTTTAGTAAATCTAAAGTATTTTTAAGTATGCTTTATGTAGTAAGTATACAAATATCAGTGTACTAGTAGTATACTTGTAAGTGTACTATTTCAATACTCCTTGGGACTAAATTGGCCCACTTTCTAGTATATAAAAGTATACTTGAAGTATAACAGTAGTAAACTTTGAGTACACAACTAGTTTACATCAATGTTTTTAGCTTGTACTGCAACTATACTGTAACAAAGTTCGTAGGTCGGGAAGAAGGAGGCGGGAACCGGCAAACGTTTAAAGATTTAATAATCAAAATAAACAAACGCAAAAGTACAGCGGCAGCCCCTCACGGACGACTGCCGCACACAAAACACCAAATAAAATCCAGGCCTGGTCCTCTCTCGTCTTCCACTGTCGTCACTCCTCCTTTTATCCTTCCGGAGCTCCTCCGTGGGACTCGAGACCGGTGAGTGTCGCTCATTATCATTCACTCCACCGGCCTCGCTCCGTTCCCACGGCTCTCGGCCCCGCCCCACTCACCACATACCCCCATCGCCCCTCGCAGGCCGGGGGGGAACCCTCGAGACTGCGCTCTACCCCCCCCCCCTCCTTCCTGGGGGGGACCCATCAGGGCGGCCGCGGCATACCTGGGGGTACGGACAGACGAGGCGAGAGAAAAGGAGACGGAAGGATGAGGAGTGACAGAGACGAGAGAGGGGGAGAGAGGAAAAAAAAATAAAAAAAATCGGTCCGGTTCCCGGACACACTGCTGGTTGGTCCTCAACCAGCTGAGAGGCTCTCACTCGCGGTGCCATGCGATGGTACTGGACCTCTTTGGTGGACGGCTCGACGCCCCGCCTCCTGGCGGACGGCGATGGCTCCTCCGGTCGAGGGCAGCCGGTAGCGAGTCCCCCATTCCCTGCTCCTCCCCATCATGGCGGATGGCAGCAGGCTACGGCCACTCGGCGAATGGCGCCGACTCCTCCGCTCCCTCTCGGACGGCAGCCCCCCTCCTCGACCCAGGAGCACGGCAGCGAGTCTTCCGTCCCACCTGATGTTCCATCGCTCCAGCACCACCGTCGCCTCGGGCAGCCAGCGGCCGTCCCCGCTACTCCCTGCTGCCCGATCTCCTCAGCACCGCGATCCCCCTCAGCAGCGAGGGCTCTCTGACAGCGTGTCCCTCCTTCCTCCCGGGTTTCGGCACCAATGTAACAAAGTTCGTAGGTCGGGAAGAAGGAGGCGGGAACCGGCAAACATTTAAAGATTTAATAATCAAAATAAACAAACGCAAAAGTACAGCGGCAGCCCCTCACGGACGACTGCCGCACACAAAACACCAAATAAAATCCAGGCCTGGTCCTCTCTCGTCTTCCACTGTCGTCACTCCTCCTTTTATCCTTCCGGAGCTCCTCCGTGGGACTCGAGACCGGTGAGTGTCGCTCATTATCATTCACTCCACCGGCCTCGCTCCGTTCCCACGGCTCTCGGCCCCGCCCCACTCACCACATACCCCCATCGCCCCTCGCAGGCCGGGGGGGAACCCTCGAGACTGCGCTCTACCCCCCCCCCCTCCTTCCTGGGGGGGACCCATCAGGGCGGCCGCGGCATACCTGGGGGTACGGACAGACGAGGCGAGAGAAAAGGAGACGGAAGGATGAGGAGTGACAGAGACGAGAGAGGGGAGAGAGGAAAAAAAATAAAAAAAATCGGTCCGGTTCCCGGACACACTGCTGGTTGGTCCTCAACCAGCTGAGAGGCTCTCACTCGCGGTGCCATGCGATGGTACTGGACCTCTTTGGTGGACGGCTCGACGCCCCGCCTCCTGGCGGACGGCGATGGCTCCTCCGGTCGAGGGCAGCCGGTAGCGAGTCCCCCATTCCCTGCTCCTCCCCATCATGGCGGATGGCAGCAGGCTACGGCCACTCGGCGAATGGCGCCGACTCCTCCGCTCCCTCTCGGACGGCAGCCCCCCTCCTCGACCCAGGAGCACGGCAGCGAGTCTTCCGTCCCACCTGATGTTCCATCGCTCCAGCACCACCGTCGCCTCGGGCAGCCAGCGGCCGTCCCCGCTACTCCCTGCTGCCCGATCTCCTCAGCACCGCGATCCCCCTCAGCAGCGAGGGCTCTCTGACAGCGTGTCCCTCCTTCCTCCCGGGTTTCGGCACCAATGTAACAAAGTTCGTAGGTCGGGAAGAAGGAGGCGGGAACCGGCAAACATTTAAAGATTTAATAATCAAAATAAACAAACGCAAAAGTACAGCGGCAGCCCCTCACGGACGACTGCCGCACACAAAACACCAAATAAAATCCAGGCCTGGTCCTCTCTCGTCTTCCACTGTCGTCACTCCTCCTTTTATCCTTCCGGAGCTCCTCCGTGGGACTTGAGACCGGTGAGTGTCGCAGGTGTCGCTCATTATCATTAACTCCACCGGCCTCGCTCCGTTCCCACGGCTCTCGGCCCCGCCCCACTCACCACATATACTAAATGTGAACTGATAGTGTACTGATAGTTTACTAATTAAATACTTGTAGTAGCATTTTTAGTACACTTTGAAGTATAGTCTCAGTAAACCACTAGTTTAGAAGTTTTATACTGTAAGTTTTCTTTAAGTGAACTTTATATCATACTTAATGTATACTACTAATAGTGTCCCTATTAGGTATTAATTTGTATATATTTTGTTTTATGAATATCTGAACATAAAAAAACATCAAAAGAAAGAACAGGGTATCTGCTTGTAAACAAACACATTTGATGAGCTTCATGCATTGTTTTTTAAACATTTGAATGTGGGTAAGTTTAATAAATAAAAAAATAAACAACATTTTGAACAAAAAGCTGAGAAAGACTATGAATTGGATTCAGAACGATAATCAAAGCGTAGATGGAGTCGATCAGCACCCCAAAGCTTGACAGTCATTGTTACCTCTTCGTTGGTCACATTATATTCATAACGTTACACAGATTTGATGCTGTTTTATGTCTGATGATTGTGTTAGATTACATGTGGAAGCATCTGTTGTTTTGGTTTCTGTACAGATGTGTACTAGCGCCCCCGACCATATAACAATGAAAACACGGAGTCTAGGAGCACAAGTATAGCTCAAATATATTTAGACTTTTTCTAAGTATAAGTATAACATTTATATAGTAAAGCTGTGGTTATACAAATGGTAAATCAATCTGTCAAAAAAAAAAGTTACTACACCTTTTTCGTAAGGGGTGTTAACTTATTAAAATAAAAGTAATCATCTTTAAGTCCACATCCCTGTCATGGAGAAATTCAAAGTAGAGTATATACATTTTCATTACATAGTGATTAAAAAATGTAGAATTTCAGAAAGATATTTTGTCCCTTTCTCAACAATACATTTTACTTAGTGGGAAATGTCTTTTGAAAAATTGCAATTACTGCAATATTTATATCACTATAAAATATGCTAAAGTTGCACATTCTTTTCTGAATAAAATCAAATAACAAAGATATCTGGTCAAACTTTCAATGAATACTAACTGGCCCTCACTTCTTTATAAAGAAATCACACAAAAGGAAATCTGTGCTAACTTGTTTAAATAATTAGTTTATCTTCATAAAAGATGAAGATGGCAGGGTGGACAAATGCATTAATGTGTGACGAGGACATCAGATAAACAACAGGAACAACAAGAATCCCTTAAATAATATAAAGAATGATTTCAGAAATATATATTCTACACTGCAATTGTAAATTGTAAACTGATTTAAAAGGGCATTTTTACATTTATAAGGCCATTTTTTTCTCACCTTAGATGTATGCATCATATTTTGTCAGATTCTTACATTTTAATCAATAATTAAATTAGAATAGAAAGACACTGGGGCTGTTCCAAATCAAATGAAATCATTATATATATCATATTAATTCACACAGACTATATACACTGCACTTAGAATTGCATAAAACATGCTATGAGATTAATGGGTTTTAAACATTTAATAATAAATTATTAAAGTAATAAAAAATGAAATGATACTCTAAATATGAAACTAAAGCCACTCACCAGATTTGTTAAAAACACGGATTCATTCAGTAACAAAACATCCAGTTTGTCCCTCACCTGATGGACATATTCTCTTCAGATTTCTCTTCAGAGATCATCATTTCCGTCTGTAGATTCAGGAGGAGCTGAGAGAGACTGGAAACTCTACAGACAACACAAAACTCATCAGCTCCACACTTCACCCAATAACCCGCTCCAACATCAGATTTGACTCGACTGATCTTTAGTAACTCACCTAAATGAAAACAAACATCGATTCTCACGAGACTAGCGAATGGTGCATTATTTTACTGGATATGCACTTTAAACAATATATATTTCTAGTGAATGCAATTATTAATAATCGCTATAAAAAGCAAAAACAACATTATACAATGGATGATTTGAATGTTAAATTGTAAAAACATGAAATAATTTGACTGATTAAGTGACTATGTTCAAACTATTGTGTCTGACTCAATTCTGTATTTTCATCAAAGCAGAATTATACTATTTCTATGCTGATGTGAGCATTGACAGAAACACAATTTCAGTAATTATGCACAAAAGTACTTGTACGCTTGCTATCACTGACACTAATTACATGAATCCATCATGATAATTAGAGGGTTTTTACTGTAAAACAACAACAAAATATGCTACAAATATTAAATCAATATTCAAAATCATAAAAAAGTCCCCTGAAATTGTGATGAGACTGATTGGTAACACATCCTCACTTCATGGTCAAATTAATCAATGTGTAGCAGGCAAATAAAAATACATTTTTTCAGGTTTTGAGAACCTGATCCAGTTTTAATGAACGTTAACTACTGAGCTCACTGATTTTACCATGATATAATGAATCAAAAGGAAAAAATTGGTAAAAAGCTCAAATGTTAGTGAGGTTTTGAGCTGTTGTTGGCACTAGTGGTGTTTGACAGCTAAATATATCTTCCAGAAGAAAGAGCTCAGAGAAATGATTCCTAAGAGATTTTCAGATGAGAGTCTGACTGATGATTATATAATAAGACACTCATGAAATGTTTCTCTGTGAGTCTGGTGTCACAGCAGGATCTGCTCAAGTCCACTATGATGCTGTTCTTCTAGATCTGTGTTACCTGCAGGAACTGGATGTGATCCTGTGTGTGTGAAAGCTGCTCCAGCTCAGCGTCTCTCCTCCTCAGATCATTGATCTCCTGCTCCAGTCGCTCCAGTTGTCCTTCAGCTCCACTCACTGCTTGCTTTTCCTGATCTCTGATATATCCTCTGATCTCTGTTCCACGCCTGGTGCCTGGGCTGATGTTATGTCAGGGTAATCCATTGCTGTATCAGAGCTGTGGCCCCATGGACAACTCTAGACCTGTTTCTATCAGGCATCCAACTGGGACTGACCTCCAGAAGGAAGGTGACAGACGCTCCCAGCTTGGGCTGGGGCATGCTGTTCGAGTGCAATTCAGTGTTTGACTCCTGGGTCAAGCCAAGAGCAACATCTACATATCAACTGCCTTGAGATGATGGCAGTCTTTCAAGCCCTGAAAACCTTCCTGCCGGTCTTAATAGGACAATATATATGTCTAGTCCAATTGGACATTATAACGGTGGTGGCATTTATCAATCACCATGGTGACCTGAGGTCATGCCCCCTTTACAAGATGACTCAATGTCTCTTGTTTTGGGTACAAAACAGACTCCTCTCATTATGGGCAGTTCATGTGCCGGGCAGACTGTAGCAGGGAGTGGATATGCTGTCCATAGCCAATTTAGCTCCAATGGAATGGAGACTACATCCTCAGATGGTTCAAATGATTTGGTCTGTTTCCGGAGAGGCAAAGGTGGATCTCTTTGCCTCCAATGACAATTATCACTGCCCAATTTATTTCTTGAAGCAATGGGATTCTCTGGCCCATGATTGGCCCAGCGCCTGCTTAAGTTTTTAAGAGAAGCTTAGAGACTAAATCCACCTCATCCTAAAGCTGTTTATATCAGGCATCCAACTGGGACTGACCTCCAGAAGGAAAGTGGTCACGACAGACACTTCCAGCTTTGAGGAAGGTTTGAGCCCAGGGCACACATTTTTGTGCCCCGTTAGGGCACTCAGGGTGTATGTTGAGCGCTCTGATCTGTTCAGGCAGTCAGAGCAACTTTTTGTGTGCTTTGGAGTCTGTTCAAGCAGAGATTATCTCACTGGATAGTGGATGCTATAGCCCTGGCTTATGCTGCGTCTGGCTTGCAGTGTGAGGGGCCATTCCACTAGAGGAATGGCCTCCTCCTGGGCATGGTCGAGCGGAATTTCTATTGGAGAGATTTTTGCGGCCGCAGGCTGATTGTTGCCATCCACTTTTAGTAGATTTTACAATTTGGATGTCCCTGCTCAGTCGAATTGACTCTGATGATATGGTGCTCTGAGCTGGCTTAGCCACTGGCTCCTCCACTTTGGTTAGGCAAAAGCAATATTGGTTTGTGCAACTACACAAACATTATAAAATCAGGCTTCAGTATCAGAGTAAACAGGGCGTCAGTGATGCATCACTCTTTCCCTTATCTCAGGGAACCAAGGTTATGTCAGAAACCAGAGCGTTTGTCAGCCACTGTTTTCCTTTACCTCCATATTAAATTAATGATTCAATGTGTATCTTTTTGGTTGATTACATTTACATTTAGTCATTTAGCAGATACTTTTACCCAAAGAAACTTGAAATGAGGGCAATAGAAGCAATCAAAATCAACAAAAGATTAGACTCAGCACGTTGTATAGGCGTGGGGAGGGACGAAATTAATTTGTATATGTATTTGTTCTGTATTTGGTCTTCTTTGGTATTGTATTTTATTTTCTCCTATATTTTTGAATTGTATTTTCCTTTTGTATTGTTTTGCCTTGCCTGCTTCGTTATTGATGGTAATGACTATATTTATATTGAGGGCTTTCTTTTTAATGTAATGGCACTGGGCAACATGCAATAATTCCCTTAATATTTCCACAGAAGTGTAATTGCATGTATCACGTGAAGGTGATTGATCAATTTATGGTGTGATTACTTGATTGTGTATAGGGAAGTATCGTTTGTTTTGGGGTTTGTATTTAAAGGGTTTATAATTTGCCTTGCCTATGTGTATATTTTTATTATGCCCTTTTTAATTTGCCTTGTTTGAAGTTAAATTATTAGTAATTATATGTACACTATATTGCCAAAAGTATTGGGTCACCCCCTTCTAATGAACAGGTTTGACTACTTTAGTAATTTCTATGAGTACAAATCTTAATGTTAAAGCATATAATGATATTCTAGGGAATTGTGTGCTTCTAATTTTATAGCAACAGTTTGGACAGAACCCTTTTCTATTTCATTGAGCTACACATTTTGACGTTGATACCAGCAATGAGCAATTTGGCAACGAGCATCGCTCTACATTTGATTCTCTTTTTGGACTTTGCTAAGCCAAGTGTTATGAACAGTTATTGTGCCTGTGCTAAGCTGCCAGATCCATGCTCCAGTTTTAGGAATTTAAGGATTTTCATACATTTGTCCTGACAATGCCCTACATGTGTTCACTCATTCATTTGCATTCACGACTGATTAACAATACAAACTACTGACCTTTGACGATGTTGCTTTATTAATTTCTTGATGCAATACATCATTTTGTTGAGCTTATTCTGCTGTGCTGTTTGAGCCAGGTGTGTCACCAAGGTAGATGTCTTTGATCTGACAAAAAACACATTCCAAGACCGAATTGCATTTTCTTGTGTGCAAAACATTCAATCATATGAACCATATTGATATTTTGTGTTTAATTATGTCACAATAAATGCATTTTTAACATATTTGCTTTAATTTTGGCACTGCTAATCATACCTGTTTTCCATTTCCTACCTTGACATTCACTATACCACCTGTATACAGATAAACCCTGCTATTTTGAATCCAGAATCAACAGAAAACGCAGTTGAGGAATGACATGCTTGTAATATAATTAATATAAATATAAGAGAAAAACAGGTTCATTTTGCCCCCATATTTTGAATATTATGCAGTGACTGCTCGGGCTCTCAGAGTATGTTCTTGTTTGGTGTTTGCAAAGTGACTGACACTTGATAATATCAGCTTGCACATCATTAAAACAACAATTACGATACTACCGTAGACAATACATATTGCACACCCCTAGTTCCACTTTGCATCATGCTCTTTATTCAGCTACTGCATGCAGTGTGAGATGATGGGGGCAGGTTTGTCTTAAATGTGTTATCATCATCGTTGTTCTCACCATTTTTTTTAAAGTTATATTTTTGGGGCTTTTATGCCTTTATTGTTGATAGAACAGTGGAGATACAACAGGAAATCACAGGGAAGCTATAGCAGGGATTGAGCGGGATCAGCAAAGGACCTCAAGTTAGGAATCAAACTTAGGTCACCAGACATGTTGGGGCACTAACCACAAAGCTATCAGCGCCGACGTTATCACCATTTTAATGCACTAATTTTTTTTTCTCCCCAAAATCGCATCTAACCTATGAACAACCCTAACATAACATAAATATAAAAAATATAAATGTTTGCTTTGTGTCTTAAAATATTTCATGGCATTTAAACTTTGTTGATTAGAAATCCATACTTGTAGCTGTAATAATTAACTGTTTCAGTTATTTTTATTATTTGAATTAATATAAGCATAAATAAAGGCAATGCTCCAGGGAGAAGGACATATGTCTTTCTGTCTGTCTGTCAAAAGTCAAATGTGTTTCTGAGAATCTGACTTTTTTCACATGCAGCTCCATATGTTCACCACTAGATGTCCTACAAAGTACTAATAGTTTTCTCTTGTAACCATTACACTTCATGTGTCTCTTATTCCTATATTCCTCAGCTGTCTGCAGTGTAAGCTGTGCATTTCATAGCTGTTTATTTATTTTTTCAATATGTAACACAGGTTCTGTATTTCACTTTGGAACTGATTGATCATTGGCCTCATTAATCTGAGGTTATGTACCTCAGCTTTTGAGTGAATATTGCCAAAATGATCGGCAAATAATGCTTTTTTTCACTCAGAAACTGAGGTGCTTCATGTTTTTCATTTACTTATTTATTTATTTTTTTGTACTATCAAATTCAATGGCTACCATCAACTGTTTGGGTACCAAAATTCATCATAATATCTTCTTTTGCTTGTTTCTTTGACTCTTACCAAGACAAGGTAAATGAGCTTGAGTATGTGATAGCTACATCTGACACAAATAAAAAACTCTACGCTATATGAACATGCATAAGCCATACTTTGAGAAACCGCCAGAAATGTCTGGACAGAAGTTGGCTGTGTTGACGAAGGACAAGGCGCTGTCCAGTTCTGATTTACCTGACAATAAGACGCTGTCCAGGGCTGAACGTTTGACTTGCCCATTGTGTTCCAATGTTACCGATAGAGCTGTTAGTCACTCTTGAGGGGGAGTTTGAGGCTGTTGATTTTCCAGTTACAGTACTAGTGGTGAGAACGTTGAAAAATCAGAAAATAATAAACCTAAGTAAAAATCTTGACTCTTACCTTTATATATTATACCGCTGCTGAACATGTTTATTCATGTTATGCGGACTAACCTGTTTTCTGATGTTCCAAATAATTGATTTTAATTTCAACTTTAGTGTGTTCTTCAAAATGACATTTGTTCATGTATTTTAAATGCATTTATTCTATAATATATACTGTGCATTAATGCACTTCTAATTCTTATACAGTATACTCCAATAAAAAATATTGTTGAAATTTTCATCACCAGCTCTTGCGCTATGATCTCTATGAAGTTTAATTTTCGACATAACATTTGACATACAGTGTCATTTATGAAAGTACTGTATTTGTCTGTAATAGTACTGTACTTTACATCTCTGTAGAGAATACTTTCAATATCATTATGTTGTTCTCACTTAAACACATATTCAATTGCATTAATTGCAAGCAAAAGTTTAACAGATCTAAACAAATTTAACTTGCATTCAAATAATTTGATTTTAATTAGACTAGGCTACACTGCACTGTAAAAAATGACTGACTTTTAGTTAGGTGAATGAGTCATGAAGAAGTCTAACCATTGGTCTAACTACACAATGAATTAGCACAACTTGAACTTGAACAGAAATGAAAAGCCTGAAATATCATGTAACCATGCAAAGTGTCTCTTTTGTTTTATGAGCATGCGGCAAAAATACTACGTCATGATGGCGCGCTACTTCATCAGAGTTTGAAAAATGTGGGGGAGCTTTGCTGATCAAACGAGAACAGAGGAGAGGCGCGTTTGGATGATTACAGATGAGACTTTACGTACTGCCAGAGCTGGGTAGATTACTTACAAATTGTAATCCGTTACTGATTCCAGATTACATGACAAAAATTGTAGTCAGTAACGTAATCCGTTACACTACACATTTTAGGTAATATAATCAGATTACTTTTGGATTACTTTTAGATCTTTTGATTTAACTCGTTTATCACATTGATTTAAATAGCATTATGCAAAGAGTAAGAAAACTTGTTCCATTCATTGTAATTTACAACATGAAGTGCATTAAACATTATATTACATCAAGGTTTCCCAAACTAGGGTTCGTAAAGGAACTGCAGGGGGGTTGTGAGTTCAGAGACTGTTACTGCCTACATCTCCAAGTGCATTGATGATGTAACAGTCACAAAGTCTATCACTGTCCGGGCCAACCAGAAGCCGTGGATGACAGGGGAGGTCTACAGACTTCTGAAGGCTCGGAACGCTGCCTTTAGAGCTGGAGATGAGGAGGGCCTGAAGACAGCTAGGGCCAACCTATCCCGCGGCATCAAAGAGGCCAAGAGACAGTACTCCAGGAGGATAGCTCATCGTTTCAGCGACAGCAGAGACACGCGGAGCCTGTGGCAGGGGATACAGACCATTACGGATTACAAGCCCCCACCACAGACCTGTGACAACACCATCCCCCTGCTGAACGAGCTGAATGCCTTCTTTGCTCGCTTTGAGGCACAAAACAGCACCACTGCACAGAAGACTCCACCTCCTCCCGGCGACCAGGTGATGACGCTGTCCCCGGACAGTGTGAGGAGATCCCTCAGCAGGATCAATGCACGCAAAGCTCTGGGTCCTGAGCATCCAACATTCCTGGGCGTGTACTGAGAGACTGTCCAGTGGAACTCACTGAGGTCTTCACAGACATCTTCAACATCTCGCTAAATCAGTCTGTTGTCCCCACATGCTTCAAAGCTACCACCATCATTCCAGTCCCTAAGAAGTCATCTCCATCCTGCTTCAATGACTACCGTCCAATAGCACTCACTCCCATCCTCGTGAAGTGCTTTGAACGGCTAGTCTTGCACCACATCAAGTCTGCCCCCCCCCCCCTTCCAGTTTGCATATAGGTCCAACCGCTCGACCGATGATGCCATCGCCACTGCCCTCCACCCAGCCCTCACACATCTGGAGAAAAAAGACTCATATGTCAGGATGCTGTTCATAGACTTCAGTTCAGCATTCAACACAATCATCCCTCAACAGCTCACTCACAAACTGGCCCAGCTGGGGCTCAATACCTCTCTGTGCAACTGGCTGTTGGACTTCCTGACCGGGAGACCTCAAGCAGTACGGGTTGGCAGTAACACATCCAGCACCATCACACTGAACACTGGGGGCCCCCCAAGGATGTGTGCTGAGCCCCCTCCTCTTCACTCTGCTGACCCACGACTGCACACCATCACACAACTCCAACCTCTTCATTAAGTTTGCGGATGACACGACTGTGGTGGGTCTCATCAGCAACAGAGATGAGACAAACTACAGGAGCGAGGTGAGCCGCCTGGCCGGGTGGTGCAGTGACAACAATCTCTCTCTGAACGTGAAGAAGACGAAGGATATTGTTGTTGACTTCAGGAGAGTACACACTCAGCATGCCCCTCTGACATCAACGGTGCGACTGTGGAGAGAGTGAGCAGCACCAAGTTCCTGGGTGTGCACATCACTGAGGACCTCTCCTGGACTAACAACACTGTAGCACTGGCCAAGAAAGCACAGCAGCGTCTCTACTTCCTCCGCAAACTCAGAAGAGCCAGAGCCCCGGCCCCCATCATGTGCACCTTCTACAGAGGCACCATTGAGAGCATCCTGACTAGCTGCATCACTGTGTGGTATGGCGCTTGCAACGCATCCTGCCGCAAGTCACTTCAGCGCATAGTGAGAGCAGCTGAGAAGATCGTTGGTGTCTCTCTCCCCTCCCTCCAGGACATTTACAACACCCGTCTCACCCGCAAAGCCCTCCGCATTGCAGGCGATCCCACCCACCCAACACACAGCTTCTTCAGTCTGCTGCCATCAGGGAGGAGACTGCGGAGTCTCCAGGCGAGGACCAGCAGACTGAAGGACAGCTTCATACATCAGGCTGTCAGGAAGCTGAACTCCCTCCCATCCTTGCCCCCCCTCCCCTCTTTCACCCCCATTTAACACAGCAACACACTAGGAACTCTGACTCTATGACACCCCCCCCACGACCAACAAACTGTGACCGGCACCTGTCACTTGTGCAGCATTGGCTGATCACTACCCATCCAACACTGACTGCAAATTACCTCTTCGGATAGTCTGACAAAAATCTATCCGAACAGTCACTTCGACTTGTCACTTTAACAGACTGATAAGCTCTTCTTGCACTACACTCATAACAAAACAAAACAAATCTGCACAGTTTTGTTTTTGTACATTCAACTGGTTTGCACTCCATCTATTCTGCCATGTGCCTTATGCACTTTATCTATCTCTCTTTTGTTTTTGTTTTTCTACAATGTCCTCAGACTGATAAGCTCTTTTGCACTACAAATATATCTACACAGTGTTGTTTTTATTTAACTGGTTTTGCACTCTATCTGCCATGCGCCTTATGCCACTTTATCGATATAATTCTTATTTTTTTCTACAATATTCTCATTTGTATAGTTGTATAGTTGTATGTACATATGTTTAAACTGTATTTATCTGTATCTGAACGTGTTTAATGTTAACTGTATGCACCAAGGGTCTGAGAGTAATGCAATTTCAATTCTCTGTATGTATGTACTGTACATGTGGAAGAATTGACAATAAAGCAGACTTGAACTTGACTTGACTTGAATGAAAAGCTGACAATAAATTAAATCATAAAAAAATTAAAATGAAAATAAATCATTTTAAAACAAACTCCCTTTCGAGGAAAGTCTCTTCACTCGGTAGCCATATTTGCAACGCCTCCGGGCAGCTCGTCCAAGTCCTATCTTAATGAATGGGAGAATCCTGAAATCTCAAAAACTACTCGTCGAACTCACAATTAAATTACATGTCAAATCAGCAAATAAAAATCTGAAATTAATTGCTCCATGAATGTTTTTTCTTATGCTAAATAGTGTTTAAACAGCTTATTTTTCAGGCTAGTCCAGCCAATGTGCACACAGAGTCACAACGTGCTTATACTGCGCATGTGCATTGGCTGGTCTAGTCAGGTTTCTGTGGGACATTTGGCTCTTTCATTTAGAAGGTGGGACTGTTCCTCCATATTGCGTCTTGCAGTTTCTCCCATTTATACGTTTAGGTGCAAATAAACCACATACTAAAAAAGATGAAATATTTTTATTTACCTGCATGCCATGTGATCCTTAATCAACATCAAAGAAACCGTGAACATGCAAATGTGATACTTAATTATTGAAATATTTATCTTTAAAATCTCAGGGGTAACTATATTTGGTGAATAAGGTTTAGACGACAAAAAGTTTTGGAATGCCTGCATTACATGTAACTAAGAAATAACGTGAATATGTGCATTTTAATTAGTTATAATTAATAATACATGGTTAAAAAAAACGTACAGAGTAATAATTCAATTAAAAATGAATGTGTTCATCAGTAGTTGATGCAATATTGAAACCCTTCTTAAACCTGAAATGATTTTTGTAAATCTAGTGGTCAAATTCTTTCACCACCTGACTGATGATGACTGATCTTTGTGTGAATGTCCACAGAACTGGACTATATATACATATTGTCAGACTTTGTTTCCCTGTGTCTTGTGTTTCCACGTGCTCCCTGTGTTTCCTCAGGCTCTTATTTGGACTTCCTTGTTTAGAGTCATTTTTAGTTCATTTGTCCCCAGACCTGTGTTTTATTACTCCTCACTTGTTTCTGTTCTTCCTTGTTTGATTTCCTAGTGTTCTTAAGCCCTGTGTCTCCCTGTCTCCCATGTCCGGTATTGTTTGTCTTACCCCCGAGTTCTACGTTCCGTGTGCTGGCTTCTTTAAAGAAGGATTATAGAACGTTCTCCTTGTCTCCTCACTCCTTGCTCCCCGAGTGACCCGTCGAACAAATCACACGATCAAGCCGTATTTCTGCATCAAATGCTAAAATGGTGAAAAGCCTAAAGCACTGTATAAAACCTGAAGTGGTGTATGGATCAGACGCTGCTAAAAGCATTCAGCGTGTCCAACAGCAAACACAAGTCAGATCATTTCCCAAAGGCTGGCGGAGGACCGTAATGACGCCGGTTTTCCATCAGAGGTGTGCAATTACAGCTCCATTAGTGCTACCTGTAGTGTCGAAGGTCATTGAAAGGCATGTCATTTTAGATTACAGCCAATTCAGCTTGACTTCTTTCTAGAGAAGGTCAAAACCAAATCAGTGGAGATATTTTCCTAGACATGTAAGCATTTGACTTTACAAGTTGGGAGAGGTACAGATGTTATGAATCCTTACTGAATCAATAAATATTGAACTCACGTAATTGTGAATATAAAATTAAATTGCACCACAAACGGATCCTACAATAAGCATGAAAGAAAAGCTCTGCTGGCTCAAGAAGCGTCAGGACGAAGCTTTATGTCAGTGATATCAGACGTTCATTAGCTCTCATGCACTGATGGAGACATGCTGTGTTTTTTGGGACCTTGCCCGCCAGGATCTCCCTTTCCCCGAGTTTTCGTGGGAGTTCTACAGGCTCGCTGCGGAGACGTCCCTCGATGATGCCACCATCCTCTCGCTGTTCTGGCACGGGGCCAATTCCCACCAACCCGTAGACCTCCCAGACGCCACAGGACTATGCTGTAGGGAGGGGATCCTCCGGTGTCTGGAGAGTGTCCTGCCCACGCAAGCCCGCCGTTCACGGGGAAGTTCACGCCGCCGCCCGGGGCTCTCCCAAGCCCGCAGGCAGAAAGTATGGCAAGCCCGCTGGCAGAGAATATGGCAAGCCTGCCGGTCGTTGCCGTCTCAAGCCCAGTGCCTGCTCCTCGACAGCGCCCTCCTGTGCCTGCTCCTCAACAGCACCCTCCTGTGCCCGCTCCTCGATAGCGCCCTCCTGTGCCCACTCCTCCAGAGTGCCCCCAAGAGTGCGCGCTTCCAGACCGTCCCCAAGAGTCCGTGCTTCCAGAACACCGTCCAGCTCTCCTGCGTCTCTTACGTCTCCGCTGGTCCCATCCAGCTCTGCGGTGCCCGAGCGCCCCCAAGTGTCCGTGCTGCCTGAGCGCCCCCAAGTGCCCACGCTGCCTGAGCGCCCCCAAGTGCCCGCGCTGCCCGAGCACTTCCAAGAGTCTGCGCTGCCCGAGCGCCCTCAAGTACCAGATCGAGCCCCTACTTCCCCCAAGGATTTTTTTTGGGGGGGTAGTAGGGCTCCTGCCATAGAGGCCGAGGCGGGGGCTGGGGCTGCGGTCTCGGAGGCAGACCCGCCATGGCCTCCCGAGTCTCCTGTCCTGCCATGGCCTCCCGAGTCTCCTGTCCCGCCATGGCTCTCGGAACGGGAAGCGTGTATGGCGCGAGCACGTGCTTTTCAGAAGGGGGCGTAATGTCAGACTTTGTTTCCCTGTGTCTTGTGTTTCCATGTGCTCCCTGTGTTTCCTTATGCCCTTATTTGGACTTCCTGTTCCTGTCCTCGTTTAGAGTCATTATTATCTTCATTATTAGCATCTTGAGACAAAACAAAGGCACTTATATTTTAAAGATTAGTCAGTGCAAGTTTCTTTCAGTTGAAACAGCTCAGAATTACATTTTAGTCTGGGGCTGGTCTTAAGCCTTGTCTGTGAAACCGAGGTTACCATTAACACAGTTTGGTAATGTTTTACAAAAAGGGCCTGACCTTGACCTTGTGGACATTTTTAGGTGCCTGATGAGGAAACAGGCTTATACATCATACAGAATGATGCTTTCTATGATGGCGAGATTAGGTACTTTTGCATGTAAGTGATTTTGCATTGTTCTCCAGACTCTTTCTAATAAGTGAGTTAAAGTGTTGCAGCTGTGTATAGTGTTGGGGTTTTCTTGTGCATAAGCAAAAAGCATGTTTGTGTATTTATTTTAGAGATTGTTTTGTCAATAAATGTAGTGGGTTTTCATTTTGTGTTGATCGTAACTAGGTAATTAAGGTAATCAAAATTTTAAATAGCCTATACTAAATTAAGATATATAACATTGAAGTACATTGAAATGACATTTAAGTATATTTTAGTTCACATTAATTGCTTATTGAGATGTATATATTTACCATATTTCAAAGTACATATAAAATATACTAAAGTCCCGCTTAAGTGGTGCAAAAATATCACTCAAATGTTCAACTAATTGCATTTAATGTAATTTTAAACTGTAATATATTTGCAATCAATTACAAATAACATGTATTGAGGTGGTCGAAAATATTACATTTAATTCATGCTTAAGTGTATTGTTAATGTCAGGTTCCTGGACTGTTTTGTTGTGTTTTTGCTCCTCATGTGTTCCCTGTGACCCAGTTTCTCCCCAGTCTGATTGTTTTAATTTGCTCCAGGTGTGTCTCATCGTCTTCCCCTATTACCCAGTGTTTATAAGCCCCAGTCTTTTCAGTTAGTGTTTGTCGGATCTTGAACGTCATTCCTCGTGTTTCCTGTGCCTCCAATACTCCCAGTTGATGATTAAAAGACTCGTTTGTGAATTCCTCGTTCCTTGCTCCGTGCTCCCTGGCAGAGTGTGACAGTTAACTCACTAAAGAATATTTTAGTTAACATTAATTGCTGGTTAGTACATTAGTAGTACACTTTAACCATATTTCAAAGACACTAGAAACAATTATGAAAGTACATATAAAGGTGTACTAAAAAGTACCATTTAAGTGGTTTAAAAAAAAAAATTACTCAAAAGTTCAACTTATTGCATTTATTATCACATTAAAATGTGATATATTTGAAGTTAATTACAATTTCAATGTATTTAAGTGTTGAAAATAACATTTCATTTGCACTTATGTGAGTTCTTTTAAAGTGTATTATTTCTGCAATAAGTACACTTTATAAAAGTATACTTAAGTGCACTTCTTTTTCACAAGGGAAATCCCCGACAGTAAACTGATGCTTTGTTTTATTTATGACATGCTGACACAAATGATGTTTAATGGTTGGTTTGTAGAGTCCAGTATAGACCGATTTAACTTTTGCAGTGCGGTACATTAAGTGTTAAATGGGTGAGCACTTCATATCTCAAGAGCCGTTTCCAGTTGCTATTTGTGAGAGGAGGCCAGCGAAGACCTGCTTCCTTGGTGGTGGAATAATGAGGCAAGATACCTGGCTACAGTCGCTTAATGCATTTGCGCAACATGCACACCATCTGAACGCGTGTTCAGTGTGGCTTGAAACATCGTAACACCAGTGAGGTCCTCCCTTAAACCGGACAATATCAACATGTTAGATTTAAAATTCTATGACAGAAAAACAAACATCATATAAAAGCCAAGGTAGGCTTAAACATTAGAGTTTACGTTCTAATTGTTATCAGGCCAACGCAGATTTCCCAGAATGTGATTGAAGTGGTTACAAATTATTTAGGCTACTTTCTTATTTAACTGTATTTCTTTGGTAGCCTAGTGTTTTGCAAGCTGCGTGTTGCTGTGTTCACTGACTGCAAGTGCTAAAATAAACAAGTTCATTTGTTAATATATGTTTGAACCGTGCCTGCATTTTTATATTATATATATTGTGGCGGGAGGAGCCAACGACAGACACAGTGGGCGTGGCGTCAAGCCTCGGAGAGGTTTTTATTCAACAATAAAAAGGGAAAATAAAGTGTCCAAGGGGAAAAGTGTCCAAATAAACGGGGAATCTGGTGTCCTCGTTGTGCCGCGGGGCTAGTGAAGGAGGGTAGTGTTCGTCAGGGAAGGGTCCAGGGAAGGGGCGGAGTCCGGTGGCCGCACGCGCTCCCCTCTCTGGGCCGGGAGCGAGTGGCGGCGGCGTCTCTTGCGCGGCTTCGTCCATCTCCTGGGTTCCCGGCGCTTCTGGGGGATTCGGCGGCCCGGCATCCTGGCCCGTCAGCCGCCTAACGGGTGCGGCAGTCCTCCTCGACGCTCCCTTCCTGGACCCACGAGGACACCAGCGTGCATGCACGGGGAAGAGACCGGTCTCCCGAGGAGAGGCGCGCTCGGCGTTTAAACGGCGGCGGTGATGAGGCTCTATTCACATCAGGTGCGCCTCATCACACGCCGCCAGCCCTAGGTGTTCAGCGCCCCTCCTCTCTCACACACCCACTCCCGTCGGGAGCTTGGTGAAGGGCGGCGAATACGGGACGGGGTGGTGATGATGGACAGGGGGGAGGCAGCCGACTCGTCACATTATATATGGGCTAAACTCGGGGACTGGAGCCCTCTCCGGACTAGACTCGGGAACAGAAGATTTCTCTGGGCTAAACTCGGGAACAGAAGCCCTCACAGGGCTAAACTTGGGAACAAGAGCCATATTTGGGCCAAACTCAGGAACAGGAGCCCTATCTGGGCTAAACTCGGGGGACTGGAGCCCTCTCCGGACTAGACTCGGGAACAGAAGATTTCTCTGGGCTAAACTCGGGAACAGAAGCCCTCACAGGGCTAAACTTGGGAACAAGAGCCATATTTGGGCCAAACTCAGGAACAGGAGCCCTATCTGGGCTAAACTTGGGGTCTGGAGCCCTCTCTGAACTATATAAAGTAAAGTAAAAAAGTCATGACGTATTGTCAAGTATGGTGACCCATACCCAAAATTGGTGCTCTGCGTTTAACCCATCCAAGTGCACACACACAGCAGTGAGTAGTGAACAAATGCACACACACACACACACCGTGAACACACACCCGGAGCAGTGCTGCGGCGCCCGGGGAGCAGTTGGGGGTTCGGTGCCTTGCTCAAGGGCACCTCAGTCGTGGTATTGAGGGTGGAGAGAGCGCTGGACATTCCCTCCCCCCACCAACAATTCCTGCCGGCCGGGGGCTCGAACTCGCAACCTTTCGATTACGAGTCCGACTCTCTAACCATTAGGCCACGACTTCCCCAAGAAGGAGACCACATGGAGGGTAACAGGTACATGAAGGTATCTTTATTAACAGGAGGCAGAGAAACAAAAGGTGAGCAGGTAAATCTCAGGTTAGGTCAGCCAACTTAGCTTGTGTCGCTAACTGGTGCTCTTTCCTATTGCCAAAGAGTTTCTGGACAGGCTTGACAGATGATGAGGAAGATCTTGGATAACCAAGTAAGGATATACAGTAGGTGTTTGATGAGTCAGGTAAGTCTTTGGTAGCGACTTCACTTGAAACGAGACCAGACAATGACTGAAGGTGAAGTGTGTGCTGAAGTAGGGTGGCTGATAATCAGTTTCAGGTGATGGTGATCGTGGACTGTGAGCAGGTGTGAGATGGGGAGGATTCTGGGAAATGTAGTGCGTACAGGTGACTGTGACAGGCATGAAGACAGACGCTGGTGAATTTGTGACAAATGTTCTTCCTCTTTGCTTTTTTTGTTATAAATATGGTATTTAATAGTAAGTTTGAAACAAGTCAGATTAAAAAATAAATCTAAAAAAGTAATCAGAATACATCACTGAAAATGAGTAACATAAATTATGTTATTAAGTACAGTTGTCATCATGTAATCTGTAATCAGAAACGGACTAAAATTTATCCAGCACTGCAGATCTACTGGTCATGGCCTAATGGTTAGAGAGTCGGACTCGTAATCCGAAGGTTGTGGGTTCGAGTCTCGGGCCGGCAGGGATTGTAGGTGGGGGGAGTGAATGTCCAGCGCTCTCTCCACCCTCAATACCACGACTGAGGTGACCTTGAGCAAGGCACCGAACCCCCAACTGCTTCCCGTGCGCCGCAGCATAAATGCTGCCCACTGCTCCGGGTGTGTGTTCACGGTGTGTGTACACTTGGATAGGTTAAAATTAGGGCTGTCAACGTTAGCGTGTTAACGCATGTGATTAATCTAAAAATTTTAACACGTTAATATTTTTTTAATACAAATTAATCATTTGATAAGGTTTGACCCCAACTTTCTGCCGTCATAGCAGCGTGGAAGGAAATATTGTCTGCGTCCCAATGTGTACTCTATCCATCCTAAATTCTATGTGATATTAGTCATTTTTAATACTATTTAGGGCAGATAGGGTGTATAGTACGTACATTGGGACGCAGGGATTGTGTGATTATGAGGCACCGGGCTCGACAAAAGTGAAGTGAACGCAGAGAGAGAGAGCGAGAGAGCAACAGTGCGCTAGAGAGATGTATACTCATATGTGATAAAGGTACAGCGAACCAGTGTTGCCAGGGTTGCGGTTTCCCGCACAATTGGGCTATTTTGAAAATACAGTCACAGGAAAACTTACTGAGCCGTGGGTTGCGTTTTTTTGGGCTACTTTTATAATGTACCGCGGCCCCCCAAAGTGTAGCCTATATACACATGTGATCGCAAAAGGAAGTTATTACAAACACTCGATGGTGGTTTAAAGTGAGTTCTGAGTAAAAGTGTACTATTAATCTCATAAACTGTCTTATGTAGCATGATGCTAACGTTAGCTCTAATGCACCTGCAGAACAGGTCCAATTCTTCTTCATAATGCATTTTATCATAATACTTCATGTAAGGTCGCAAGAAAATGTTTTGTTGTATTTATTTAGAAATGCTTTTGATAATAGTTGGGTAAATGTATACTGGAATTGAAGCAATGTGGCTTGGTAAATGTTTTATTGCCAGTATAAAGGCTGATAATGGCTGAATTAAAACAAAAGAATAATAAGGATAATTGCTCATACCTGGCGGAGATGTGAAAGGTTATGTTTCCTTAAACTAGTTTGTGATGCAACTATTTCAACACATTTACAGGTAAATCCTAGTATTTTAAATTTTTGAAATTGACAGCACTAGTTAAAATGCAGAGCACAAATTCCGAGTATGGGTCACCATACTTGGCCATAGAGCCCTGCATTTGGACTTTTTTACGCCTCCAATTTCCACGTCATAGATCAGACGCGGGCCGGGCATCAGGCCTGTTTTGGGTTTCTCCTTATTTTATATTGTAGACATCTATCGATTAGCGATGAAAATAATCGCTGCGCTGGTGGAAACAACAGGAGACCGTGCCGGGACTGAGAGCAGCTGGATGGTGTTTAGTGTCCCGCAGCAGCAGCAGATGAAGAGTTCTGTGTTCAAATGCACACAATAGGCTAAAGCTTGCTGCAAAACCCCAGCAAACATAACCATGAATGTGTCTGCGGGAAATAGTAAGGAGATATTTGAATTATTTACTAATAAACTAATGTTTTCTGAGTCTGTGTCGCAAGGATGAAGTTGCTGATCCTGACTCGCCGTCTCCTCATTAGACGCGTCTTTAGAGAGAAATGCATCTTTATTGATTATGATTAAGATTATAATAAAAGAGTTTTTGTTTTAGATTTTTTTATTTCGTTAAGTGCTAATTTAAAGCTTTCTATAGATATATGTATCATGTCTGTGAGGCATGTATTCTCTGCTGAAGCTCCTGTTCAAGACGCAGAAAGCACATCATGTTTGTTTTCTTTGTTTTTATAAAAGAACTACCTTTTGTTGGTATTGTGAGTGCACACAAATACAAGTAGACCCTTTACTTACTCTTACCTTTATCAAAAAAAAAAAAAAAATGACGGTGTAGGCTATTTTGATGTGTTTCCACTGAAATAAATGCAAGTGTTTGCTCTGGTGCCTCCATGTCCTGCAGATCAGCTTTAGCTTCCTCTCTCAGCACAAACTCAGATATAGATATAGATATAGATATAGATACATTATTATTATAGCACAGGTTTAGCGTTTAAACATTGTTATATGATTGAACTGTTTTAGTATATCTATAGATGTTATTTTAGGCAAGTCGTGATGATATGAGAAGGCTAAATTGATCAAACATAGGCTATGATCAGCTCATGCAGCTGGCCGCTTGGTCGTTGTCATGAGGCCGGGCTGCAGGTTTGCCCTTCCCCGCTAGAGGTCGCTATTCCCCTTTCCCCCGGACTCTATTCACTGGATTATGCACATACACCTGTTTGATCACACACACCTGGCATCTCATTACACACACACCTGATTCTCATTACCATGGACTATATATGTTCCCATTTCCCGATGTTCTGTCTGGTTGCATTGCGTATGTTTGTTTCCCGTGATTCTTGTCCTGCGTCATGTTCTGAGATCTGTTGAGGTTATGTTTTGGTTTTGTTTATTTTGCCGTGTTGGCTTTTGTATTATTCGTAATAAATAGCACTCACCTGCATCTTGGACCCAGCCCTCATCTGTTCTCGCTCTGTGTCGTGACAGAATGCAACCAGCTGAAATGGGTCCAGCGGGGAAGTTGCTTAACATTCGCCAGGGAGTCCGGAGCACGGAGGAGTACGCCAGGGAGTTTTTCGATTTGGCTCGGCGATCGGAGAGGGAGAAGACCTGTCTTATGGTCTTTTTCAGGGGTGGCCTAGCCGAGCCCTTCAAGTCCCTGACACCATTCTGGGACCCTGAGGAGTCGCTGGAGGAGTACATCAACCTGGTTCTATGGATGAGCGGCTCAACCTTCAGGGTGGAGTTAGCGGCGGTGCCCGCTCACAAGGCTTCCGAGACAGCTGTGATCACTCCCGTTCCTCCTGAGAGCGCGGCGTTCGCTCACGAAGCTCCCGAGACAGCTGTGCTCACTCACGTTCCTCCCGAGACAGCTGTGCTCACTCACGTTCCTCCCGAGACAGCTGTGCTCACTCACGTTCCTCCCGAGAGCGCGGCGCTCACTCACGAAGCTCCCGAGACAGCTGTGCTCACTCACGAAGCTCCCGAGACAGCTGTGATCACTCACGTTCCTCCTGAGAGCGCGGCGTTCGCTCACGAAGCTCCCGAGACAGTTGTGCTCACTCACGAAGCTCCCGAGGTGGCAATGCCCGCTCTCAAGGCTTCCGAAGCGGTGGTACCCGCTCACAGCACTCCCGAGGCGGCGGTGCCCGCCTGGTTTGTCCCTCCGGTCCCACCCTGGCCGTTCGCTGGGGTTCCTGTTCGGCTGGAGTCTCCCTGCTCCATTCCTCCGGATCCGCCCTGGCACCCGGCTCGGCCTCTGTCTCCCGGTTCTCTGCCTCCACACGGACCTGGCCCACCATCCCTCCCCCGGTGTTGCTGTTCTACCCCCCTACGGATCACGGATGGAGCGTCTGGAAGCCGCTCCTTTGAGGTGGGGTACTGTCATGAGGCCGGGCTGCAGGTTTGCCCTTCCCCGCTAGAGGTCGCTATTCCCCTTTCCCCCGGACTCTATTCACTGGATTATGCACATACACCTGTTTGATCACACACACCTGGCATCTCATTACACACACACCTGATTCTCATTACCATGGACTATATATGTTCCCATTTCCCGATGTTCTGTCTGGTTGCATTGCGTATGTTTGTTTCCCGTGATTCTTGTCCTGCGTCATGTTCTGAGATCTGTTGAGGTTATGTTTTGGTTTTGTTTATTTTGCCGTGTTGGCTTTTGTATTATTCGTAATAAATAGCACTCACCTGCATCTTGGACCCAGCCCTCATCTGTTCTCGCTCTGTGTCGTGACAGTCGTTACTTTAAAAAACTAAAACTTATAGGCTATTTAACAAACAAAAATGCTCCTTCTAAAAAACAAATGAAATATAATAATTTTGCCATTACACACTACTGTTTCGGCTATTAAAATAGTTCAGTTTTGTATAAACTGTTTTAGGAGAAGGGGATAAAAAGACGGGCTCGGGCCGGTAATTCCTAAATTTTAGTGCAGGGCTCTACTTGGCCACACACCACTTCCCTTCCCTTCTATTAATATATTTTTAATTGTTTTCTAGTCATAAATAATGTAACAATGATATTAAAATGATCTTGTAGTTAAAACTTCTACCCTACATAAATAAACTGTTGGTGTTTGGGACTGGGAGTTCCATTCCAGTCCTCCTCTGAGATCCTATTGGTGCCAGTAAGTTTGCAAACAAGAGCATCTCCTTCCCATCGGCAAACGAGGAGTTAAGAGGATGAGAAATGAAGAGGTGAAACATGAACACAAGCCTGCTCAGAAGAGAGAGAACAGGACAGAGGAGAGCAGATCAAGATGTGTGTGCTGCTGAAAGACCCTCATCTCTTCATCTGATCTGCGCTCAGAATGCAGGCGCTCTCCGTGGATGCTTCGGGGGAAAGTTTCAAGAAGATGAAGGTGGAAAATATGAAGAATGAGAAGTGGCAGTGCATCTCGGATAATGACAGAGATGCATCGACAGGGTTCATCGACACACAGGGTTAGTGTAGCATAATTGAGAGGGAGAAGAAAAAATATCAATGTCCAGCTACTGTTTTAAGTATTTGTGTTGCATTACCATTTATGTAATCTATGTAATTGTGATGGCTTGTGAAGATCAGCGAAACGACAAGAAGAAGAAAAGCGTGAAGTCCAGCAGACCTGCAGGCACAGCATGTGAAGCCGTGAGAGAAGTTGGAGTCGATCTTCAAGGATCTGACCTGTGGAAGAGATTTCATGAGATCGGCACAGAGATGATCATCACCAAAGCTGGGAGGTAATCACAATTTAACCTCAATATTAGCCTACACTTGTGTTGACCTTTAAGGCTGGAATACACTAAAATATTTCTGTGTGAGTTTGCTGTGCTTAGAATGACAGTCTGTTAGTATGTGATCCTTGTTTAATGTACAATGCCCAGTTTTTCTCTTTAACCATTTACAAAGTCAGCAAGTGTATGAAGCCTACTGAAAAAAATCTGCTTTTCAATTCTTTTGATATCCTCTCATAGTCTGAAGCTAAAAATAAATAAATAAATAAATATCTATAAAATCTGTAAACTCTGACTGCCCGAAAATCTTACACAACTTGTGTCAGCTTGCCAGTCTTTATTATGACTTATATTGTAACTATTGGAAGTAGGCCTATGCTAACTGTATTATACTATTCAGTATTTTTACCTGTAACTAGCCAAACTGCAGTACTGATGTTGTAATGTCAGTGTTGATCGTGTATCTATCCTCTCCTCAGGAGAATGTTCCCCTCTGTCCGAGTCAAGGTGCACAATCTGGATCCTGACCAGCTATACTCCATTGCCATGGACATCATGCCTGTGGACTCAAAGAGATACAGGTCCTTCAGTCTGAACTGATTATCAAACATACAACTCAATTAATGAATGAAGATGGTGAGAATAGTAAAAGATTAATACCTGAAATTTAATATAATCTCATCTCAAATAAATGCATAGTTAGTAAAAAACTATGAAGTAATTACATACACTTGCTTCAAATGCTTAAATTAAGCATTGAGGAGAACAAAGAACAGCACTAGAAATCTCAGCAACACTTTATAATTACTGCACGCTATGAATCATTAGTTAAGCATTAGTAAATAGCCAGTTCATCCTTTATAAAGCATTGTTCCAACATTAATAATCATTAGTAAGCAGTTTATAAATATGGCTATAAATGGCTTGTTCTTTATTTATAAGCATATGTATTACAAGGCTCAGTTATCTTCCTAACAGAAAAGTTAAACAAACAACACAGATGGATACAGAACACAGAAATATTTATTTCAAGATGCAAAAAATTAGAATTTTTATTTTATTATTTTTTTCCATGAAATTGCAGAGGTTTATTTTTAATTTTTTATCAAGTGTACAGTTAAATTTTTTGCATCTTGAAAATATTTCTGTGTTCTGTATCCCTCTGTGTTGTGTTTGTTTAACTTTTCTGTTTGGGAGATTAAAATTTGCTTTGTAAATGCTTTACAATATAGTCCTCCCTTTAGATGAGCTCACACAAATAGATGGCTGGCAACTACTAAATGTTTAATAGCTACCTGACTTAATCATGAATTACAGCAGGAGCATAATTAACACACTGAGTAATTATTATGTGTCTAAATAATAAGATTTATAAATGTACATTTAAATAGTTTATTAATGATTTACTTACACTTTCTAAATGATCTTATGAACCACTGACAACTCCTAAATAACTGTTTGGAAATAACGTAATCATTTAGAAATGATAAATTGATCATTCATAAAGTATGAAAATACAATTATTAAACATTATAGATATGCTCAAGAACAAAACATGTATAGCTGTATTTATAAACTGCTTGCTAATGCCTATTAAAGCTGGAACAATGCTTTATAAAGGATGAATTGACTATGTACTAATGCTTAACTAATGATTCATAGTGTGCAGTTATTATAAAGTGTTACCGAAATCTCAGTTATTGTTATTATCACCCGTGTCAGGTATGTGTACCACAGCTCTCAGTGGATGGTGGCTGGAAACACGGATCATCCCTGTGTCCCTCCTCATCTGTATGTCCACCCGGACTCGCCGTCTTCAGGACAGACCTGGATGAGACAGCTCATCAGCTTTGATCGGGTCAAACTCACCAACAATGAGATGGATGACAAAGGCCATGTGAGTTCCCTTCTTCAGCATGAACACTTCTACACTAAAACAATTAACAATAACAGTTATATATATATATAAACTATGTCCAATGTGATTTGAAATTCAGATAATCCTGAAGTCCATGCACAAGTACAGGCCACGCATTCACGTTATCCAGCACAGCGCTCTTGAACGGCTGTCACAGACTCTGGTGTCTCTGCCGGCGGATGGCGTCTACACCTTCTCCTTCTCTGAGACTCAGTTCACCACTGTCACAGCCTACCAGAACCAACAGGTCACTCATCTCAACACCTAACTCTGCAGTTTATCTCAGATTAATACGACACGCTTCTGCTTTTATGTTGGAAAATTTGAGCGGGGTCCAAAAGTCTGGGACGATACTGAAATCTGAGTAAAGTGTAAATCTGAATTAGACTGACCCAGATGTAGAGTGCAGATGAATACACATAATTATTGGTAGCTTACATAATAAAACCTGTTACACATGATCCATTCTACAGATACTATAAAACCTGGAACATGTAATGTTGTGGCAAGTCTTTTTTTTAAGCATAAGATATTAAAACACAATTTATATCTCATAATTGTGACAGTTCTGCTTTTTTCTCACTACTACTTCTTTTCTCAAAGTTGTGAGATAACTGTGCAGTTGTGAGTTATAAAGTCCAATTCAGAGAACAAATATATATTTCACACAATTGCTTGCTATGAAGTCAGAAATGTGAGATATAAACTTGCAGTTGTGAGAAATTCTGACTTTATTTCTCAAAATTGCAAGTTTATATTTCACCGTTTTAATTTATAGCTCACAATTGCAAGTTTAAATCCCACGATTCTGAGAAAAAACATCAGAAGATTGAGATACAAACTTGCAATTGCAAGAAAAAAAGATTTATTTATTCAGTGGTGGAAACAGTTTTCCATACGTGTAAAATTATAGGTCTATATGGAGAAATATATATTTCCAAAGTGTTTGACTGATGTGTATTTACTGCTACCTTTAAGATAACAAAACTGAAGATCGACAGGAATCCTTTTGCCAAGGGCTTCAGGGAACGAAATGGGTAATGAAAGTTACTGTCTGTATGAACTACATTACGTATGTTTGCCAAGCTATAAAAAGGTTTTACAGTGGCAGAATAATCTGAAATAAACACATAACAATAGATGACGTTTATAACTCTTGATGGTGTTGTACATGTGTTAGCAGATTTCTGAAATCTCACCATCTCATTCTTCTAGAGGCGTGCTGGATGGGATGCTGGAGTCGTATGCACGGCACAGTCCCTTTAACCTCGACTTCAAATCTTTTGCTATGGAGCTACAGGGTTTGTTTCATTTTGTTATTATTTTAGCTAAAATGTTCATTAACAGTAGTTTCCATTAAGAGCCATCATGCATCGATTTGATCTGACTGCAGGCAGGTGTTATGGACCTCCAGCAAGCTTGGGTATCACCTCCTCAGGGCCATGCTTCTTGCCCAGCTGCTTCTCTCCAGCAGCTCATCCCGTCACGTTCTCAAGCCCTCGGGGCTGTATGATGCTCCCTTCGCACAGTGTTCTCTCATACAGAGCCTACTGCAGCATCTGCCTGGGCAAACTCAGCACTTACGCTGGGCTGCCACCTGTGTTAGACCTGCCCTTCATGACGGCTCTCCAGATAAAGAAAGGAGACAGCTGGCTCCAGGACTCTACCTCCAGAAATGCTTCAGCTGGATGGGCCTCTGGAGACTATCAAACTCAGAAAGACATCAGAGAGCCAGCCTTTGTGTCTCCCTACAGCTACAGCCGCCGCTTCTCTACTGGTACTCATCATCTAAAGCTGGCTCAAGCTGAGAGCCTGTTTACCAAATGCCCCTGATCTCCTCCATCAGTTACTGACCCGACACCAAACCTGCCAAAACATGTACTCTAGTGAGGGCACTTGTACCCCAATACAGCATGATCTCATGAGCACACCTATATTCACTTACTTTTACACAGAAACTAAAACATAAATATTGACAGTGTGTGAAGAGTACCATTTTTGTTTGAACAACTTTAGAGAAATAAAAATGTTTATGAGTCCTTATTGAATCTATGAACATTAAATTCATGGAATTAACCAGTTGATTCTGTTGTATTTAACCCATGAGAATGTTTTCAATGCTGTTTGAAAAAGAAATGTTGACACATTGAAACTGTAACATTTTATTGTGTTCAGTGACATTTGGTGCCATATTCCCCAGGTGAAAAACAAGGGCTCTTCCACAATGAACTTAAAGTGCTCTATTTATGAGCACTAATTTTGTTCTTAATATACTAAAAATGACTCTTTAGTACTTCTTAACATGTAAGTGTACTCAACTGTGCTATTTTGGGACACCATGAATATGAACTAAAATCTGCTTTTAACATGCTATCTCTGTTTTTTTTTTTAAGTATTTATTTACCACTTGTAGTACATTTGAACCATCTTTCATTCACTAGTACACTCAAGTGTACTACAAGTGGTGACCAAATACATTTTATAAATACAGACATAGTATGTTAAAAGCATATTTTAGTTCATATTCATGGTATCCCAAAATAGCACAGTTGAGTACACTTAGATGATCTTAGGTTTATCTTAAGAAGTACTAAAGAGTCATTTTTAGTATATTAAGGACAAAATTAGTGTGTGCAAACAGAGCACTTTAAGTACATTGTGGAAGTGTACTTTTTCACTTGGGTCACAATGGGTCAGAAATGCACAATTTTAAACAAGACAGTCTTAAAATGAATACAAATTCTATAATCATTTAACCATTTCTTATCATATTTTTTTCTTTTACAAAATGAGTTTTCTGAATATGCTTTGGTTTTAGCACAAACCACTCTAATATTGTCCATTGTATTTGCACAGAAGAGCTATTACAAGGTTTAACATCAGTGATTTCAGATGCTTATTGGCTCTTGCGTGTATTGGAACTGATTGTGACATGCTGTTAATCAGTCAGTGTATGTGAGAAGCTGTCCCTACAGGCTACAGCAGTGGTTATCAGTCTTGGGAAAGTAATGTAATAGCTTACAGATTACAAGTTACCCTATCTAAAATGTAATAAGTAGTGTAACTATTTCAATTACTTTATTAAAGTAATGTAACTGATTACATTTGAATACTTTTTGAATACTTTTCTAAATTCCTAACACATGTTTTCAACTGATAATCATTTAAAGCAAGCAAGGTTAACTTTACAGTAGAACTCAACACTGATTACTGTCAGACTTTCAAAATCCTTCGTTACTTTAACAATGCCTTGGAAAAAGCGGTTAATCTTAAAAAAATAAAGTGTACATAAACCCAAAATAGGAAATAAAACAGCTATGGAATGAGCATATGTCCAAATTTTAGAGCAGTCAATGCAATTTTGGAAAGAAATATTGAGATGTAACCCCTCCACCCCCGTAATCATTAACATTTTCATAAGTAACTGTAATTTAATGACACATTTTTTTTCTTAGTAACTTTAACTGATTACGATTATTTACTCCCCAACACTGGTGGTTATTTAGTTCACTGTAAAACCGAACAGTGAAATTAATGAAATGAAATGAGTTAGTTTAACTTACATAATAATGAAAGTTCACTGGACTTAATTAAATTTCTGTAAACTCAATATGTTGTTATAGTAAGCTAAACTTAAAATGATTGAGTTTTCTAGTTCCCAGCATGCTTTGTATAAGACAACAAGGAAAATAAATGTCTAAATTAAGTGTTATTTTGTGTGTTTTTGCGCAAGGTTAACAGAGAGAGACAGAAGCTAGTGCTTAAATGTTGTGTTATGTTAGGATTTACGTAGGTTTCTGCTATGTAGATTTTGTAGTGTTACCATTGTGGTGAAAAGTAGAGCCTTGGGTTAGGTTTAGGATGGACAAAACATTTGTTTACTATATCAGTACGTGCTGGTGTGCTTATGCTTATCAGCACTTAGATGTGAATGAAAAGAGAAAGATCTGGATGAATGTGTTGTATATGGATCTGAGTTGTATATAATTATCATTGTATAGAGGGGGGGGCATGGAAGCAGGCTTGAGTTGGCTCTCATGGATCTCAGCCATGCCCCATTGTCATAAACATTTTAAGCTCTACTAGTGATTCTTATCTTATCAGGTTTTACAGTGTATAGAGACTCAATGACTGGGTGTACCAGATAAGAGAGACGGTCAGGGTTACGTTAGGAGCAGGGTTGGGAAGCACTGCCCTACTAAGACACCCTCCTGCAGACTTCAGTCCCGCCTGCCTGTGATTCGGAAGTAATCCTGAAGTCAGACCTCCACAGGCTCTTCTTCTCCAGCCACACACAGATTACTCTCGCTGGACACTTAATCACTGGAACCTGTTCACAATTACAATCAAGAGCAGCTCCTATAATCCCCCCAGACCTCCCTGCTCCCTGTAGGTATAGTTACATACCCCCTGTGATCATCATCATCATCATCATCATCATCATCCCTCGACGAGAGTGTTCTCCATTAACTGTGTGTCTGCTTCAATACCTGCTGTCCTCATTCATCAAGTCAGGTTTCTCAAGTCAAGGCATACTGCTGTCACTTACCTGTCTACTCATCTTTTACTAACCTGGGCTGTGTTTCCCAAAAACATTGTAAACCTAAGTTAGGTTTAGTTAAAATAGCGCTCAGTTGAAAGTGGTAGTTTACTATTAGCTAATCAGTAACTACTATTTTTCATATATCCCAGAGAATTACTATATACAGGGTCATTATTAATGTGAAGTATGCATAATGTATAATTCTGAAGTGAAGATCATGGTAATCCACTAATAATGACTCATTTGTTACAAAATTTAGCAAAATGAATTATTATGCAGAACCTTACAAAAAACCCAACCGCTTACAATAATTTTAGTCATTACTAAAGAGTTATCATGTTAATCATTTTAGAATATAATTAGTCATTCTTTAGGAAGATTTTGGTAATATTTGAGTCATCACTAGTCAGTTACCATGACCTTCACATTAGAATTACTGATCCATTATCCATTAATCATATCTATTATGGACTGGTATACAGAAAAAAATGAAAAAATAGTAGTTACTTATTAGCTAATAATGAACTACTGTATTGGACTAAGCACTGTTACTTACTAAATCATTAATAAAAAGAGTTTCTTGTTAGTTACTAGAGTGTTATTATTGCATTAGTCATTTGTTCCTGTGTAGTTATTCAGTAAAGTGTTACCCTCACAGGATATGGGTATATTGTGTAATGGACTGTGAGCTTATATAACTATGTGTTAATGTTGTTGTGTGTAATGGTGAATAGCAGCATGCATGTGTTCTTTCACCTCTTCCCCATCGACTCCCAGTACAGCAAGACCACTTTTTTTTTTAGCATTTTTAAAAGCTGTGGTGAGAGCTAACAAGTGCTAGAACAGCTGTTTCATGACCCCATCTTCATGTTTTATTCCGGTTTGAAGCTGGATTAGAGCTTAGATTTGCCATATAGAATATTTTGCTCTATGTGAGCGTACTGTATGTATGCAGATAAAGTTGAATGTTCTATATATACAACTTTCAATATGTCGCTTGCTGGTAATAAAGTTGACCGCTTGCAACAATATAAGCAATCAAGCAGCTGAGATTCTAGTATATATCACGTCACATGAGCGCACTGTATGTACAGTGTGTGGGTGTGTATTTGATAAAGTGTATCACTGACACTTGTAAATGATGCGTATAAAGGGTGTATAAAGGATTTTGATTGTATTGTATCATATTTTACACAGCACATTGCACATAATAGTCTTGTTTAGATCCCAAGTGTGAAAGCCAAAGGCAACTGTGGCAAGAAATTAAAAACCTAATTTGATCTTGGATAATTGAGACAAAAAAAAAACAAAAAAACAAAAAAAAAACTTGGGAAACACCAGGTGGCAAGTTCACAAATAATGCCAGTAAAAAGTTGGGTCCCACATTATATTAGGTGGCCTTAACTACTATGTACTTACATTTAAATTAATCATTTGATACAATGCACATATTGTGTACATACATGTTCTTACATTGTACTTATATTTTTTAAAAATACCTATATGTAATTAGATCTGTAATTACACTGTTGACCCATCCCTTAAATCTACCCATACCACCAACCCTGTCCCTAACCTTACCCGTATCCCTCCTCAATGGCAGCAAAAGTGTGTTGCAATACAGTATGCCCACAATAAGTACATTGTACTTATTTTTGATGCAAGTACATAGTAGTTAAGAGCACTTAATATAAAGTGTGGCCAAAAGTTGATATGTTACTACATCGACTGAACTGTAAGATGAAGTCTTTGAGGTCCATCCAGAACTGAAGAGTACAGCGCAGGCAAATTTAGTGGGTTGCACTTTGATAGTCCACTTTAGACATTCTACTAACTATAAGTACATTTGTAACTACATGTCAACTAATTCTCATTAATTTGCAACTACATACTAACTCTCAGTGTAGACTGTTAGGTTAGGTTTAGGGTTAGTAGAATAAGTTGACATATACTTGTAAAGTTTCTAATAGTCAGTATGTTATATTGTGGACCCATCAAGATAAAGTGTTAGCAGATATTAAGCAGACAGTCTACTAATACTCTAATGACTGCTAGTTGACATGGGGTTGCAAAGTTACTCACTGTTAGTAGAATGTTTAAAGTGGACTATCGAAATAAAGTGTCACCATTTAGTGTTGTACGTTGTAGACAGTATTAGTATTATTTCAGTATTTCAGTATTAGTATCGTCATATTGAAACTGCTTTGCCGCTGTGGATAAAAGGAAAATGATTTCCCAGTGATTTCCATGATTAGCCAGTTTATCCAGAGCTTGTCAGCTTCCTGTGTGTGACACTTCTCCATTTGATCCATCTGATCCGTGTGGCTCTGACTGGCCTCGGGATCAGGTAGCTGAGCCAAACAGGTGATTTAGAGCCGCTGCTCTTTGAAGCTGGTGTGTGAGGTCAGTGGCGTCAGGTGCCTGCAGATGCTGCTGTCCGTCTGAGAGCTGATGTTCAGGATGTGTTCGGCGTGGCTCCACCGCCCCGGGCCCCTGTGCAGGTAATTGATTTCAGGGCACATGCCCCTCCCGCCTCGACCGCTGAGTGTTTAGAGTCCACGGCCCGGCCTGTGGTGCGCTGTCAACGCTAATTCAATTAGAGACGCAGGAGTGTGACTAACTGCAACCTGCCAAGCAACTTTCCATATGTGTGCCTTAACCCCTCTCACCACACACACACACACACACACACACACACTCACGCTGATGTACATGTGCATGTCCTTAGACACATTTATGCAATGCTGAACATCTTATCTTTTGTCGAGCATTACGATTTATATTTCTTTATTTAGTTTTTTCATTGTGAGCCTATTTTAGAAAAATAACACAGTTAAAAACCTATATTTAAAAAAACGGAAAAAAAAGAAAGAAATATGACTTAGACGTGTATTCATCCAGTTGTTTTTCACACACTGTAAAACCCAACAAGTTAGGGTAACTCAAACCGTTTGAGTAAACAAATTCCCCTTGGTTTAACCATGTAAGTGTTAAAACTTGCAGTTAAGTAATTAAGTGATTAATTAAGTGCTGTTTGAGCATTAGTGATGAACACCTGCTGTTAACAAACAGAATCACTGAACAAAAGAGAAACACCATCGCCTTAGATGAAATCAACTGAAATAAAATGCATTAAATCTCTCAAGATCTGATTAAACAACCCCACAAACCACATCACCAGCTCCACTTATTAATAACCAGACTGAGACATCTACAGAAGATCTTATTGAGAATGAATTAAGGTTTAGATGTTGATTTATTTTCATTTGAAGTAACCATGTTTGAGATCAGTGTCTGCTTTAGTTGCGCTCTTGACATTTGTGCTAGGTTATTTTTTTCTTTGGTTGTTGTAACTATGTGTTTTTTGAACATATTTGTTACAACTCAAAAGCCCAGAGAAAATGATCAGTAGTTGGTTGCTGTATATTTGTAATGAGAATTATTTGTTAGTGAACTGATCTCATTGAGAGTGAGCATAGACTCAATGTGTGTCTAAAAATGATTCTAAGAGCCAGTGGTTCTGTGACGGTCAGTTAATATAAATACTTTCCAAACAGTTTGTCCACAAAAAAACTTTTTAATCTATGGCAGCAGCTAGAATCACACAGGCATCAAGAATCAGTTTGTGAACCTCAACAGTGGTGACCATGGTGTTCAAAAGAAAATAAAGGATTCTGAATTCAGAATAGATCACAAAATGCAATCTTGGTTTTGATCTGGATTAATTCCAATTTTGTTGTTCAAAACGTTTTAGTAAGATTTTGATGCTTTTGATCCGAAAAACAGGATTATTATGATTCCAGCAGCAGGGTGGATTTCAGGAACAAAAATGTAATAAAACTTGTCCAAAAAATACAACATTTTTTACATGTAATATATCCCCAAATAACCAAACAGCTGTCAATATCACTAAAAAATATTATATTTAATTTAAAGTGTTTTTTTTTTTTAATCACTGATTGTAAACTACATTGGCACAATCATCAGCGATGGAGCAGTCAGAAGTAATGATTTGTGTAAATGCAATGCAAAACTAGAATGCAAGACATTGGCACCCCCCCTCCCCCCTTTTTTTTTTCTCCCCATCACCATGTCCCTTTAGAGGCTCCGTAGAGCACTAGTAATCCAGATTTGGAAATCTGAAAGTGTGAAAGTGTGGTGAGTGATCCAATCCAATTTTGCTTTGAAAAACCAGCACAAAAGTAAGATGGGTTACCTGATCCTGGATAGCAAAACATGGGATTTCCAAATCCAGATCATTCTGATCCAGATTAATCTTTCTGAACATCCGGCCCCTGGATGTGGAATCCTGTGTTTTGCTATTCTCACTTTTGTGCTGTTTCACTTTGGATTTGACACTTTTTCAGATGACCAAATCCAGAGGGTTTAAATACTTTCGATTTGCTAAAAACATATATAAAAAATATTTAAAGCTATTATTGAGTTAAATGAGAAAGTATTAAGTAGACATTACAAATAGTAGCCTAAGAAAGAAATATTTTATTTGATTCAATATAAAATTTATAACACATAAACGTTTAGGCTACAGCGGCTTAATATTAACTATGGAACATAAAAGAAGATCATTTGAGAAACATCAGTATTTTTTATTCATGCAATGAAAGTCACTGGTAACCAAAACACTGTTTGTTACCGGCAGTCTTCAAAACACCTTCTTTTCTGTTGCACAAGTCATTCATGTTTAAAACGACATGAGGGCTGTCATTTTAACGTTTTATTTATTTATTTGTTTATATGTTTGTTTGTTTTTTTAAATAAATTAAATGATACTCTAAAGAAGACACTAAAATGGACAGCAGGTGGTGGTAAATGTCTTTATGAGTCATTCATTCATTTGATTCGACAAATGTATGATTCATTCAATAACACCTCTCTTTATGATTGGGCCTTTGAATCATTGGTTCACATGATTAGTTCAAAATGAGGATTCAAACTAAACACCGCTGTGTTGCTCACAGACGCACAACAGTTCAACAAATTGTGCAAAAACACACAATATTGTGTTTAAAATATAACACAATATTAAATTCTTATATACTGAACTGTTGTATAAAACCACATTTAAAGTCATGATGTTTGGGACAAAAACAGCACTCGTGTTTTTCATGCACTCTCGCTGCTCATGTGATATCACTTATGATATGATATAAATATGTGATGGTCAACATCTTCCCATCAGACATGCTCTGTCTGTCAATGAGTCGAGAGAGACAGGTTTCATGATCCTGACACCACCTCTTATAACCAGACTGTAGAGTAGGAATCCAGAAAAGTTTGTTTAAAATAGCATGCAGAAACTGTCTTTTACATAGATCCAACTCATTCTGAGATCAGTCCCAAACAATCAGACAACTCTACATTGTTAAAGGTAAAAACATATATATACATATATGGTTTGTTTTGTTTTAGAAGCTACATTCAGTCTCTTTGGTTTGGATGAGCCTTGCATTTGATGATTTTCTCCGTCTCTGAGCATGCAAGGCTGAGACACCAGAGCGGGACGAGGGCTCAGCTCTTTAGCACAGGGATGTGTTGAGAATAGTACTGTTGACTCCAGACACTTTGAAAGCGGCAAAGTGATAGGGCCAGCTGCAAAACGCAATAAAAACAAATTAGAAGCATTAGCACATATGTGAGGAAACACTGGCTTAGGCAGAAGACAGTTTGTGTGTGTGAATGATGGAGGCTGGGGAAAGACTTTTATTGCGCTGATTGGACACACATGCCCTGGCAGATCAAGCAGAACCAATGCTCTCCGCTTCCTGAGCCGTCAGCCTGGAGAAAATTCAGTGCTTTAACAAGGGGGAGCAGGAACATGAGGATCCAAACCATCTGCCAGCAGGACAGCTGTATCATCAGACACTACAAACACTTAGTTAGGAAGTATAACATTCGCCCCTGCTTTCAGAATCACACACAGTTTATCCATGCTGCCTCAAGCGTTAAACATGCACTGTTTGCAGAGCTTTCACAGCCAAGATGGGACAATTTTCTTTCTAAAGAGCAAATAAAAATACTTGTATGCTGTCACAATTATAAGCAAAGATTAAGCAAAGTAAGATCCTTCTGGTCAACATGCCAGCGAAGTGAGAAGAAGTGATCGCTGCTCTGAATGATCACACCATGCCCAGGCACAGCTGTTCAAAAGGTTAATCTGGTTTTGCTATCCACGACCAGGTCATTTCTTTCTGCTGGTTTTTCAAACCAGCATTGGAGTGGATGACCCTGACACAGATCCAGAATCATCCGGATTACCAGATCCAGAGCTCCAGTGCTCACATATCGGCTATGTGGAAAAACAGTCAGCGTGGGGTCACATTGTCATTTTGCCTGGTCCACCTCTAATGATTACATCATCGTAATTAACATACAGTGATAAATGACCCTGAAAAGAAGAGTTCCAATGCAAAAGCCTCTAAAAGCCATCTTTGTCAAAAATGAGATAACGATACTGAGTGAATGCTCTCCACACATAGTATATGTTCATCAAGTACTTTCACTTCAAATGCACTAAATCCCAGCCTCAACCCACTCAGAAATACCAGTACTTACATAGAAACATATACATAGTAGCCAGAAAGAATTGATCATTTCAAAGAAAACCATCAGACGTACTTAGAGGCTTTTGCATCTGAATTCTTCTTCTTCTTTTTTTTTTGTTGTTGTTGTATATTGACATATGTTTCATGAATTATATGGGGCCAGTATAACCTAATGTCATTGTTAAACAAATAAAATGCAAACCAGTTTGACCAATTTTAAGTTATTAAATTTTATTCCTGAAGTCCACCCTCAAGGCCCAGCTGTTAAAATAAAAACTGATTGAATTCAGACTTGGATTAGATCAAATCTGAATCAAAAACTGTAATACATTTGTTAAAAAAACAAAACAAAACAGGATTATCCCAACCCCAGGCTGATTCAGGATGAAAATCCGGAACAAAATGTTACAAAAATGTACAAATAGCTTAAGTAATGATGTAAACATTTGAAGTAAACAAAACAAGTACGCCGTTTGTATAATGCAGCATACATACACATTAACAGATTGCACTTGATTTATCTTGATTAGATAGAAATAGAATCTATTAATCCTTTCCATATAAAGAAAAAAAGTGCATACTACATAAAAGGGATAACCCTGGATATCAAAACATAAGATTTACAAATCTGCAACATTCAGAATCAGATTAGACTGGGCTCAGGATAATCTTGTTTTGTTGTTGTTGTTTTTTTGTACTGTATGTATTTATTTATTTATTTTGATCAACATTCTGAGCAAGACATACTGAAGGTCACATACTGAATCCATACCAATGCCAAGACTGAATTACGTAATATCATTACATTTCAGAAACCCCTCCTTTTGAACAGCTGAACTTTGCATAACAGCAGTTAATAAACTTATCACAGCAATGTGCAGCAGCTCATGCATCAGTGACTGTTGATTGTAATTGGGCTGGACAGAGGATTTGTGGGAGCAGGAGGCTGTGTGTCAGTGTCCTGGCAATGCACAGCGGCAGGAACTCAAATTGGTAGCAGATAGCACATAATGGTAATGAAGGCTTGGCATGCAAAAGACAACTTCCGTCCTAGATGGGATGTTTGATTTTCATCTGTTTCTTGTTGAGGAGCTGGAACAGAGGAAGGAATAACTGAATAGGAGCTGTTATCAAATCTGACCATTTCAGCTCCACAGATTTGTGAGAACTGACATATAAAAGGAGAATAATTCTAACTTTGAGAAACATGTATAACATTCAGTGTTATAAATGCATATGCAACATTATTGTTATTTATATTATATTTTTTTGTTACAGTGGGTTTGTCTGAGGAATTAAGAAAAAAATATATATACAAAAAAGGTAAACATAAATCATATGCATTTAATAACATAAAATAACATGTGACAGTAAAACCAAATTAAAAACTGATTTGCTGAGTAGAAAGATACGGAAGCGTATTGCATTCACTTGAGGAAAAAAAAATCTCTGTTTTTCTGAATTAACGAGTTAATTATCTCAGAATTACGAGATAATTAAGTCATTAATTCAGAAAAACAGAGCAAAAACTTTTTTTTAATGAAAAATGATCTCGTAATTCTGAGATAATTAAGTCATTAATTCAGAAAAACAGAGCAAAAACTTTTTTTTTCATTCAAAATGATCTCGTAATTCTGAGATAATTAACTCGTTAATTCAGAAAAACAGAGTAGATTTTTTTCCTCAAGTGAATGCAATACGCTTCCGTAGAAAGAAACCTAATTCTGTATGATTTTATGTTTATAGCACCATCATGAGGCGAAAGGGACCAAATGCACATTCTGTTGAGGATTTGCACATTTCACATTCATGACACAGGCTTTTGATGCAAGCACACAAAATTATACAAATGTTTTAAAAAACTGACACATTTCAAGCAAACAAAGTCACCAGAACAAGACCTGGACTCATAATCTAGTTTAGGTGAGACCACCTAAGAATAAAATAAAGCAAACTGAACAACAAATAGTAAATTACAAGCAGTGTTTCCAATACATATTTTCATGTGTTTGTGACTCCTCTTTAAACACACTGTGCACTTTAATATGATCACACACTGATGATTGTTGTATGTATCTCACCATTTTGGCATATGCCTGAGCATCAGATTTCTTAGCTGTGACAACTGATCACATTTTCATGAATACTTTTTGAGAACCGCTAACTCTTTCTTAGAACAAAACTGACCAATATTTAATATCTTAATTGCTCAGACGTGTGCTTGCAGCACTGACAGAACTGATGCAACACTATAAATACAATAGAGTTAGATCTAATCTGGAAGATCACTCATAGCATCATTATATTTCGTCACAGTATTTTACCACAGTGCAATAAGGCATAGACATAACAGTCTGACCTTCTGTAAAGCTACTTTGAAACATTGTGTATTATGCAAAGCATTGTATAAATGAGTGTACATCATTTCCCATGCACACATCAGAATTTATAAACTAATACACTTGGATAAATATTTGTGCACATTCTGAACCATACACTCGTTCACCAACTCATTCTCTCTCTCAGGAATCAAAAACTGAAGCATGGTCAAGCGCCTTGCACAACACTATTAAGATGCTTAAGACATGCTAGGTATCACTATAATATAAAATTGCCAGGGTTCACCAGAATGGAGGACGTCTGCTACTTGTAACTCTGTTTTGGCCAGCCCAAGTATGGTTCTTTAACCTTGCATCGCTCCTTAAAGGCTCTCCATGTGAGATTCAGACCAGGAGAGACCGTCTGTTCCAGGCTCAGGGGTTGATCATTCATTTCCGATCTGAGATATGAAACTGTGGGTCAGGCTCCTGAAGGGTACCAGCTCACAGATCCCTGTCTATAACTGAGGTTGTTGAGACCATTTTAAATGCTAGATCCCCCTCTATAAAGAAATGATATATTGACAGTAAGTGGACATGTACATTTTTAATTAAGAAAGACTGTTTAAACGTACAGTATACTCGTGATGCATGCACTCTATTTAGCATGAGTTAAATAGCTCACTTCTGCTATCAACGCAAACAACTTAAAATGTGTTTGTTTGTAACAACTTTCCATTAAGTTATATCTGACATATTAACTTCACTTAATCATGTTTCATGAATGTGGGAATCCTGTAGTAGTATAATCATAAACTTTTCAAAAATCACCTGTTTCTGAATATTTCTTGACAGATTTGTTTATTACATTATTATCGCTGACCTCAAAATATCCATGTATGTACCAAATAGCATCTCTCCAACACAATATTACTATGAAAAATAATGTTTGTAGGAAAATTTCATTCACCACGGGTCTAACAGGTAAGCAGACCATAGCCACCAAAGCAGCTCAAATGAAAAACACTACTAAATCTCCCCCAGCTGGGCGTCTTCAGACAAGTGCCTGGAATTTTCAACCGGATAAAAACAAGGTGACATTAATTTGTTGGAAAGAAAAAAACAAAAAAGAAACAAACAAACATAATGTTCAAAAAAAAAATAAAAAATAAATAAATGAAAGCTGTAGTCACTGAAATTGAGCACATTTCTCTCATTCAACAGATACATCCCAAACTTTAGCATGTTACTGTCTGTCACAACAAGACACACAGCAGCCAATAGCATTTCATATATATATATATATATATATATATATATATATATATATCTATATATATATATGATATTAGGTGACAAAATGTCTACAGAGATATCACACAAATAAAGCTACTGTGGTTGTTCAAACTGAAAATCATTCCCCAATGATGTCATAAGGATAAAATTATACCCCAACATATAATTTCAAGATAAAATTTAATTAATGTCTATGCACTGACAGCAAAATTTTTATTTCAAAATGGATGCGGAAACTAATGCTTTGAAAATCTCAGCTTGTTAAATATTTAGATGAGATGTTAAACATAAGCATAAACATAACCAATTAGCATGCTTAGCTAACACAGACAACAAACACAGAATGTCAACTCAGTAACGGTAGCAAATATCAGAAATCTGTTCAGTCTTTTCTGTGCAGCTCAGTCCAAAGTTTACTTCAGCAGATATTGGACTGGATTGGACAAGAGTTGTAAGATAAAAAGCAGGAAATAAAACATTTTTCATATACTTGGCAGATGTCAAATGAGATATGGGAAAGTTATACACTTTTTTTTTTAAATCCATATATATTCTAAACGCTATTGAACGCTGAACGCTATGTTCTTCAAACATTTCAGGTTCCTTGAGGATATGCTGCTGCTGATACATCAAAGTACGGTGGCTGAGAAGTGCAAAACAAATCACGATTCTGAAAACAAAATAACAAATTACAAATGCAAATCTAAAAAACAAAATAACAATTCAGAAAACACAACAACAATTCAGAAAACATTATAACAAGTAAGAAAACACAAAGACAAATCAGAGAAACCGGAAGAGGTAGGTATAGTTTGAGACAGCGCCATTGGCTTGGGAATAGATTACTCACCGCTGACTGGACGAGACATCTGTCAATCAAGGTGTACCGGGAGGACGAGAAGAAGAACAGTAGAGTCGACTAAAGCATCAGCTCCAGTCGCAGAGATGGTAGATCGCATGTCATCATGTTTTTTGACTCGATCGACCCACCTTTTGCCAAACGTTTTTTTCTCCCGTTTCAAATCTTGTATCGCATTGGAAAGGCATTTATTTTCAATAAAAATTAAGGAAATAATCCAAAAGTTGAAAATAAAGTATCGGCTAGGGTTAGGGTAGGTGTAACAAGGTGTACCAATAAGGTGGCATCAATTTGAATTAAAATTATAATTTACACTCAATACATTATTATTGCATACTGTTTTTTTTTTTACTACAATACTGAGGTGCTGTCAGTCTTCTGTCATGTGTGTCATGTGTCCCTGCCTCTTGTGTCCATATTTGGTTTGTTTCCTGTCCTCGTCTAGTGTGATTATTAGTTAATTCTTGTCCAGCCGTGTTTGTCTAATTGTCTATGATTATCCCTTGTATATTAGTCCTGTCTGTTCAGTTAGATTTCGTCTGGTCTACTCGTTACCCCCGGTGTTTCCTGTCTGTAAGCCTTGCCTTGTCCTACCATGTCTTGTCCTGATGTCGTCATTAAAGACTATATTTTGAGTTACGTCCTCGTCTGCGCGTTCCTGTTTCCTCCTTGTGTGTGCACCGTGATAGAAGACCAGACCTAAACAGTAAGCAGCGCTCCTTCACCTCGTTTTGTTTTTTCTAGTTTTATTCTGAGTCAAGCCCGCCGGATCACCGCTGACTCAAGCCCGCCGGATCGCTGCTGGTTTTTTGTTCCGGCCAGGAGTGCCGGTCTTGTTGTGTCGTGTCCACAGGAACATTTTAATCATCATGTTTTGTCTTGTCTTGTCCACGGAGACTCGTTGAGGGCAGGCGGCTCCTCTAGTCGTGGCCGAGGAGGCCATTCCCAGCCGCCTGCCCCTCCTGTCGCAGAAGTGGAAGCGGTTGCTGAGGGACCCTGTGAGGGCCCCTGATTCATGTCATGCCCAGAAGAATCCTCAGCTTCCTAGCTTGCCCAGGAGGGCTTCCTGTTCCTGTGGGTTGTCCTGGCCCAGTCCTGTTCCTGTCCTGTCTTGTACTGTTCAGTGTGTCTAATTTAATTTAATTTTGGGGATATCTCCCTAAATTCATATCATCATGTCTGTGCAGCTTTGTCCGGGGATCACCTGAGACAATTTTGGTAAGAATCTGACAAAATTTAAAGGAGGAGTTTCTGTTTCAAAATGCTTCATACTTTTCAAAATTGTGACTACTGTAATGGACAAAGTCTAAATGTAAGATAATGAACGTTGTCACCATGAAGAGACTAATTACATTTACCTTTAATCATTTAGCAGACGCTTTTATCCAAAGCTACTTTCAAAAGAGGACAATAGAAGCAATCAAAGCAACAAAAGAGCAACAATATGTAAGTACTGTGACACGTCCCGGTTAGTATATAAATATTAATAGCAGAGTACACGTAACCATTTTTTTAAAATAATAAAAAAGAATGAAAAACAGATAGATTAGAATAGAGTGGGGTAGTGTCAGAAGTAAAGTTATCATTATTTTTTATAATAAATAAACAGAAAACAAGTAGATAGAAAATAATAGAGAGTGCTAGTGTTAGAGGGGCAGGTGTAGGTAGACGAGATGTAACAGTTTAGCTGTTTCTTGAAATTGGCTGAAGACTCAGCTGCTTGGTAAAGGAGTGCAGAGCAAGTGGTGATTTTGTAGGCAAATATCAATGCCTTGAATTTTATGCGAGCAGCTACTGGTAGACAGTGCAAGTTGATGAACAGAGGTGTGACGTGTGTTCTTTTTGGCTCATTAAAGATTAATCTAGTAACTGCATTCTGGATTAATTGTAGAGGTTTGATAGAACTGGCTGGAAGACCTGTCAAGAGAGCATTGCAATAGTCCAGCCTGGACAGAACAAGAGCCTGAACAAGGAGTTGTGAAGCATGTTCAGAAAGAAAGGGCCTGATCTTCATGATGTTGAATAATGCAAATCTGCAGGACCAGACAGTTTTAGCAACGTGGTCTGAGAAAGTCAGCTGATCATCAATCATAACGCCAAGGTTTCTGGCTGTTTTTTAAGGAGTTATGGTTGATCAGCCTAACTGGATGATGAAATTGTGATGAAACAATGGGTTTGCTGGAACCACAAGCAGTTCTGTCTTAGCTAAGTTGAATTGAAGGTGATGGTCCTTCATCCAGCAAGAAATGTCTGTTAGACAAACTGAGATGCGAGCAGCTATTGTCGGATCATCAGGATGGAATGAGAGGTAGAGCTGAGTGTCATCAGCATAGCAGTGATATGAAAAGCCATGTTTCTGAATGACAGAACCGAGTGATGCCATGTAGACAGAGAAGATAAGTGGTCCAAGAACTGAGCCTTGAGGCACCCCAGTAGTTAGATGTTGCGACTTGGACACCTCACTTCTCCAAGATACCTTGAAGGACCTATCTGAGAGGTAAGACTTAAACCACTGGAGTGTGGTTCCTGAGATGCCCTTTGCCAATAGCGTTGACAGGAGGATCTGTTGGTAAACCATTTCAAGTATTGAAGATTTGGAAGCTGTTGTGTTGACGCAGCATGAGGCAAGGGATTGTTGTGTGTTTGTTTTCACCGAAACATGGCTAAACGACAACATCCCGGACTCCGCCATTCAGCAGCATGGGCTAACCAGCTTCCGAGTGCATAGAAATTCATCACTATCTGGTAAGACCCACGAAGGTGGCTTGTGTGTATATCAACAAAGACTGGTGTAACAATGCTGCAGTATTATCAAAACTGTTCATCGCTGGTGGAGTTTATGTTTGTGAAGTGTCGACCGTTCTATCTGCCGCGGGAGTTCACGGTCATTATTATCGTCGCGGTCTACATCCCCCCCGTGTGCAAACGCTAAGGACGCGCTTCGTGAACTGTATAGCGCCATCAGTGAACAACAAACAAATAACCCCGATGGCTTTTTCATCATAGCCGGTGACTTCAACCACGCAAACTTAAAGACAGTTTTGCCAAAGTTCTACCAAAATGTGAACTTTGCAACAAGGGAAAACAACACATTGGACTTTGTTTACACAACAGTAAAAAACGCTTACAAGGCTGTACCCCACCCCCACCTCGGGTACTCGGACCACATCACTGTTATGCTAATCCCAGCATATAGACCACTTCTCAAACTCACCAAACCGGTTCAAAAGCAGATCACAGTATGGCCAGACAATGCCACCTCAGCACTACAGGACTGCTTCCAGGACACAGACTGAAACATGTTTAAAGAGGCAGCTACCTACAACAACCACACAGACCTGCATGAGTACACTGAAACTGTGACTGCTTACATCAAAAAGTGCACTGATGATGTGACAGTCACCAAGACCATCACCACACGTGCAAACCAGAAGCCATGGATGACAGCAGAGGTTCGTGGGCTGCTAAAGACCAGAGATGAAGCATTCAGATCAGGAGATAAAGTTGCCCTCAAAACAGCAAGAGCCAATCTGTCCCGTGGCATCAAAAATGCAAAACGGTCATATGCTCCAAAAATCAACAATCACTTCACAGACAGCAGAGACACACGGAGCCTGTGGCAAGCCTTTCAGACCATCACTGACTACAAGCCCCCGCCACAGGCCTGTGATGATGACACATCCCTCCCCGATGCACTCAACCACTTTTATATACGTTTTGAAATGCAGAATGACACACCTGCACAAAAACTGCCCATACCTCCCAACGACCGGGCGCTCTGTCTGTCTCCAGCCGACGTAAGGAAGACCCTATCTAGGATTAACCCATGCAAGGCTACGGGTCCTGACAACATACCTGGCCGTGTTCTGAGAGACTGTGCTGCACAACTGACAGATGCCCTAACAGATATCTTCAACACCTCGCTGAGCCAGGCAGTCGTCCCCACATGTCTCAAATCCACAACAATCATACCGGTACCAAAGAAATCACCTGTGTCCTGTCTAAATGACTACCGTCCCATAGCACTGACTCCAATCATGATGAAGTGCTTTGAGAGGTTAGTCATGCACAACATCAAAACCAGCCTCCCCAACACACCCGCTCCAGTTTGCATACCGTCCAAACCGCTCTACGGACGATGCAATTTCCTCCACCCTCCACCTGGCTCTTACCCACCTAGAAAATAAAGACTCCTATGTTAGAATGCTGTTCATTGACTTCAGCTCGGCATTCAACACAATAATCTCAAAACAGCTCATAAATAAACTAAACCTGCTGGGCCTTAACAATTCCCTGTGTAACTGCATACTGGACTTTCTAACTGGAAGACCTCAGTCAGTCCGTGTCGGCCACAACACCTCGAACACTGAGCACAGGTGCCTCACAAGGCTGTGTACTCAGCCCGCTGCTCTTCACACTGCTGACCCACGACGGCACTGCCAAGTTCAGCTCCGACCACATCATCAAGTTTGCTGATGACACAACAGTGGTAGGTCTCATCAGCAACAACGATGAAACGCACTACAGAGAGGAAGTGGCACAGCTGGCTGAATGGTGTGACACTAACAATCTGTCCCTCAGTGTGGAGAAGACAAAGGAGGTTGTGATGGACTTCAGAAGAAACTCTGTTGACCACCCCCCACTGACCATCGACAGCTCGACTGTGGAGAGAGTCAGCAGCACTAAATTCCTGGGGGTGCACATCACAGAGGATCTCACCTGGACCGCCAACACCATGTCACTCTCCAAAAAGGCACAACAGCGCCTACACTTTCTCCGCCGGCTGAAAAGAGCAAGTCTCCCTCCACCCATCCTCACCACATTCTACAGGGGCACCACTGAGAGTGTGCTGACTAGCTGCATCACTGTCTGGTACAGGAATTGCAGTGCTGCTGACCGCAAGACCCTCCAGTGAACACAGCTGCAAAGATCATCGGTGCCCCTCTCCCCTCCATCCTGGACATTTTCCTTACACGATGCTCCAGCAAAACCAACAGCATCATGAAGGACTCCACCCATCCCTCCCACAGTCTCTTCCAGCTCCTACCATCAGGAAGACGGTACCGGAGCATCAGAGCCCGCTCCGCCAGACTGCTCAACAGCTTTTTCCCCCAGGCTGTGAGAGCCCTGAACTCAAATCACCCCGCCCCCCTCTGAAACCCCATGCAAACCCCTACCTCCTGAAACATGGACCACCCCCCACCCCCCACCCCAAACACCCCCCCCCCCCCCAACCTTACCACACCAAAGAAAAAACTGTATGAAACTTTTTTGTGCAATTTGAAGTGTGCTACACAGGTGAGTGGGCCTGTACACACCACCTGTAGTAACACACTCTCCTCTATGTGCACTATGGACACTTTACACTATGTTCACTATGGACACTTTACACACAGTGCTGCGTGTACACAATCCCACAAAAGACTCAGCAATATATGTATGTTTACATGCTCATGCACTACAAATCATCCTGCACTGTTCCCCAACCAGCTGCTTGACTCAAAATGTCTCTCTTTGCACATGTACAGTATTTGTGAAGCATTCGTATAGTTTGTATTTTTTATCTTCTATTTTTTAGTTTGTATAGGGTAAATATTTATGTGAAGCATTCGTATAGTTTGTATTTTTTATCTTTTATTTTTTAGTTTGTATAGGGTAAATACTTTATATATATATATATATATATATATATATATATATATATATATATATAGTATACTTATAGTTAAATCTGTCAGCAGGTTAGTAGTGTATAGGTTTGTGTTTTTTACTTCATTGTTGTATGTCTGTATTTATGTAGCACCGTGGTCCTGCGAGGCACGCCATTTCTTTCCACTGTATGTCCCCACATGTAGCGGAATGACAATAAAGCTCAACTTGAACTTACCTAGTTATTGTAATTACTATAATAAGTACATAGTATGTACTGTACATGAGGAACAGGACTGTAAAATAAAGTGCTAGCGTGACTTTTTATAGCATATGGTATCACTAATAAACAGTATTATTGCTTCTCATGATTATTAGATCAATTTTTCTGAAGTCTAATATAAGGCAGGGCTGGAAGCCTAAAAAAGGAGAGCTCGATTATATCACTGTAAAAAGAACAAGAAAAACCAACAAAGGGAAGTCACTTAAAGGAAGTTGTTAGTATAATCAGATTTCTAAAATGTCCATTTTATGTCATAATTATATTGAAACCCAATATTGTCAATAATTAACTATCTATGCAAACAAACCAGTGTGACATACTGGTGTTATAAACACACTTTTTACAGTACTGGATACTGTACTACCAGCACACAACCCTTCTTAGCCCTTGCAGCAGATCCAGTGCCTCAGAAACAACACAATATGGTCTGGTCTTTTCAGAAGGGAAGGTGTTCTTAAATGAGCTTAAATGAAAAGTGACATGTATATAATTTTTTATTAATATTTATACAACATTTAATTTGGCCAAGCAGTCTTTCAAAAGTCAAGTATATCAAAGGGATGTTCCTTTGTATATTTTTGCATGTTCCATCAAATTCACACTGCGTTAATAAAATAATATTTTGATAACGTTTTTCATAAATGAAGTTGTTACCTAAACTACTATAGAATATTTATTGATGATGCTATTGTGCTTTTCATATGGAAGAACCTTATATTTGAGATATTATAGCTAGGTTCGACTGTAATTAGCAGAGAACAAAGCAATATTGGTTGTGCAGAACAAGACCAATCATATAAGATAATATAGGCCTATTCTTTAGCACACTTATTATAATAATTCTTAAACAAACGCTTGTGGGAGATAAGGGCTTATGATTAAATAAAAGAGATGACATTGTAATGGTAGCTTTTTAATATTTTTAAACGCCCATTCAGACAGATTGATGCCCTCTCACTGATATTCTTATAATAACCCCGCCGAATTACACCGACCTGTGGCGTCAAACTGAGCTTCCTCAATTACAATTACTTGCTTTGTTTTAATTCTAAACGCTTGTTTTGGTTTCCTCGAGCAGAATCCAGCAGTAGCTACGTACCATCCGCGTCACCGACGGCGTCCTCCGTGACGTCACGCGCATTTGGACATTTATAATACACTGCCCTGGAGTGCGTTTAGGGTCGAGCGTAGTGACGTCGGATTTATTTATGGAAATTCGCAAATTGCCATCATCTACCGAGAACACTTGCTTGAAACGCTCCTAATGTCCAGTAGCCTAGCCATAAGCATATTAAAAAATACTGTAACTGGAGGCAAAATATAGATATAAATTATCTCCTGATGTGGAACGCTTTGCAGTTTTTGAAAGCAATTTCTTATTTTCAAAAAAACAACAACAAAAAAAAAAACACGTTCATTACAGTATTACACATTGGTCAGGCTGTAAATGTAACTAGTGTCTAATGCATTGCACATGACAAGTCTGTCCAGGCTTTCACTGCAGAGATCTATCGTTGACGTGTGCAGGAGGGAGGGGTTGATGGATGCTTGCTTTTGCGTCTCTGCATCATGAGAGCGAGAGAAGGATGAGTCACTAACCAGCGCCTGTGCACAGCATCTCTGAGCTCACTGCCAGGAAAGCGCATCTTTATTACTTATACTTGACAGTGTGATTCACATTAAACTATATCAAGGAAGTGATCGTTCACATTTTAGCTGAAGTAAAATAAAGTGGGGAATTGCAGTATAATCAATGCCAGCGTGGGTCCTACGAATTGCGCACAAATGTCAACTGCATCAATGCTTTGTAAAACAAGATGTTTAAAGATGAAAGATATCTCCTTTACCCTCTGAATTCCCTGAACGCTCTAGAAATGCAGTCTTATGTGTGTAATCATCTCTAGATGCGCACAAATCACCGAGGCTTGAGTCATTATTATTCACTTGATATAACAATCACATTTTCGCACAAATAACTTTTAACAAATGTAAACTTTGAGATTTTTGTCACAGGCCTGTCATGGCTCTCACCTGCTGTTATTAAATGCATCTTTTTAGATTAAACAGGCTGTCTCAAATGCAATTGTCGCGCGACAACACAACATGCACATGCATGAGCGCGCGCTTGACACCTGTTAGCTCTCGTTGCGCGCGCTTCTGATGCGTGCTTGTTGTGACTCGCGCTACGTGGACTACCTCAAAACTCTGACGCCAGGTCGCCATGGAAACTGCTTTAAGCTGCGGTTCTGAGAGAGCAGAAGGTGTGGGATATTTAAGAGTTTCAGAACCACGATCCGCCTGAACAGCGACCGGCTCCTGCAGCACTGCCCAGCGTCGGAATACAGCCTAATGAACCCTAAACGACTGAGCCAACGACCAGATCACTGTCGGATTAACCCTGGAGATCAACCCTGACGCGCCGCCACTCCGATTCTGCTCATCCAGCGGTGAGTTGAACAAGTCCCATCTCTGCGTGCACTTGAACTCGTTCGACTTGGCTTCTAACCCCACCACATGACTAGATAAATAATCGTCGTTTGATGCATCTGTACTAGTGTCAAGCTTTGACTTGTGAATCGCTACAGTGCACTGTTTTCATTGGCAAAGTTTGAAAACCCCTCGTATCATGTTGGACTAGCAACGTAACTCCGATGTGTGGAAATAATGAAACAGTAAGTGAATACTTTTAGTGTAGCCGAGTGATGACGACACCATGTTTACTATTAAATCCAATGCTCAAATAATTTTTATGCACTAACGCCTGTATGTCACGCATCCTGTGATTTGGGATAACTGTTTTGCCTCTGACCGATCAGAACTTTAAATACACTTGGTCTGTAAGCAACTGTGAACAAAGGGATGCTATTCAACCCAATACAGGCTACATGTACTCTATGCATAAAGAGGCATTATGCATTAGACGAGTCAGTTTTTTCTGGAAGCTGCTGGCGTGAATCTGTGAATGGATGAGCAGAAGTACTCGGATGACTCACAGCGGTTTATTTGCGGGAGGGGCGGGGGCGCTGCAGCGTCACACTCTCCACATTTATGCGTGTGTCTGTGGACAGATGGCACCGAAAATACTAATAAAGCTCTTTTGCACAAATGCATAATCACGGGGACAGTTATTTGAGGTTTTTGACTTTATATCTCCATTGGGATTGAACTGTCGTGACGTTCGTTCTGTGACGTCATCAGGAACGACGCCCCCTCACCCGGTCTATCCCGCCCACTCAGTCGAGATGGACTGCCAGGTTCGTTGGCTGTCTGGTGTTAATAGGCTACAGAAGCAGATTTTAGTTGGGGGCAGTTGGGTTCATTTTGGTCAAGCATGTTCCCACACATCAGGTTACATTGAACTTCCAGAGATGACTGCAGCTCTGTAGAGTAAACAATGATAAAGAAACTATAATGTTACTGCGCATGCAGCACAGGTATATCTGTAGAAATAGCCAACAATACATTGTGGGTCAAAATTATCCATTTTTCTTTTTTGACAAAAATCATTAGGATATTAAGTAAAGATCATGTTCCATGAAGATATTTTGTAAATTTCCTACCATAAATATATAAAAACTTCACTTTTGATTAGTAATATGCATTGCTAAGAACTTCATTTGAACAACTTTAAAGGAGATTTTCTCAATATTTAGATTTTTTTGCACCCTCAGATTCCAGATTTTCTAATAGTTGTATCTCAGCCAAATATTGTCCTATCATAACAAACCATACATCAATGGAAAGATTATTTATTCAGCTTTCAATAAAAAAGACCCTTATGACTGGTTTCGTGGTGCAGAGTCACATATATGGTTGTGGTGTTGCAATTGATCTGAACAGCTGTTGTTGAGCACTGTTTATTCACACATATAAAACTACGCTTTTAAGAAGTCACGGTGCACACTTCAGTCTCTGGGTTCACAGCATCCAGGGCATTTTTTAAAATTACATCCTGGTCAATTTATTAACGATTCATAAAGGAGAAATTATTGTCTGACTGTCTGAAATATCAGCAAGGAGATAAAGATTAGGATTGGGATTTTTCAGTATAGTGTTACAGCAGACTGTAAGTGTAAATTAGCATAATTTGGTGTTTGTTTTTAGCATCTGATAAAGCATTTGGAACCGGAACCCAGTGAAACAGTCAGACTTAACAAGTGGATAATGATGGCAAGACTGATTCATTTCTGCAAACAATGAAGAAAAAATATATATTTGATGTTGTCACAAAATGAGGTCACTCATATGTATTTTAACAGCTCAGAAATAGTCAGATAAAACTTATTTTATTTTTCTTGTTTTATTCACTTAAGTTAATGGTATTTATTAGTCACAGTTTCATTCTGATGTTGAATAACATATATAACAGACTAGCAGTCAGAATTTGATGCACAAAAGCAGAAATGTTTATTCTAGTCTTACATGATTTAGCTTAGCATCCTAAAACATAACATGCATGCCTAATGAATTTATTTACATATTTCTACAGAAAGGTTTTTAAATGTTTTAGTAAAAGTTTAATAATACTAGTTATAATAAGCATATCTAGTATGCACCTCAGGCTCAAATGTGCATTCAACTTACTTGTCAGACTCCTTGGTATTCCTTGGAAACCTTGATATTGAACTGCTCATTCAGGTCTTCTTGAATAGACTTGATTCGTTTTTTTTAAACCAGTTCTTTGGTTCAGTAACAAGTCTTGTGAGAGCTACTGTACATAATAACCTGCCTGCAATGGTTAAAGTGGTTCAATCTGAACTCTCAGGCTCGTGCCGCACACAGAGGGTCATTGTTGTTGACACATGCATTGAGGATTTCAATTTGAGTAGTCAAAACAACAAAATTAGTCTTGTGTTAGCAATCTAAAACTAAAGTTTGGTTCAGTTGGTTTTTGTGAAACATGTTTCAAATTAAAATGTGTTGATCTTTAAATAAGGCAACAATTTTTCTTCAAGAAAACAAATCAAATGTTTGGCTTGCAAACTTTGGTTGCCTGGCTGGAGTTATTTTGATGACATGGACTGAATCAATGACAAACATCAATGATAATTCATAATAATGAATAATCCAACAATTCATTTTTAATTTCTTATCATCATCATCCAAGATTGTCAGGAACAAAACTCAAGTGGGTTTAACAAGTAACATCCATCCATACATAACACACAGACAAGATAAATAAAATGACAAACTCTAAAATAAAAATATATAATATATAATGAAAAAGGGAATTTAATACATGACTAAATCAGACAAAGCATCTTCAACAAGATGTTTCTGTCTCAAATAATTTAAAATCACTTAAAAAAAACTTCCAATGAGACCAGCTTCCTAAATTCCATCTTATTTTGCAAATTATTCCAGGCAGAGGGAGCAGCAAACTGACATGCCTTTTTCCCCAGTTCAGTGTGCACCACTGGAACAGACCGGAAGAAACATTCCTGCGACCGAAGATATAACTACCTACATATTTTTTTTACAGATGTAGATCTGAAGATGGAAGGAAGCAGCCCCAGGATAGATTCATAAATAACTAAAATGATCCAGTTACTCATAATGTTGTACTAAACGCACTTTTTAGAAACTAGCCCAATTCACATTTCAAGTTTGTTTTATTTATATAGCACATTTAAAAACAGCAAACACTGCGGACCAAAATGCTGAACAAACAAAGACATAGAACACAGGGCAACCCACAGATTCACACCATGAACTCACAATGAATTAAAAGGTTTTAAGAGATTATTTAAAAACAGTTTAAAAACAAGACGCCGTGAAAAGACGAGGTCAGGGTCCAAATGCAGGCAAGGCGCTCTTTAATTCAAAAAACAAAAAGCCAACACGGCAAAAAATAAAGCAGAAAAGGACTGGGATACGAGACGGCAACACAGTGCATGTATCCCAGACCAGAGCAAAACACTACAAACACAACAACTACAACACATTTACAAATAACAATTAATGCAACCAGGCAGAGTGGTGGGAGAGGGGAGACTATATAGTCCGTGGCAATGGGGAACAGCTGCGGGTGTAATGAGTGTGACAGGTGTGTGTGATGTGACAGGTGTATGTAATGTGACAGGTGTATGTGGTTATGGGAGATGAGTCCGGGAGGACGGGAGATGGCGGCCTCCTGTGGCGACAGGGAGAAGCGCAGGACCCAGACTCATGACATGACCCCTCCTTTAAGGAACGGCTTCCAGACGTTCCACCAAAACCCCAAAAGTCCGGAGGGAGGTGGAACAGGGGGAGGGATGTAGAGCCCGTGTAGCGGAAGAGGGCCTGGAGATGGAGGCAGACACGGGTGCTAGGATGGTGCCAGCAGAACAGGAGGTCAGGGCAGATATGGTGGATTCATCCAGGGAAGCTCGTGAGCAAACACCGCTGCCTCGGGAGCTTCGTGAGCGAACACCGCTGTCTTGGGAGGGACGTGGGTGGGCACCATCGCCTCGGGAGCTTCGTGAGCGAACACCGCTGTCTCGGGAGGGACGTGAGCGGTCACCATCGCCTCGGGAGCTTTGTGAGCGAACACCGCTGTCTTGGGAGGGACGTGGGTAGGCACCATCGCCTCGGGAGCTTCGTGAGCGAACACCGCTGTCTCGGGAGGGACGTGAGCGGTCACCATCGCCCCGGGAGCTTCGTGAGTGAACACCGCTGTCTCGGGAGGGACGTGAGCGGTCACCATCGCCTCGGGAGCTTCGTGAGCGAACACCGCTGTCTTGGGAGGGACGTGGGCAGACCTGAAGCGAGCTCCGCTGCCTCGGGAGGACCACAAGCAAACCGCGCCACCCGCACCGACATCAGTGGGGCTTCCCGCACGCTGCGCATCAGCCCAGGACGCTCCGCCACCCCCCGGATCGCCGCATCGGGAGAACTGTGAACGGGCTCCGCAGCTAACTCCACCCTGAAGGCCGAGACGCTCACCTGCAGAGCCAGGTCGATGTAGTCCTCCAGCGACTCCTCGTGGTCCCAGTATGGCATCAGGGATTTGAAGGGCTCGACCAGGCCTCCATAAAAAAAAAACATGAGGCAGGTCTTCTCCATAGCTGCCCGCCGAGCCACTCCAATGAAGTCCCTGGCATACTCCTCCATGCTCCGGGCCCCTTGGTGGACGTTGAGCAACCTCCTTGCTGAACCCATGTTTGCTGGTTGCATTCTGTCACGGAACGGCGAGGGAAGCGCCGTCAAAAGACGAGGTCAGGGTCCAAATGCAGGTAAGGCGCTCTGTAATTCAAAAAACAAAAAACCAACACGGCAAAAAACAAAGCAGAAAAGGACTGGGATACGAGACGGCAACACAGTACATGTATCCCAGACCAGAGCAAAACACTACAAACACAACAACTAGTTCAAGTTCAAGTTCAAGTTGAGCTTTATTGTCATTCCGCTACATGTGGGGACATACAGTGGAACGAAATGTCGTGTCTCGCAGGACCACGGTGCTACATAAATACAGACATACAACAATGAAGTAAAAAAAACTATAAACCTATACACAACTAACCTACTGACAGATTTAACTATAAGTATACTATATAAGTATTTACCCTATACAAACTAAAGAATAAAGGATAAAAAATAATACAAACTATACGAATGCTTCACATAAATATTACCCTATACAAACTAAAAAATACAAACTATACGAATGCTTCACAAATACTGTACATGTGCAAAGAGAGACATTTGAGTCAGCAGCTGGTTGGGGAACAGTGCAGGATGATTTGTAGTGCATGAGCATGTAAACATACATATATTGCTGAGTCTTTTGTGGGATTGTGTACACACAGCAGTGTGTGTAAGTGTCCATAGTGCACATAGTGTAAAGTGTCCATAGTGCACAGAGGAGAGTGTGGTTTGTACGGGCCCACTCACCTGTGTGTAGCACACTTTGAATTGCACAAAAAATAAAAATATAAATAAAAAAATAAAAGTTCCATACAGTTTTTCTTCGGTGTGGTAAGGTTTGGGGTGGGGGGTGGTCCATGTTTCAGGAGGTAGGGGGTTTGCATGGGGTTTCAGAGGGGGGCGGGGTGGTTTGAGTTCAGGGCTCTCACAGCCTGGGGGAAAAAGCTGTTGAGCAGTCTGGCGGAGCGGGCTCTGATGCTCGGTACCGTCTACCTGATGGTAGGAGCTGGAAGAGACTGTGGGAGGGATGGGTTGAGTCCTTCACGATGCTGCTGGTTTTGCTGGAGCATCGTGTAAGGAAAATGTCCAGGATGGAGGGGAGAGGGGCACCGATGATCTTTGCAGCTGTGTTCACTGTCCGCTGGAGGGTCTTGCGGTCAGCAGCACTGCAGTTCCCGTAGCAGACAGTGATGCAGCTAGTCAGCACACTCTCAATGGTGCCTCTGTAGAATGTGGTGAGGATGGGTGGAGGGAGACTTGCTCTTTTCAGCCGGCGGAGAAAGTGTAGGCGCTGTTGTGCCTTTTTGGAGAGTGACATGGTGTTGGTGGTCCAGGTGAGATCCTCTGTGATGTGCACCCCCAGGAATTTAGTGCTGCTGACTCTCTCCACAGTCGAGCTGTCGATGGTCAGTGGGGGGTGGTCAACGGAGTTTCTCCTGAAGTCCATCACAACCTCCTTTGTCTTCTCCACATTGAGGGACAGATTGTTTGTGCCACACCATTCAGCCAGCTGTGCCACTTCCTCTCTGTAGTGCGTTTCATCGTTGTTGCTGATGAGACCTACCACTGTTGTGTCATCAGCAAACTTGATGATGTGGTTGGAGCTGAACTTGGCAGTGCAGTTGTGGGTCAGCAGTGTGAAGAGCAGCGGGCTAAGCACACAGCCTTGTGGGGCACCTGTGCTCAGTGTGGTAGTGCTCGAGGTGTTGTTGCCGACACGGACTGACTGAGGTCTTCCAGTTAGAAAGTCCAGAATCCAGTTACAAAGGGAATTGTTAAGGCCCAGCAGGTTTAGTTTATTTATGAGCTGTTGTGGGATTATTGTGTTGAATGCCGAGCTGAAGTCAATGAACAGCATTCTAACATAGGAGTCTTTATTTTCTAGGTGGGTAAGAGCCAGGTGTAGGGTGGAGGAAATTGCATCGTCCGTAGAGCGGTTTGGACGGTATGCAAACTGGAGCGGATCGAGTGTGTTGGGGAGGCTGGTTTTGATGTTATGCATGACTAGCCTCTCAAAGCACTTCATCATGATTGGAGTCAGTGCTATGGGACGGTAGTCATTGAGACAGGACACAGGTGATTTCTTTGGTACCGGTATGATTGTTGTGGATTTGAAACACGTGGGGACGACTGCCTGACTCAGCGAGGTGTTGAAGATATCTGTTAGGACATCTGTCAGCTGTGCAGCACAGTCTCTCAGAACACAGCCAGGTATGTTGTCAGGACCCGCAGCCTTGCGTGGGTTATTCCTAGATAGGGTCTTCCTTACATCGGCTGGAGACAGACAGAGCGCGCGGTCGTTGGGAGGTGTGGGCAGTTTTTGTGCAGGTGTGTCATTCTGCATTTCAAACCGTGAATAAAAGTGGTTGAGTGCATCGGGGAGGGATGTGTCCTCATCACAGGCCTGTGGCGGGGGCTTGTAGTCAGTGATGGTCTGAATGGCTTGCCACAGGCTCCGTGTGTCTCTGCTGTCTGTGAAGTGGTTGTTGATTTTTTGGGCATATGACCGTTTTGCTTTTTTGATGCCACAGGACAGATTGGCTCTTGCTGTTTTGAGGGCTGCTTTATCTCCTGATCTGAATGCTTCATCTCTGGTCTTTAGCAGCCCACAAACCTCTGCTGTCATCCATGGCTTCTGGTTTGCACGTGTGGTGATGGTCTGGGTGACTGTCACATCATCAGTGCACTTTTTGATGTAAGCAGTCACAGTTTCAGTGTACTCATTCAGGACTGTGTGGTTGTTGTAGGTGGCTGCCTCTTTAAACATGTTCCAGTCTGTGTCCTGGAAGCAGTCCTGCAGTGCTGAGGTGGCATTGTCTGGCCATACTGTGATCTGCTTTTGAACCGGTTTGGTGAGTTTGAGAAGTGGTCTATATGCTGGGATTAGCATAACAGTGATGTGGTCTGAGTACCCGAGGTGGGGGCGGGGTTCAGCCTTGTAAGAGTTCTTTGTGGTCGTGTAAACAAAGTCCAGTGTGTTGTTTCCCCTTGTTGCAAAGTTCACATGTTGGTAGAACTTTGGCAAAACTGTCTTTAAGTTTGCGTGGTTGAAGTCACCGGCTATGATGAAAAAGCCGTCGGGGTTTTTTGTTTGTTGTTCACTGATGGCGCTATACAGTTCACGAAGCGCGTCCTTAGCGTTTGCACACGGGGGGATGTAAACCGCAACGATAACAATGGCCGTGAACTCCCGCGGCAGATAGAACGGTCGACACTTCACAACCATAAACTCCACCAGCGATGAACAGGGTTTTGATAATACCGCAGCATTGTTACACCAGTCTTTGTTGATATACACACACAAGCCACCTCCGCGTGTCTTACCAGACAGTGATGAATCTCTGTCCGCTCGGAAGTTGGTTAGCCCGTGCAATTGAATGGCGGAGTCCGGCATGTTGTCGTTTAGCCATGTTTCGGTGAAAACAAACACGCAACAGTCCCTTGCCTCATGCTGTGTAGATTGACTGAGTTGAATTAAGTCCAGTTTGTTTTCCAGAGAGCGAACGTTTGAGAGCATGAGTGTTGGAAGAGCCGGTCTTGAGGGGTTAGCTCTTAGCCTAGCTCGTATACCTCCGCGCTTACCGTGCTTCTGTCCTCTCTCACACCGCTTGCGACGCTGCCTTGTGCGGGTAGCATCAGTAGCCGAGGCCGCGGTCTCGAGGTCCGGCTCCAGCAGTAAACAAAGGCCTCGTAGCTTCTCAGTAGCCGCCGGCGAGAGTTGATGTTCGTATGCGTTGCTGATATCCAAAAGACTTTGGCGATCATAGATGAATTCTGGGGTGATTTCCTTAAGAGTTAGCGGTAAACTGACACTATTTGGAGACGAACAGACGACATTAAACGACATAAAAGCACCGTCTTTGGGACCCGGAGCAGCCGCTGCGATCGATCGCGCCGCCATCTTGGTTCGCTGTCATCTATCTACAACACATTTACAAATAACAATTAATGCAACCAGGCAGAGTGGTGGGAGAGGGGAGACTATATAGTCCGTGGCAATGGGGAACAGCTGCGGGTGTAATGAGTGTGACAGGTGTGTGTGGTGTATGTAATGTGACAGCTGTATGTGGTTATGGGAGATGAGTCCGGGAGGACGGGAGATGGCGGCCTCCTGTGGCGACAGGGAGAAGCGCAGGATCCGGACTCATGACACTATCCCCTCTATGCTTTAACCGTGATCTGGGGACAGATATAAGTTTTTGATCACCAGACCTCTAATTTTCTGTTGGATTTTATGGATAAAGTTGATCAGACAGATAGCTCGGTGCCAGATTATTTATAGATTTAAAAACTTAGAGAAGAATTTTGAACTCAATTCTAAGATGCACAGGTAACCAATGCAATGATTTCAAAATTGGAGTAATGTGATCAAATTTACATTGACCTTTGAGGAATTTAGCAGCGGCGTTTTGCAAAAAAAAAATTGCATATATAGCTTGTTTGTTCACAGTTTTGATGCAGTATGCCAGTTTAAAATCACTAAATTATATGCGCTATTTAATGCCAATTTAATGCCACACATAAGTGCAATCTAAGTGTTAACAGGTCAGATGTAGAATTTTCTGAATGAACACAAACATTCAGTCTTCTAAACACAGTAACATGTTACTGTCATTTATTTTTAATGTACATCATCAGTGTAAATCCTCGTACATTTTTCATGTACATCCTCAAAATTCCCCAGCCAAACAGGCCTAGAACAGTTCCCCAACCCGTAGCCGTTTTGGGGGCACAAACACTCACTCCTGCTATTGTTTTGATTGAGTTTGATAGCTAGTTCCAGGAACAATAAAGTCACTTTCCAAATCAATCAACACACACTTGTGGTCTTTTTTTTCTCATCACTGGTCTGCTTACATGGCATGTTTCCTGTATTTGGCCCAAGTGTTCAAGTGGCCGTAAAGTAAAGGCCCCAAATGTGTATGAAACTTTTGGTTAACCAATGGGTCACACTTACAACATAAAGCTGTACAAGTGCAAGTAAAATTTTACAGAGCTTTATTTACACATTTTCATTTTTAATAATTTGCACGTATATAAATAAACTTCTAAATATCTGTTCAGTAGTTTCTATGTAACAGATGTCACAATTTAATTGTGGTGCTTCAAGTGATTAAAAGCAGTTGCAGACATTTTACAAACTACAGAAAGCTGGAAAGTTTTCCTTGAAATCTTATAATTTATTGGAAATCTTAAATTTAGTGGAATTTCAAGTTCGTAAACATGAAGAATAATAGGATAATACTGCTCCAGGGCAGTCATAGAGATTGTGTGGATGTCCTGTGTTAAGGATACTGAGATTTGGCACTTGTCAGACCTGCAATAATCTTGCACACGCACTTGTTGTCTTGTGTATGGCTCTCTCTAGTGGCCAAGACTGAAAGTGTGGGTATTGGAACAGGCCTAATGAAATGGTATATAAGTTTAATAAATAAAAATAAATAAACAACATTTTGAACAAAAAGCTGAGAAAGACTATGAATTGGATTCAGAACGATAATCAAAGCGTAGATGGAGTCGATCAGCACCCCAAAGCTTGACAGTCATTATTACCTCTTCGTTGGTCACATTATATTCATAACGTTACACAGATTTGATGCTGTTTTATGTCTGATGATCGTGTTAGATTACATGTGGAAGCATCTGTTGTTTCAGTTTCTTTTTCACTGTATTATTATTTTTTTTTTTTTGTGGAAATTCTGTACAGATGTGTACTAGCGCCCCCGACCATATAACAATGAAAACACGGAGTCTAGGAGCACAAGTATAGCTCAAATATATTTTTATTTTTTCTAAGTATGTCAAGTATACTTAAATGTAATTTTAAGTATATTTCTGAGAAGTACATAACAAGTAGACTAAAAGTATACTTTCCTATTTTTAGTTGAAAATAAGTATACTAATAGCAAACTTGAATAAACTTCTTTTTTGTAAGGGTAACAACAGTTTAACATAAATCATTGTCAAAAGTGAGCCGTCCAAAATTTCAGAAGTGTACATTTGATGGCTTTTGTCTTTTATGACTAGTCCCACAATGTTCTGGAATTGAGGAATTCCAGAAAGTACTAGAATATTACAGAATATTTCATAATGTTACAGAAGCTTCTAGCTTCTTTAAAACATGCAAAATGAGCACAAAAACTGATCTGGGGCCCATTTCAATAAGGAGGTTCAACCAACTCTGAGTTTAAATTTGAACTCAGAGTTGACTTACCGTGAGATGGGAAACTCAGAGTTTTCGGTTTCAGAACGGCTGAATTGTGTTAGTTTATGCAACTCTGAGTAGGAAAAGTCATGATCAGTGGAGCTCCGAAATTACGATTCACCCTGGCAACAGCTCCCGCCAAAAAGACTTTGCGTACTTAATAACTGTTATAATATCAGAGGTGAAAACTGTAAATTATTGAACTAATATTCATTTTAATGGTATCCCATGGCCAAAAAAGGGAAAAAGACAGAAAAAAGAAACAAGAACATGGCAGCAGCTAAAAATGAAGTATAAAAACACAATTCAATCAAGGTAAAGCTTTAAGCATGAAAGGTGGGCTAAATGACTTTACAAACATTTGACATTAAATATCATGCAGTGTCTATTTCAATGCGCTGCAGCTTTTTCCACATAGTCTAACACTCTTTTCACATAATTAAATAATCTCTAATCCAACCTGTTACATTTCTTAATTAGAGTAATAAAATTAACTACTGACTTGTCGACAACAAGAAGGCAGAGGGAGAACCTGCAGCAGCACCACTGACAGATGAAGACGAGATGGTCAAGTATCGGAAGAATTCTAAAATCCTTAAAAATAAGATGACCAAAAAAACTGTGAATAATTTGTGTTGATTTAACAGCTGTGGTTACGGCATCTCATAGCTACTACTCCTCCATCTGGCATCCTTCCATTCCATACAGTAATCAGTTTAATTTTCAGAAGGTGCGATGGTGGAGATACACTTGTCATCAATGCATCCAACCACACTGGAAATCAGTGTTATTATCAGATTGATCAGATCAGCCTCATTTAAACCGATTTTTACACCACTGACTTACAGTCCTGTGAAACGCCTCTTTGACGGATTTGTGCCCAGGAATAAATTCTCAGAATGAGTGTGAGAGGGATGCACACTTTCCTTAAAATCTGCATACAGCGGACTTATAATGTACCCTGCATCTCCAATGTTTTAAAGTGCATTTTTCTTATTATGCAAATTATCTGTCAATGGTTGAAGAAATTAAAAATATTGTTGTTTCAGTTTGCATTAAGATTATTTTTCTTACCCCATGGCGGACAATTTGACTTAAAAGGAAAATCCCCCACGAAATAAACCTAAATATCTTAGACCATTTTTCATCTATAAAATGCATATTAAGAATTTTTTGATATTTGTACTTGAAATAAGACAAAAATACTCAGTAAGAAAAGCATTTTTGCAGCATGAATGAATGAATAAGGTATTTAAACATCGCTTATATGTTTTAAAATGGGGGAGGAGACCGAAAGAAACTGAAAGTTGCCTCTCTTTCAGAAATGGGCTTGACTTACCCTGCTTTCCACGGTTTGACAAACATCCTATTTTGAAACGGAAAACCCAGAGTTTTCACTTAACCTCCTTTCTGAAAAAGGCCCCTGGACTAAACCAATATTTCTAATGGGGAAGTCGTGGCCTAATGGTTAGAGAGTCGGACTTGTAATCCAAAGTTTGTGGGTTCGAGTCTCGGGCCGGCAGGGATTGTAGGTGGGGGGAGTGAATGTCCAGCGCTCTCTCCACCCTCAATACCACGACTGAGGTGCCCTTGAGCAAGACACTGAACCCCCAACTGCTCCCCGGGCGCCGCAGCATAAAATGGCTGCCCACTGCTCCGGGTGTGTGTTCACGGTGTGTGTGCTGTGTGTGTGTGTTCACTGCTGTGTGTGTGCACGTTGGATGGGTTACATGCAGAGCACGAATTCCGAGTATGGGTCACCATACTTGGTTGAATGTCACTTCACTAATCATTAAATTACATAAATATTTACAGAGTTCAGGTAAATTAGTGTTCGGCAGAAGAGACCAACACTCTCCTTCTGCGGTCACATGTTGGACACATAGAGGGTTCTGCTCCCTGCCAGTGGAAATGTGAGCCGGTTCTGAAAGAGTGCCACTCTTGGCCAAACACCGGCTCCAGCTCTGGCACCAGCCCCGGTGGAAAAGTACAGTAACTATTGTCTTGTTGTGTGGCTTGTGAAGGTCATGATCTTGTAAATTAATAGCAGAATTAGGTAAGAATATTCATATATTTATAATTTGCTATTTATTCTAAATAATTAACAAAAAACAAAAACAAAAAAATACTTTGTGGAAAAGCAACTGTTTTGCATATTCATGGACATGAATGTGTATATCAGGCCATAAATACCCAATAACTATGCATAGATTCTTGCGGTGTTGTTACCACCTCTCACAATGTCAAAGGCTCTCAAGCTCCCTTTGGTTATTCAAACCACATGTGCAACTCCTTTTGACAGGACAGTATTAACAATACGGATGTATTCACACACGCAGATGCATGCAATTTTTGGAAAAGGCCTAGTGCCCTTGCGTAATTCAGCCTAAGGGTGGCACTCTAATATTAATTAACGCCCTCAGAAGTGTCAGAAGTACATGTCTTAAATACATGTCTGTGACGTCCGTGAGTATAAGAGGCCACCTGTAGGCCCGTGCCATGGACAGATTGCCATGGACACTTACATTTCACTGCTCACTTACATTTCACTGCTGGTTATACTCTGTATAATTGTGTATATGAATAAAATAACGAATAAAAAATCTTGAATCTTGATTAGATCTGCACTGGTGGCGCAAGAGATGGGAGTTCACTCACGGAAGGCTCAATGAGCGATTTCTGTCCGGACATAACTGCCCTGCTCCCATGAGTCTACCGTTTTTCCCTAATCTCCAAGCTGAGGTAGAGAGATTGTACATTTATTCTTTTCAGCACACAAATTATGTGAATATGGAGGGATTGCACAAGCATGGATATGTGTCGATGCCTCTTATTGATAAGATACTTGCGGGCTATCTCTCAGTGAGGCATCTGCTTGAAAGTCTCCGACACTGCCATCCAAGCCCTTATGTATGCCATCACATTTGAATGGGAGGGCATATGGAGCGGGTCAGGCTGACCTGCTGACAGATTTGGATCAGGGCCAGGGTTTGCCCCAAAGGTGGTGGCTGAGCTGCACAGCACCACAGATTTAGCTAAAAACAGACGGCCGCTGGGATCAGTCAGTCTAAGGCATTGAATGTGTCCACAGAAAAACATCAGTTGTTGAACCTAGCTGACATCACGGAGGAAGCGCCAGTCTTGCTTTCAGAGCTTTTTGGCACATCTGTTGAGGCAATGGTCGGGAGGCTCAGGGAGGTGTGGGTGTGGTTTGCAGGCTTTAAGAAATATTTACCACACAGATCCAAATCTCCGCCGAAAGCCTCTGGGGAACCTTGCCTGTTAAAGTCTGAGGACTGGATGAAGGGCCAGAAGGTGAGTGCTGCCTCTTGGACCCATCTAAGACTCATGTCCTTCGGTATCTGACAAGAAGACATTAGCAGTAGATCCTTTAAGTCAGGTGTTCTTCAACCTTGCTACTGAAGAGCCCTACAGATTTCAGCTCCAACCCCAATCAAATACACCTGAACCACCTAATCAAGGTGTTAAGGTTGCTTAATAATTACAGACAGGTGTGTTGGAGCAGGGTTGGAACTGAAGTCTGCAGGATGGTAACTCTCCAGGAGCAGGGTTGGAGATCCCTACTTTAAGCCCTGCAAGTTATGAGGTGGGGCCTCTATCGATCGGATTTGTTGGTCCAGCACATCCCATAGTTGGTCAATCAAACTGAGGTCTGGGGAATTTTGTGGCCAAGGCAAAACCTTGAATTTTTCATCATGTTCTTTAAACCATTCCTGAAACCATTCTGTTCAGTTTTTGCAGTGTAAAAGGGTACATTATCATGCTGAATAAGTCCATTGCCATTAGGGAACACCATTACCATGAAAGGGTGTATATGGTTTGCAACAATCTTTACGTAGGTTTTACATGTCAAAGCAACATCAACATGAATTCCAGAACCCTATGTTTCCCAACAGAACATTGCCTAGGCATACAGTAGCACTGCCAATGCCAACCTGCCTTCTTCTCATAGTACTACTATATTGCACTTTATCAAACATAACTAGAATGTTATATACGTTGACCATTTTATAATCAATTTTCTCTCTGTATTCCTTCCAGATCTTGTGAACATAATAGAGATGGAAGATGATCGCCGGTTTCACAAACTGACACAAGAACAGGTGGAGACTTTAGACCAAGTTCTTACAGAGGTCATTCCCATTCATGGTAGGGGTAATTTCCCAACCCTTGAAATCAAGCCTAAAGACATAATCCATGTGGTCAGAGACAGACTGATTTTGAAGAAGATCAAGGTGAGAGATGTCCGTCTCAATGGCTCTACAGCCAGTCATGTGCTGGTCAAAGAGAATGGCACCAGCTACAAAGACTTGGATATCATCTTTGGTGTGGAGCTTCCCAAACCGGAGGACTTCCAGATTATCAAGGAGGTGGTTTTGGGCTGTCTGCTGGACTTTCTACCTAAAGGTGTCAACAAAGATAAGATTACAGCTCTCACCATGAAAGAAGCATATGTACAAAAAATGGTCAAGGTGTTCACTGAGCATGACCGTTGGAGCCTTATCTCCCTTTCAAACAACAGCGGTAAAAACGTGGAGCTCAAGTTTGTCAACTCTCTACGACGCCAGTTTGAATTCAGTGTGGATTCCTTTCAGATCATCCTGGACAGTATGCTACAATCTTATTTGGATGCTGAAAGGAGAAAGATTGAGGAAGGGCAAGAGGGCCAAGACTCTTCTTTAGCTCAAAGTCAAGGAATTCAGACAGCCTTAATGGATGAACCCCTCCTCAGCTCTTGTGACACAGGGCATCACCAGGAAAGTGACATCGACATGTCCTGCGAAACTGATGATGTTCAGACTTTTTGTGACTCGCAGTGTTATTGTACAACAAGTCAGCAAGAGCAGTCTAAATATTCAGAACAAGAACCAATACTTGAAACAGACAAAGATGTTGAAACAGAGATGATTAAAACTACAACTACGCCTGTATCTATGGAGCAAGCATCAGAGGACTCTGTTATGGTGCATGCGGAGGAAAAGAATGAACTTCATGAAAATGTGTCTTTGCAAACTGAGACACTGCTTGAAGTAAATACAAATGAAACTGGTATGGACTCAGGGGAGGGAAATGAACCAGTTGGGGTAAAATCTATGTCTGTTGAGGAAAAAAATCCCAATGTTAAAACATATATTAATGAAACAGTTTCTGACAAAACAGAATACATGTTAGACATAGAGCCAGTTAAATCCCAACCATGGCTTGAAATGGTACATACAGACTTTTCATGTCTTTCATCAACAGGGACCTTTGGTGAACGATGCACATTCCAACCTGCTCCCATTACATTTCTTACACAATCAGCACTAGAATCATATGCAGAGTATCCTTTACCACCCCCTGCCAAGAAAAACAGCCAAAATTCACAAATGGTTGTTCTCAAGCAATCCTCACCCAAACCTCCTCGGAAAATGTCCAAAAAGATAACTCTTGTACAGAGTTCACCAGAAAAATCAGTATCATGTAGTTCAGATGTTAATACTCGTCAGGTTTTGCCTCCACCTAAAGCTTACCCAACAGAATCATTACCTATGCAGGTTAAAATGTCAGGTCTTACCACAAAAAGCTTTGAAATATCCAGTGCCTCAGAAAATGACTCTAAAGTGTCTAAAGAACTAGCCAATTGTACCGAAGCTTTTACTGGTGTTGCTCCAGAGAATGGTATGCATTCAGAAAAGACATTGTACATGAGTCTATCACCAGAGGAAAGCCTTCAAAGTCAAGTGCAAACTTCAGAACCAGAAACTGGTGAAGCAACTCACATCACTATTCTAATTCCTAAATCCAATCCCAGTTATCTCCCCAAAGATCAAAACAGGATAAACCAGCCTTTTAATGAAAGTGTTCAGACAGCACAGTGTCAGGCAGTTGTACCTCTTATTAATGTGAATTCTGAGCCTTTACTTCAGGCAAATGACAGTTATAACCTCAACTCAGCCTCTCCCAAAAATAAAGATATTGAGCCTTGTGCTCAAGTTGATGCCACATCACCAAAATATCTTACTGAACCCTCAGAATCAGTCACTATGGCAACAAATTGTGCCTCTCAAATGTTAAAACCACTGTCTGCAGACCTTACTATTAACTCACAAGCAGTAGGGACTAATTCTTCAGGCTCTGAACATGTTATATCACCTCAAGTTCACAACTACCCCGTGTCCACTCTGCAGACTCAGGAACGTATTGTGCCAAGTTCACAGACTAAAGAACCTCCAGAACTATTATCCCTTGTCTCTTTACCACAAGTTCAAAGCCTCACAGTTTCAGCACCACATTTTTCAAAGCCACTAGAACCTTCCATATCCTCAACAACAAATCTAGAATCTACAAGAATCTCAGAACCTCTTTTAGAACCATCTGTTATGTCTCTGGATGTCATAGACCCCTCTGAAGTATTCTGTGAAGTTGCAGAACCATCTGAACCACTTTCACAGGGTTTGAAACCCTCTGCAACATCGATGTTACATACATTAGAAACATCTATGCCATCAGTATGTGAGGAGGTAGTTTCCAAGATATCAGACCCATCATCTTCAGACATTAATGAGCCCATACGCCCTTCAAAAGAGCTGCCTTGCATTACAGTGTTGGCTGAGAGCATGTATGGTGACTTTGAGCAGGCTATGGACCACCTACGTTACCGGCTAATAGCGACACGCAACCCTGAAGAGATCAGGGGTGGAGGCCTGCTCAAGTACAGTAATCTGCTTGTCCGGGACTTCAAACCTGCCTGTGAAACAGAAATTAAGACTCTTGAGCGCTACATGTGTTCACGTTTTTTTATTGACTTCCCTGATGTGAATGAGCAGCAGCGCAAAATTGAGTCATACCTGCGCAACCACTTTATTGGAGAGGAGAAAAGTAAATACGATTACTTGATGACCCTTCGGAGAGTGGTCAATGAGAGCACTGTGTGCTTGATGGGGCATGAACGCCGACAGACTCTCAATATGATTACCATTCTAGCACTCAAAGTCCTGGGTGAGCAGAACATCATTCCCAATGCCAATAACGTTACCTGCTACTATCAGCCTGCACCATACATGACAGACCACAACTTCAGTAACTATTACATTTCAAATGGCCAGTCCCAACTGATATACCACCCCTATCCACTACACATACACATGCAGTCTGGATTAGTTTAGGTCTAAGTACATTACGTAGATGGGAAAATGCACAGGGAAATCTCTGAATCTTGCAACATTAAATATCCACCGCAAATGATCTACCCTTAAGCATGTGTCCGAACACTTAACTGAAAAGAAAAAAAACAACAACAAAAAAACAGTTGTGTTGGACAACAGTGTGTGTCAATTAAGATCTGGAAGTGAGAATTACGCATACAAACCATTGAATATGAAGGTTAAAACAAATGTGTCACATGCATTCATTGAAAAAGACAATGATAAGATAGTTGGCTTTAAAACAGGAAAGACAGTAACAAACTGAAATATATAGTGACTACAAAAATAAATTAGGAGGAAAAACTTGGCAAGGCCTGTTCTTGTCTTAGTAGCTGAAAAGTCCTGTTGTAACAAACAAACAAAACATTAGAAAAGGTAAATGCTTTTGATAGAAACACTGTTTTCAATAATTTAATGCTTTATTGACATGACAAAAAGTGCAAGAGAAATAATCAGCATGCAGCCAACGCTTTATTACATAGTAAGGTACTTTTGTTGTCTGAAACAATTAAACTGATTGTTCCCGTCTTGTTATGCTCTAAGAAAGTTCAGTAAGGTCAGTGTTCCATTCCCTTTTTCTGATTTCTGTTTGAATTAAGTATTTTATATGTTGTGATACTTCTTAGTACATCGACTGGGTATGTGTATTTTTATTTATAATATATGCTTATTAGTAGATTATGAATGATGATGCTAGGGATGTCCAATTGTGCTCCTGGAGGGCCACTGGAGGGTTTAGCTCCAACACACCTGTCTGCAAGTTTCCAGTGATCCTGAAGATCTTGATTAGGTGGTTCAGGTCAGTAGGACTAGTGCTGAATTCTGCTGCCAGGTGGCCTTCCAGGAACAGGATTGGAAAGCCTTGATGTATTCAATATTTTACAAGAATCATGCGTCTTCAGAATATGAGGGGAAAAAAGCTCCATTCCTCATCATATGACTAAATGAGAGATTTCAGGAAAAACTATCTAGTGATCTACAAATGTTTGTTTGAACACGTGTACAATATGGAATGCATTAAATTGATGTAAACAAATCTCAAATTTGACAGAGTGAGGTGCAAAGATTACTACCAAACTTGGACAAATACAAAAAAGAAAACAAACCAACCAACTACAAAAGAAGAAAGAATAAGGACGTTTGCTGGTGTCTTTTGTGGATCTATGGCACACAATGTTGGTTTTACACAGAGAGTAACAAGCAGTATTCTTTAGTTTTCTTTTCTTGTACTGTAAATGTAGCCTCAAACAATCCATGTGAGGACATTAAATGATGTTATTTAATATTTATTTGTATTTAACAGAACCATAAGTGGTGATGAAGACTTAAATACATTTCCACCCTTTTTTTTACATCTTTGTGACAAAAATGCATATATTTTTCCAAGAATTTATGTGTAGAACTGTATTATAGCCTACATGAAAGATTGCACCAGCCACACATACAGTATACACATATAAACATGAATAGAAACTATAAAGTCAGGACCAAAAACATAAAAGTGTGTATCCTTGGACATCAATATGGCATGAAGATTACTGAACTGTTATTTTCATTTGAGTGATTATTATTGCAACATTTATTAAAGTGATTTGCCTAAATACATTTTTCAGAAGCTATATACAACTTGTGTGACATGTTGGCTTCACTGAAATTGTATAAAGAAATTTTATTTTTTAGGTTATATTGAGTACATAGTGAAAGTATTAGCAAATGTTTGACCTTGATCTTAATAAAATGCAAAGGTTTAAATGATCTTACAGAGATCTCATCACTGGTATAGTTATTCAAACTTGTGGAGTTACTTTTTCCTGTGCAGACCTAGTTTTTGTAAAGTATTGGCTTGATTGTATGATTATTTAACTTTCTGTTTTACCTTTATGTAATCATCTACCTATGAAATACAGCCAAAACCTGTAGTAACACTGTGGTTAGAAATATGTTTAGACTGAAATTGTTTACCAAGATGATGTACACCCATCATGAAATACTTAAAACAGTTTATATGACCAAAATTATTTTTGCAGGAAAACATCAGTGCCTAAATGAGCAGGAGAAAGCTGTAAAGAAGGTGACAGAAAAGACAATGCTCCTGCAAATGCAGCAGTCACTTTTTTTATTTTCAGGTGTACATTATCTCCTCTTCCCATGCTATTTGTGTTGATGTCAGATGTAGTTCTGTGCTGTGGCTAGTTTTGTTCATTTAATAAAAAGGATAGAAAAAGAATAGACTCACTTCATCGCATGTGAGTATTGATGTACTGTTTATGTAAAATATAAGATATTGTGTATGTGTGTGTGTGTGTGTGTGTGTGTGCACGTGCATGCTTGCATGTTTTGTATTGTATTGTAAAATCCATTACACCTATGGAATGAACCTATAAAACATGGAAACACAATATGTGTGTGTGTGTGTGTGTGTGTGAGTGAGAGAGAGAGAGAGAGAGAGAGAGAGAGTAAACGGGTGCAGCTCTGGTTTAGGTGTAAAAAAAAATAAAGAAAAAAAATAAAGAACTAATCACATTTAATTGTACTTAGCTATTTATAAGTAAACACTTTTCTTAACTTTTTAAACAACTTTTGAAAATAGGAGAGCAATCTTAGAGATTTTCTAATTTTAGTATTTTTGACCAAAAACTTTGTAAAAAAAAACCTGTCAACAATCATTATTTTTCATTGTTCTCTGTAAGACTTCAAGAGACAGCAGATGTTTATCTAGAACAACATTTTTAGATCTATATCTATTCCTCCCTTAGTCACAACGCGAAGGCTGAGGTTCCTTTTCCAGATGTTTAATGCACTTATGGACATCAACACCAACACAACACCATAGAACTAAATAAACAGGACGAATATAAAAAGCATCAGTCACACATTCAGTTACACGGAAAACACACATACGACTTTAAACTCTTAAATGAACAAAAAACACATCAACATACCACTTTTGCCTGCTTGTAAGCTAAGAGAGGGGGTTATATCTTGAAGTTTCTTGGACGGATGACTTGTAATCATACAGAGAAACCTTAAACCTTGTAACGATAACATCATTCCATCTCTTCGCGCAGATGACAAAACAGGAAGTGATATACAAAGTCAAGATGGGAATAAAATATAATAAAACCAAAAACTCTTTTTCAATCTTGCAATCTTGCTCAAGTAAACAATAATTCAGTATAGAAATCACAATAAATATTATAAAATAACCCAAATATAAAGTTATACAAATTAAACTAATGAAAAGTTAAACTGAGAAGCGAGTGTCTAAGTACACAAGCGCCATCTAATGAAAACAAACAAACTCAGAAAGCTTTGTGATAGCAAATACAATATCTTTATCGCAATCATGTTTGGTGTGAACGGGGCTTTAGTCTCGAGCAGTTCAGGTCTATATTAGTAGCTGTAGCCATTGCAGTGTGAATGTCGTCTCAGCTATCACTGCAGGAGAATGTCAGCGTGGATGCACATCGTCTACGCCGGGGCGTAGTTGCGCCTGATTGTAGTTTTAGTTGGTGCAGGTGAAAATATTTATCGGAAATATGGATGTTGCAAAGCCCAGCATAGGGCTTACACCCAGCTTTTTTTTACGTTTATTGGTGCAACCGGCCCCAGATCTTGTAAAATGTGTGGTCAGAGACTGACAAAGTGCACTCCAAGTGAACTCCATTATTTGAGTGAAAGTACAGATACTGCATCAAATATTACTCCATTACAAGTGAAAGTTGTAAAGACAGATTTTTACTTAAGTAAAAGTACAGAAGTACTTGCATTTAAAAGTACTCAAGTACCAAAAGTAAATTTCCTTTTTAATGTCAATGCACTGTTTGATTTTTGTTGTATGTAATACTTGCAATACCTCTAAAGCAACTTACAATGCATTAGACCTACAGAATACACCGACTAACTTGTAGTATCTTTGGAATAAAGAGCTTTTAGATTGTTAAAAACTTTGAGTTGAAAAAAAAAAATACTCCTGCCCACCCCCACAAAAGCAGGATGGTAGTGATCTCTCACAGCTCTTGCAGTGTGAGCACACATCTATGTGTAGCCATTCATCTACATTTGAACCGAGTGGACAGTGAAAATGCTGTAAATACAGACTGATAAAAAAAAAAAAAAAAAAAAAATCAAACCTGCTTTAAAACTCAGCAACGCAACTGTAGCTGTATAAGTTTACGACAGCAACACTGCTTTAACAAAAAAGCAAAACAGCAAGATTTATTTGACATCATTGCTCTTGCGGTACGTTGATGTCACAGACAGAACATCTGTGCAGTGCTGCTTCAAGTCAAACACCTATTGTGTTTTGTTAGGAGATGCCCAACAGTTGTTCTTTGGCATTGTAGGTAATATTTTCGTTTACACAATTTTGCAAAATCATACAATATTGTGTCTAATATATACCACAATATAAACTTCTTAATATTGAATCGTTGCAAAAACATATCACATTGGCAACTGGTCAGTGTTAAAAAAAATGCTGGGAAAATCACTTTACATAACCCAACAAGAGTGATTACAGATATGCTGTAAAAAAAAATCACATTTTCAAAAAGAAAAAAAATCACTCACTGACTTTCAAAGCTGCTGCATAACTACTTTCTACTTTGAGGACTTTGATAGAAATGTAGTGGAGTGAAAAGTACAATATTTGTCTTTCAAATGTAGGGAAGTTAAAGTCACAAATTTCCAGAAAAAAAAATACTCAAGTAAATTAAAGATACACAAAAAGTGTACTCAATGTACTCCACTACTGTCCGCCTCTGGGTGTGGTAACTACTGCTGCTCCATAGTGTAAACAGAATATGTGAGATTGCGAATCTCAAAAGTGAAACTAAAAAGCGATCGTGCATTTGAAAGCAGTTTCAATGCCCCGCATATTAATAGTGGCTCCCTGATGCCCACATTTTATATACAGCTACTGCTGAGCTACTGAAATGAGCCGCACTGTGAAACAGCCAATCAGAGCAGAGCTCAACATTATTATTCATGACTCACATGACTCACAACTTTTAAGATGATATCATTGGGATCTTCGGTGGATATGTGTGTTTCCCTTTTCATCACAGAATTGATCAAATTGTGAGTTATACAGTGTTTTGAGGACAAGCTTTAAAAACACTAGACCCACATCACTCACCCATCTCACGGGACTCCCCATATGCACCAAAAGCATGTACCCTGAAGCCAGCTGAGCTGAACAAATGAAGAGTTACAGGATTGTTTGATGAAACCAATAGTGCACGAGCATGAGCACATGTACAGTGAGTTGGATGTTTGCTGCCAGTCACATAAAAATGATTATATCCAAACAGCAAAACAAACTCAGACTGTCGTTTAAAGTCCTCAGTGACCATCAGTGACCGGAGGATATCAAACGCTGAGGAAACGTCCTTACCAAAAAAACAGGATCATGTGGTTGAAACTTGACACTTTATTTTATAAACTGCTATGAGCACATTGGAGATTACATATCAGGGGTACAAGTATATGATGCTTTTGTTTGTTTCTTTATAATTAATGATCATGTGAACTCAATACAGTCTAATTTCTTAAATTCAAACAATCAAGAGGTTCTCCATATTTATACTTTTTTTAACCTCATGTTAGGCTTTATAATTCTCCTCAAAAGACTAAGATCACTTCAGTACACCTGCCACTGATTTGGACACAAACTCTGGTTCACAATGCTCTGTAATGTATTAACGTAACTAACAGATAGACATTCTGTCAAACTGAGAATTCACATGGACTCAAATTCATCAATGCGCTGTTTGGTGTTTCCTTGTCGGATTTGCCGTAAGGTCTTGTATTTGTCCCTCCCTAACCTCATGTTCTCGGCATGGATCAGATCATTTGCAGTTTTCTTGCTTTCATCACGAGTATCTGCCAGCTCAGAGCTCAGAGCCTGCAAAGACATAAACAAATCATATATAGCATTTCAGTGGGACTGATATCATTATTGCCTCTTTGCCGTAGGATCATGTGACAGCATCATGCGCTGATTTATGACTGCGTGTTTTGAGTTTGAGCTCAAGTTGATTCATTATCGTCTATTTTCAATCTTAAAAACAATTTTATACACTATCGTTTTCGTTTCTATAATGTGTGAATATATCCCCTATAGCATTCTAAAACAAAACCAATCAGAGCGCCTTGTAATCACTAGTTTCATTTTGATTTCTCGAGTCTGCTATTAGCTTATAGCCCGTTAGCATCGGCAGCGTGGCTGCCGCTAATCTCGCTTACATTGCTAATACTCTATTCACACACATTACCATTGTTTCACTGTTACTTGCTTAAATGGCGGATTTGTGTCTACCTTTGAGTGCAGGTGAGGACACATTTGAGCTGCATTCGGTGCAGCTGAAGCTGGAGGCCGTGGAGAAGCAGATCCGCTACCTGGTGGAGAAGCAGGCTCAGCTGAGAGAGAGCGGAGAGCCGCGCTGGAAACATCCCGGGCTGACGCTCACAAGTCCGGGGTAAGTATACAGCACGCTGCTAACACTCCCACCACTTCTACTCTGTGTGTTTCTCTGCACAGACCCTGTGCACCCAGGACGCGATCTTCCCAGATGCCCTTCACTCCGGCACCGGGACGCCACAGACCCTGGGTGCACCAGCAGCGGAAGACGCGAGCCAGGCCCTGGGCGACGACCTCACCCCTCCACCGCCTCCGGTCTTCGAGATATCCACCCAGAACTACTTCACTCCCCTCCGCGAGATGGAACGCGACTCTGTGATCGTCAGAGACTCCATCGTCCGGCACGTCCGTGCTACGTTAGCTGAAGGTAAAGTGCACACTCACTGTTTCCCTGGTGCTCGTGTTTTGGATGTTTCTGCGCAGATACCCGCGATCCTGAAGGGCGATGAGAGCATCAGTGCTGTCGTGCTGCACGTGGGGGTTAACGACACCAAGCTGCGGCAGACGGAGACACTGAAGAGGGACTTCAGGAGCCTGATCGAGACGGTACACAGCACATCACCCACGACGACGATCATCGTGTCAGGACCACTTCCCACGTATCGACGAGGACATGAAAGGTTCAGTAGACTTTTTGCTTTAAACGAATGGTTATTGTCATGGTGTAAAGAACAGAAACTGCTCTTTGTTAATAATTGGAATCTTTTCTGAGAGCGTCCTAGGCTTTTCCGTGCTGATGGCCTGCACCCCAGCAGAGTCGGAGCGGAATTCCTGTCGGACAACATCTCCAGGACACTACGCTCCATATGACTAGTAAGCCAATTCTCAAATAACTGCTATGATGACTTTTGTTCTACCCACTTAAAAGATAGAAGTACTTGCGTTGTCCAATCTATACAGACTGTGTCTTTTCCCTGAATAACGAGGTCAAAATATAAATTTAATGCAGGATCTAGAAAAAATCTGATCGTGATTAAACCAGAAAAATGCAAAATAAATGACCAAAAACCATTTTTAAAGCTTGGGCTCCTAAACATTAGATCACTCGCACCCAAAGCAGTTATTGTAAATGAAATTATCACAGATAATAATTTTGATGTACTCTGCCTGACTGAAACCTGGCTTAAACCAAATGAATATTTTGGTCTACTCCACCAAGCTACTGTTATAAACATGAGCCCCAGACTGGTCGTGGCGGCGGTGTGGCAAAAATATATAGTGATATTCTCAATGTTACTCAGAAAACAGGATACAGGAGGTTTAACTCATTCGAAATACGTCTGCTTAATGTTACACTGTTAGATATGCAAAAGAAATCTCTCTTATCTCTTGCTCTGGCTACTGTGTATAGACCGCCAGGGCCATATACAGATTTCCTAAAGAATTTGCAGATTTCCTCTCAGATCTATTAGTTAATGTTGATAAAGTGCTAATTGTCGGAGATTTTAACATTCACGTTGATAATACAAATGATACGTTAGGACTTGCATTTACTGACCTAATAAACTCTTTTAGAGTCAAGCAAAACGTCTCCGGGCCCACTCATCGTTTTAATCATATGCTAGATTTAATTATATCGCATGAAATTGATCTTACCGATATAGATATCGTACCTCAAAGTGATGATGTTACTGATCATTTCCTTGTATCGTGCATGCTGCGTATTACTGATATTAATTACATGGCTCCGCGATATCGTCCGGGCAGAACGTCTCGGTTACGTACGTAACCCTCGTTCCCTGATGGAGGGAACGGAGACGTTATGTCGTGACGACATTAGGGGATTTAATTGGGAGCCCCGACTGCCTCTGATAAGAGAAAACGGCAATGAAATTTGGCTAGTGGATTTTGCATACCTGAGCCACTCCCCGTGCATACGGGTATAAAAGGGCGACAGGTGCATCCACTCATCAGGTTTTCCGCTGAGGAGCCGAGAACGTGTCCCTGGCAACCAGCGATGGTTCGAGATTGTGGCATGGGGACATAACGTCTCCGTTCCCTCCATCAGGGAACGAGGCTTACGCACGTAACCGAGACGTTCCCTATCTGTCGGTCACTACGAGTTATGTCGTGATGACATTAGGGGTCTATGGAAAGCGCCACAACCTGAACCCCATCACGACCTTATGGCATGCAGATGTTGACAAGCTAGCGCGTGACAGACAAATCGATGCGAAGGTCGCAACCTTCCCGTCGCCCCAGCGCAAATTCGTTAACCTTGGCGCCCGCAGGGACCACTGAGTACATTGCTGCTGGAGATAGCCAAGCCGCTGTTCCTTTCCCCAGAAATCGGAAGGGATTTCGACCTTCTATGAAAGACTGCTTCAAGTCTTTCCTGTTTGTTGTTACAGCCCGGCAGTAACGACGGGGAAGCGAGCCTTCCGGAGAAGGGCGCTACGGAGGCCACACCCTGCCCGAAGGGAGGTAACGTGTGGAGACACTGGTATGGACTGGCCCAAGCCTGGGGCAGTGCTACATACGCCTGGACCCTGGGGCAGATCCTACCTAGGAGAAGGGAGGAGATGGTACGCCAAGGCGATGGCATCCACTCTCCAGTGGGCCAACCTCTGCTTGGAGACAGCCTTCCCTTTCTGCTGACCTCCGTGGCAGACAAAGAGCTGCTCAGAGCTTCTGAAGCTCCGGGTGCGGTCCACGTATATGCGCAGCGCTCTTACGGGACACAGCAACGCCAAGGCTGGGTCTGCCTCCTCCGAGGGCAGTGCTTGCATGTTCACCACCTGATCGCGGAAGGGCGTGGTGGGAACATTAGGCACGTATCCAGGCCGGGGTCTCAGGACAACGTTAGAATAGGCCGGCCCAAACACAAGGCACTCTTCGCTTACCGAAAATGCTTGGAGGTCCCCGACCCTCTTGATGGAAGTGAGCGCGGTCAGGAGCGCTGTCTTAGCCGACAGGAATTTCAGCTCGACTGAGTCCAGCGGCTCAAAGGGACCCCTCTGAAGTCCAGCCAGGACAATAGAGAGATCCCAGGAGGGCATCAGGGGTGGCCTAGGAGGATTTAACCTTCTGGCACCCCTCAGGAACCTCACGATGAGATCGTGCTTCCCCAGGGACCGGCCGTCCACTGCATCGTGATGGGCCGCAATAGCAGCCACGTACACTTTCAAGGTGGAGGGCGACAGCCTGCGCTCCAACCTCTCTTGCAGGAAAGAAAGCACCACTCCAATCGTGCATCTTCGGGGGTCCTCCCGACGAGAAGAACACCAGTCTACGAACAGACTCCACTTCAGTGCATAGGCTTGCCTAGTTGAAGGGGCCCTAGCCTGAGTGATGGTGTCCACCACAGCCTGTGGCAGGCCACTCAAGTCTGCCGTGTCCCATCCAGGACCCACACATGGAGGTTCCACAGATCTGGACGCGGGTGCCATATGGTGCCGAGCCCCTGAGAAAGAAGGTCCTTCCTCAGAGGGATGCGCCAGGGACGGGCTGTCGCGAGGAGGGTGAGTTCCGGAAACCAGGTCCGGGTGGGCCAATATGGCGCAACCAACAAGACCTGCTCCTCGTCCTCCCTGACCTTGCACAGTGTTTGTGCGATCAGGCTCACTGGGGGAAACGCATACTTGCGCAGAGCCCGAGGCCAGCTGTGTGCCAGTGCGTCCGTACCGAGGGGGGCCTCGGCCAGGGAGAAATACAGCTGGCAGTGGGAGGACTCGCGGGAAGCAAACAGGTCTACCTGAGCTTCCCCAAATCGACTCCAAATCAGCCGGATCGTCTCGGGATGGAGTCGCCATTCTCCGGGGAACGTGAGCTGTCGTGAGAGCGCGTCGGCTGCACGATTGAGCTCCCCCGGAATGTGGACGGCGCGCAGCGATTTGATCTGTGACTGACTCCAGAGGAGGAGATGGCGGGCGAGCTGTGACATGCGGCGTGATCGTAGACCTCCCTGCCGGTTGATGTACGAAACAGCCGCAGTGTTGTCCGTGCGGACCAACACGTGCTGGCCTAGGAGCAGTGGCCGGAACTGCTTTAAGGCCAGATGCACTGCCAACAGCTCTAGGCAGTTGATGTGCCAAAGCAGTCGAGGCCCCGTCCAGAGCCCCGAGGCTGCCTGCCTGTTGCATGTAGCGCCCCAGCCCATGCTGGAGGCATCTGTTGTGACAACAACATGCCGGGACACTTGTCCTAAGGGCACCCCGGCCCGTAGGAAGGCAAGGTCTGACCAGGGGCTGAAAGAGCGGCGACACGATTGCGTGATGGTCACACGATGTGTCCCGCAGCGCCATGCCCATCTCGGGACCCGTGAGTGTAACCAGTGGTGAAGTGGTCTCAAATGAAGCAACCCGAGCGGCGTGACTGCGGCTACGGATGCCATATGCCCCAGGAGCTGCTGAAATTGTTTCAGCTGAACCACTGTCCTGCCTCTGAAGGAACTCAGGCAGTTCAGCACTGATTGGGCACGGGGAGACAGGGAGAGCCCGAAGGGGAGGACCCTGTACTGCCATGCCCGCCCCTCGAACGCAAACCATAGGAACGGCCTGTGTCGAGGGAGAATCAAGACATGAAAGTAAGCGTCCTTCAGGTCGATCGCTGCAAACCAATCCGCGGACTGAACGCATTTGACGATGCGCTTCTGTGTCAACATCTTGAACGGGAGCTTGTGTAGGGCCCGATTCAAGACTCGCAGGTCCAGGATTGGCCGGAGGCCACCGCCTTTCTTGGGCACGATGAAGTAGGGGCTGTAAAACCCCTGCCTCATCTCGGCTGGAGGGACCGGCTCGATTGCACCCTTTGCCAGAAGGACAGCAATCTCCTCGCGCAGGACAGGTGCTTCTCGGACTGCCACCGAAGTCTCGAGGATGCCACTGAACCTGGGCGGCCGCCTGGCGAACTAAATCGCATAGCCGAGTCGAACTGTGCGAATGAGCCATTGAGACAGGCTGGGTAGCGCAAGCCACGCCCCCAGATACCGTACAAGCGGCACCAAAGGCACAATCGACGTGCCCGCAGTGGTGCAGCAAGGGGGAGTAAGGTTGGATGAACAGAAGGCAGTGCGTTCTGACTCATCCCCACAAAACTCCCTAAGTCCCTGGGGGGACTGGCTAGAGGTGCGCGGGGAGGCATCGCGTCCCCAGACCGCACTCTCTTGGCCACTGGCAATATGGGTCTCGGGTGAGAGTGAGGAGGCAGTGCGTCGCACACTGTCAGCCCGCAGACCTGGGAACCCGGGGGAAAGGGAAATTGCTCTTTCTTTGACAGTGTGGGTAGCACTGGCCCTTGAGCCAGTGGCGGAACAGAAACAAAAGAAAACACAAGATTCTCCACCCGGCCCTCCTCCGGGGGAAGGAGCGACGCTAGCCTCGTCGTCTCCTGGGAAAGAGCAAATTCTCCGGGTTGTGCGCGTCAGGGCCGCTTTGTCATCTTCCTGGAGGACTTGGCGGCCGGCTGAGGCGCAGGGGGTGCCGCACTCCTGCGAGAGGCTCGACGCATCGGCCTAGGTGACGAATCAGCATGGGGCGGAGCAGCTCTGGAGGACGCAGGAGGGCGCCCACGGCGACCAGCAGACTGGGGCCTGGCCCTTGGGCCAGCGGTGGCAGCTGGAGCATCCCGCCGTTTAGGGAGGATGTGCTGAATTGCCTCCGTCTGCTTTTGTACTGCCGAGAATTGCTGGGCAAAACCCTTGACAGTGTCGCCAAATAGCCCCGTCTGGGAGATGGAGGCGTCGATTTGAGCCAGAGATGGCGCTCTTGGACCACTAACGTGGACATCGCCTTCCCGAGGGACCGCGCCGTGACTTTCGTCGCCTGGAGAGCGAAGTCAGTCGCTGTGCGCAGCTCCTGCATCAACCCCGGGTCGGGACTACCCTCGTGCATTTTTTTCAGTGCCTTGGCCTGGTGAACTAGCAGGATGGCCATGGCATGCCCGCAGCGCTGTAAGCCTTGGCGGCAAGTGCGGCCATCAGCTTACAGGCTTTGGACGGGAGACGCGGACGATTCCTCCAGGTGGCGGCGTTTTGCGGGCACAGGTGCACCACATCCGCTCTCTCCACCTTGGGAATATCCACGTACCCCCTGGCTGCCCCGTCATCGAGGGTAGTGAGGACGGAGGAGGGAGACGAGCAGCTTCTGGCCGAGAAAGGGGCCAGACTTTCGTCAGCTCTTTGTCAGCTCCTCATGTACCTCCGGGAAGAAAGGCACCAGGGTAAAGTGCGGCCGCTGGTCGCGTTTTGCGCCGATGAACCAATCATCCAGCCGCGAAGGCTCGGGACTGGGCGGTCTGTTGACCTCCAGCCCGATACTCATGGCTGCCCGGGCAAGCATGGCCGTCAGCTCTGGGTCCGGATTGGCAGTGGCGACAACACCCGAGGGGGGCAGCCCCGCCGATCGTTCATCCTCAGTGGACTAAAGCCCATCCCCCGATGCCGCGATCGACATCTGATCCTCGGGCGGCGCACCGAATGAAATGCTGGCGGCCCCGTGGGGCGAACCAGCGAAATCACTCGGGAACCGGACGGAACAAGCGCTGCGAGAGGAGTAAGAGGTCCGCGGGGACGTGCCCGGCGGAGAAGCTCTTACTGTCACCCTCAGATCTCCCAGAGTGCCAGCCGGCGGTCCTCTGCTCGAGCCAGAGAGACCGGGACGGGTGGCGGCAGAGGGTGCCAATCCTTTCAGAAAGGAAAGGCGAGATCGCAGCGTTGCCATGTTCATACGCCCACAACAGGCGCATGACTCATCCACAAACGCATCTTCAGCGTGCTGGATGCCCAGACACTGAAGACAACGCTAGTGACCGTCATCCGAGGACAGGAAGCGACCGCAACCAAGAGAACACGGACGGAACGGCATCTTTAAAAAGACGCGAACCGCCCAGTGTTTTAGAAATTTGCTCTTTCAGGTGAAGTGCCCAGGGGAATCGCTGCTGCAGGGACACCGCTGTCTGCACCGTAACGCCACCCAGGAACAAAATTCGAGGCAGACGGCTTTGTGGAGATCTGATCTGTTTCAAGACTTCTCATCCACTCGGCTCCGAAGCAAAAATCTGATGAGTGGATGCACCTGTCGCCCTTTTATACCCGTATGCACGGGGAGTGGCTCAGGTATGCAAAATCCACTAGCCAAATTTCATTGGCGTTTTCTCTTATCAGAGGCAGTCGGGGCTCCCAAGTAAATCCCCTAATGTCGTCACAACATAACTCGTAGTGACCGACAGATAGGGAACTATTGTTCCAGCCACCAAAGACAGATTCATAAATAACCTACCTGATTTATCTCAACTGCTCTGTGTACCCATAAATGCACATGAACTAGGCGAAATGACTAGCAACATGGGCACTATCTTCTCTAATAAATTAGAAGCTGTTGCCCCCCTCAAATTGAAAAAGGTTAGAGAAAAACGTACTGTGCCATGGTACAACAGTTATACCCATTCTGTCAAGAAAACATTCGTAATCTTGAGCGCAAATGGAGAAAAACTAACTTGGAAGTTTTTAGAATTGCATGGAAAAACAGTATGCCCAGCTATAGACAGGCTCTAAAAGCTGCCAGGGCAGAGCATATCCGTAAAATAATATATAATAACCAAAACAATCCAAGGTTTTTATTTAGCACAGTGGCTAGATTAACAAATAAACAGACACCACCCAATCTAAATATTCCCTCACAGTTTAATAGTAATGACTTTATGAATTTCTTTACTGATAAAATAGATAATATCAGAAATATAATATCAAATGTAGATTCTACTGCATCTAGTATTTCAGCTTAATTCATTGCACCCAAAGAAAAACTGCAGTGCTTTACAACTATAGGACAGGAAGAGCTAAATAAACTTATCAGTGCATCTAAACCAACAACGTGTTTATTAGATCCTGTACCCACTAAACTACTGAAAGAGTTGTTACCTGTAGCAGAAAAACTGCTTCTCAATATTTTTAACTCATCATTATCTTTAGGTCATGTCCCAAACCATTCAAGCTGGCGGTTATTAAGCCTCTTATTAAGAAACCACAACTAGATTCTAATGAACTGGCAAATTACAGACCCATTTCAAATCTTCCGTTTATGTCTAACATTTTTGAAAAAGTTGTGTCTGCTCAATTGTGCTCCTTCTTGCAAAAAAATGATCTCTATGAAGAATTTCAGTCAGGTTTCAGGCCTCACCATAGTACAGAAACTGCACTTGTTAAAATTACAAATGACTTGCTTCTTGCTTCAGACCAAGGCTGCATCTCATTGCTAGTATTACTTAGCTGCGTTCGAAACTATAGACCATGACATACTCATAGATCGATTACAAAACTATACTGGTATTCAAGGGCAGGCTTTAAGATGGTTTAGATCCTACCTGTCCGATCGCTACCACTTTGTTCATTTAAATGGGGAGTCATCTCAATTATCACCAGTAAAGTATGGAGTACCACAAGGATCTGCCCTAGGTCCTCTGCTATTTTCAATATACATGTTGCCTCTTGGTAATATTATTAGAAAATACGGGATTAGTTTTCATTGTTATGCTGAGGATACTGAGATGATCTGAGATGACCAAACATCTAAGAAAAGATAATGCCAACCCCTCAGAGGACCTCATAGGATGCCAACGCTCAGACAACATACAGAATTACCAAATTTTGCCATAAGTTAAATATAAGTTAAATATATTAAGGATCTGCAATATATAAATATATTGTGGAAACTTAATTTCCTGTAGAGAAATTCCTGTATTTCTATTTATATATTTTACTGAAGGAGTAAATGCAATTCATGTTCGTTACCTAGAGAGGGCTACAAAAATATGTAATTTTGCAGATTCATGATTTTTGTTGTTGTTGGTGTTGTTGTTTAATAATCTACTCTCACAAAACAATAAACACTGCACTCCTGCAGTTAACACAACAGATTAAATCAACAATATCCAAAGATATATCAAATTATTGTCAGACCTCTGTCGTGTGTGTCATGTGTTCCTGCCTCATGTTTCCATATTTGGTTTGTTTCTTGTCCTCGTTTAGTGTGATTATTAGTTTATTCTGTTCAGCTGTGTTTTTGTAATTAGCCTGTGTTTTTATAGTCCTGTCTGTTCAGTTTGACTTCGTCTGGTCTACTCGTTACACCGATTTGTTTTCTGTTTTTGAAAGTTCTTTTGTTTTGTTCCTGTTTGTTTGTCCATCAAGTTTGCGGGTTGACACTCCCTTTAGCCCCTTCATTGGTGGGAGATCGCTGCCGCCGTCCACGGCTCTCCCAGGCTCGCCGTTCGTGGGAGATCGACGCTGCCGTCCGCGGCACTCCCAGACCCGCCATTCGCAGGAGATCGATGCCGCCGGCCCGCCACTGACTCAAGCCCGCCGGCCCGCCGCTGACTCAAGCCCCAGTTCCAGAGGATCCAGTTCCCTATACACGGCCAGGAGTGCCGTTGCCGGGTCCCGTGGATCCAGTTCCTTAATTTCGGCCAGGAGTACCGTTCTCTGGTCCCGTGGTTCCAGTCCACATGTCACGGCCAGGAGTGCCGTTTTCAAGTCTTGTTGTGGACGCAGGAACAGTTTTAATCACCATGTCATGTCAGTCGGTCTTGTTCACGGAGACTCGTCAGGTGCCTCTCCTGTCGCTGAGGTGGAAGTGGTTGCTGAGGGACCCTGTGAGGGCGCCTGACTCCTTGTCATGGCCAAAAGAAGCCTCAGCTTCCAAGCTAGCCCAGGAGGGCTTCCTGTTCCTGTGGGTAGTCCCGTTCCCGTTCCGTAGCTGCCCCATGGAAATTGGGGGGGTAGAAGGGTTCCAGCTGGAGTTCCATGGTCTCCTGAGCTCCCTGCACCACCATGGCCTCTAGAGCTCCTAGCTCCGCCATGGCCTCCGTTCTGTTTGTTCCGCTCTGGAGGTCCCCGTCCTGTGTTCCTGTCCGTGTGTGTCCTGAGAGGCCTCCAGAGCGCCCACCCCCCCTTCCAGGAGGGGGCAGTTATATCAGACCTCTGTCGTGTGTGTCGTGTTCCTGCCTCATGTTTCCATATTTGGTTTGTTTCCTTTGGTTTGTAGTGTGATTATTAGTTTATTTTTTTCAGCTGTGTTTTTGTAATTAGCCTGTGTATTTATAGTCCTGTCTGTTCAGTTTGACTTAGTCTGGTCTACTCGTTACTACCCGGTGTTTCTGTCTGTGTCAGCCTTGCCTTGTCTTGCCCTGCCTTATTTGGATTCATTAAAGACTTTTGATTTGAGTTTACTCCTCATCTGCGTGTTCCTGTATCCCCCTTGTGTTTGCATCATGACAATTATTTTACCGTTTCTCTTATTTTCTTTTTCCTAAAGTGAGTTCTTTAAGACTTTGTAATCTCTATGAATTCTCCTTTCCTTTACTAATGGGCCACAAGAAATGAACAAAAGCATTTTGAATGATCCATCAATTTTTTTTTAGAATGAAGTAATTTGACATATTTTTTTAGTTAATAAAACGTATGACATATTACATAAATAATATGTAAGTGGTGATTTGCATCAGATTTGTATCCACTGGAGTGTATTGGTTTGTAATGTAAATGCAAATTGATACATTTTGCAGAGGCCATGGATTTTATGAAGGCAGTATATTGTAAACCAAATGTTCAGAGACGCCAGACAATTCTTTAGTTTTATTTTTGGCCTGTTTGACAAAGGGAATTGTCAAATGGCTCGAGCAGGATTTGAACCTGTGCTGCCCACACACACCAAGTGCCAGTATGCCAGATAACATGCTCTAGCCACTAGTGTTGGGGTTCTGTCACTTCAGTTTAGTTTATTTGTGGTTTTGTGACAGAGCCCTGTCACTCCCATCATGTCCTGTTTGTCATGTGAGTGTGCAGCTTCAAGTGTGCTCGAGCCTTGTGCTCTCTTGTCTGCATGCCTTGTTTCATGTAGGAGCGTGGTGTTCGGATCCCGGCACTCATGTATTGTTCAAGTTTTTGTTTCATGTCGGGGTTCGGATACTCGCACTCCATGTTCTGTCTAGTTGTGTGAGCGGGCGGTCTAGAGCCCACTCAGCCATGCGCTCTTCTCTCTATGTTTATTGTGTTGTTTTATGTAACGGTTTGTGTTCGGCTGCATGCTTTACTGTTGTCTTGTGGTGTTGCATGCAGCTTGTGTTTTTCATTGGCTGTATGCTTTCATGTTGTCATGTCTTGTGTGAACACACGGCTTATGAGTATTCTCATTAGCTGAGTGTTCATGTCTTGTTTTGCACATGTCTGTTAATTTGGGTAACACTTTATTTTGATAGTCCACTTTGGACATTCTACTAACAATAAGTAACTTTGCAACTCCATGTCAACTAGCAATCATTACAGTATTAGTAGACTGTCTACATAACATCTTCTGAAATTTATTTTAATGGGTCCACAACATACAACATACTGACTATGAGAAACTTTGCAAGTATATGTCAACATATTATACTAACCCCAAACCTACCCTAACAGGCTGCTCTGAGAGTTAGTAGACATGTAGTTGCAAATTTATGAGAATTAGTAGACATGTAGTTACAAAGTTACTTATGGTTAGTAGAATGTCTAAAGTGGACTATCAAAATAAAGTGTAAGTGATTTGTTTTGCTGGCCATGTGCGTGTGTTTTTGTTTTATGTGAGCACATGGCTTTAGTCTTTAGATGTGTTCGACTTGAAGCGGCGTTGCGCAGAATGACCAGTGTATGACATCAAAGTACCGCGAGAGCCATAAAAGAGCAGACAGATTCTTCTGCTTTCGATTAGCTCTCGCGGCACTTTGATGTCATACACTGATCATTCTGCGCAGCAGTGCTTCAAGTCGAACACACCTTTTGTTTTCTGTGTGCCATGTGCTCTCATGTCAATTGCCTGGACCCCACCCATCTTGTTACCTGATTATTGGTTAATTTGCCCCACCTGTGTTCCCTCGTTTACCGCCTCATCTGCTCCCTATTTATTCTACTTGTGTTTGTAGTCTTGTGCCAGTTCGTCGTTGTATGTTCCCCAGTTGTAACCCTACCCTACCCTACCCTACCCTGCCATTGCCTTGTCGTGTCGTGTCGTGCCGTGCCTTGCCTTGCCTGCCTGCCAGCTTGTTTTACCCCTCAGGGTAGTTTTTGTTTTGTGTTATTAATAAAATCCTTCTACCCAACCCTGACAACTAGAACCCTGTTTCTGGAGCTCCCAGACATTGCACATTCTGAATGTCTCCTTGGTCTAACACATTGTTTTTAGATCTTGAAAAATCTACTTCTGAACTAATCAGCTGTATTTGATTAGAAAGACATACAAAATGTGCAGTGATAAAAGGCTCTTGGAAAACATTTTAGAAACTATGCCATGGCAACGAAAACACTTTTTTATAAACATGATGACTGTGTCTTATATTCACCTGTAGGCGCTTCTGCAGACGCTCATTCTTTTCCGTTTCTGTTATGCGCTGCTCTTCACTGCGGTCTTGATATGTTCCAGTGGATGTGAGCTCAGCGCTGGCCTCGGCACTGCTCTCGTCATTTTCATCATGGTCATTCTCCGTCTGGGACATTGCCTGGATGTGGACCCCAATTAGCTTACTCTTCAACTCCTCTTTTGTCTTCTCCAGGTCTACCTCAACCATAATTGCCTGCCAAGATATTCATACTGAGACTGCTAATGTCTTTTGTCTGAGACTAACTGTATGAAACAGATGCAACAGTACATTTACACTCTCACCCTTCTTTGCCATTTCCTGGCTTCATCCTCTTTCTTCTTTTTGGCATCTTCCAAAAGACTGATCTTGGATGTCAGCTCAGCCAACTCTGTTGCCTTTAGATATACATATTAATTCCATATAAATAAAACAGAATGTTTCAGGCAGAGGGTGAAAAGAGGTACTACAGAAATGTACAGTATGAGAAAAATAAGGTGTTTTTAGAACTTTAAATAATGTGAATGTATCTAGGTGACTCCTAAATAAAACAATTAACTTGTGAATGAGCACAATATGGGCACATTAAGACTAAAATCATCCACCCCCACTGTATGGAAAAGAGCACAGTGTACATGCTACATAATTTCTCTTTAAGAGAGAAGAAAAATCGTAATATGTGTTTTGAATGTCATTATGTATATTTTAATTTTGTCATTCTGAATGATAATATATTTGTTTCTCAAGAAGAAAGAAATGCACACGTTTGGAATGATGTGAGGGTGAGTAAATGAACTAACCATGTAAGATCATAATGTATCTCTAAAAGGTTTTGAGTACTTATGCCTTAATACCAGATTTTCCTGGTTCTTCATCTGGTTCTCAGATTGATGCAGTAATGCTGACTTGACATCTTCTGCAATCCTGCGGTCTTTCTCCAGTCGCTCTGCTTCTTCCTGCGCAAATTTCCTCTCCCGCTCCAGCTCCAACGCCCGCTTGGTCTGCTCTTCAAGTTCTGGATGACACAACTATAATGTTACACAAATTAACTTTTCTGAAGAGTAAAATTTGATAGAAATAGTTAAGGTGTCTCTGTTTGTTTGAGCATCCAGCCTTTCACAGCAACAATGTCACAACCGTTCGCTTCAGCGTGTGGCCGGACTTTGTGACTAATTGCAAACAGGTGGTGTATTTAGGAAACCTATTCAAAAACAGCCACAATTTTTCCAATTCTATTTGGTAATGTTAGTTGAGAGGAAATTACACACTTTACCAAAACCCATAAACTATTAATTTGACATTTGTACTAATAGGTAGACATTTGTAGTTCCAACCCTCTTGAGCTTTTTTAGTATGCTCTTCAATTTGTCGAAGTCTTTCCATGAGCTCCATTGTCTCTCTTGCAATCTTCTCAGTTTCTTTCTCTGCATTTTGTCTTCTTTTTTTCTCATTTTCCAGAAGTGCTCTAAAATTAAAATGCATTAAAACATTGTTACCACTAGAAGAACATTATGCTCTGTTTCAAAATCTAATGAGCTGTCTTTTTTCTAAAAGTCTTTTTACATCAAATACAAATATTACTTTCAAGAAGATTTTCAATGAAAATGTCTCCGTTACATATGAACCCCTGATTTCTTGAGTCAGTAACTGACACTATATAAACAACTTAAACGTCTGAAGCCTGCACATGATCATACCAATTCATAGGCTGATGGCACTAGCACCACCCCACCACGCCCCAAGAATCACCTTAGATTTCCATAAAGGAAATCATAGCAGTAACGAAAGAGTATGGCCAAAATTATACAGCATCTTGTTCGCTACACAGGGAAACAGGATAAGATATGTAAATGAGACATTCCCTTTCATAGGTTCACTCAATGCTGCTTAGTAGGCAGGTAGCTTCTATATATATATATATATATATACTCACCTAAAGGATTATTAGGAACACCATACTAATACTGTGTTTGACCCACTTTCGCCTTCAGAACTGCCTTAATTCTACGTGGCATTGATTCAACAAGGTGCTGAAAGCATTCTTTAGAAATGTTGGCCCATATTGATAGGATAGCATCTTGCAGTTGATGGAGATTTGTGGGATGCACATCCAGGGCACGAAGCTCCCGTTCCACCACATCCCAAAGATGCTCTATTGGGTTGAGATCTGGTGACTGTGGGGGCCATTTTAGTACAGTGAACTCATTGTCATGTTCAAGAAACCAATTTGAAATGATTCGACCTTTGTGACACGGTGCATTATCCTGCTGGAAGTAGCCATCAGAGGATGGGTACATGGTGGTCATAAAGGGATGGACATGGTCAGAAACAATGCTCAGGTAGGCCGTGGCATTTAAACGATGCCCAATTGGCACTAAGGGGCCTAAAGTGTGCCAAGAAAACATCCCCCACACCATTACACCACCACCACCAGCCTGCACAGTGGTAACAAGGCATGATGGATCCATGTTCTCATTCTGTTTACGCCAAATTCTGACTCTACCATCTGAATGTCTCAACAGAAATCGAGACTCATCAGACCAGGCAACATTTTTCCAGTCTTCAACCGTCCAATTTTGGTGAGCTCGTGCAAATTGTAGCCTCTTTTTCCTATTTGTAGTGGAGATGAGTGGTACCCGGTGGGGTCTTCTGCTGTTGTAGCCCATCCGCCTCAAGGTTGTGCATGTTGTGGCTTCACAGATGCTTTGCTGCATACCTCGGTTGTAACGAGTGGTTATTTCAGTCAAAGTCGCTCTTCTATCAGCTTGAATCAGTCGGCCCATTCTCCTCTGACCTCTAGCATCAACAAGGCATTTTCACCCGCAGGACTGCCGCATACTGGATGTTTTTCCCTTTTCACACCATTCTTTGTAAACCCTAGAAATGGTTGTGCGTGAAAATCCCAGTAACTGACCAGATTGTGAAATACTCAGACCGGCCCGTCTGGCACCAATAACCATGCCACGCTCAAAATTGCTTAAATCACCTTTCTTTCCCATTCTGACATTCAGTTTGGAGTTCAGGAGATTGTCTTGACCAGGACCACACCCCTAAATGCATTGAAGCAACTGCCAAGTGATTGGTTGATTAGATAATTGCATTAATGAGAAATTGAACAGGTGTTCCTAATAATCCTTTAGGTGAGTGTATATCAACCAAGCTAACATTTAGACCCATATGAAAAGATGCAATCGCCCGACAGTGTTACAGATTACACCACTTTTTATCTTCCTGCAATGTCTGGTTGTGGCTTGCATCAAGTTCAAGAACAGAACAGCCACGGACTCCGTACCCGCCTACTTCTACTCACTATTACGAGTCTACATTCCTTCCAGAAGCCTGGGGTCAGTAAGTGTGCAATCATCACAGAGAGGCACAAAATCACTTTAAAACATTTTTGTTCTCTGTTCCTTGCAGGTGGGATGATCTTCCCACCCTCAGCCGGAATGGTGAATCCCTGACAATATTTAAGAGACTGAAAACTCGTATCTTCCGTGAGCACTTAACCTGTTCTAGCTTGTACTATTATTAATAGTGTCTGAAACTTTGTATTATGAGCAAGGGCATAAATTTAATTCAGTCTAACAGTAGGCAATAGGGGAATATAATAGGGGGGTGGGCAATAAACATAAAATTTCTCAAGATCAAATTTTTAAGGGGACACAAATTATACAACTAAAATTGTACTTGTAAGGATAAGTATAAACAGAGGAAAGCCTTACTACTATTAGTGTAGCATGGCGACCATGCCAAATTAGACAACTTCAAGCAGTCGTGGTCGTGCCGCGACATCGGTCGTATCCATTGTAGACATTACTATCCGTCAAGCAAGTAACGTTATTATTGCTAACATAGCAGACTCAGAACTATTGACTTTGTTCTCTCTCACTGGACTTGTGTGTGGGTAATGCAGGGTTGCCAGGTTTTCGCAACAAAACCCGCCCTATTCCTCCTCAAAACTAGCCTAATTGCATTTCAAGGGGGGGTTCCCTGGTAAAAATCACGCTTCGGGGGGTACAATACACTTTTATCGATGGTATTGCTCTGGGAAAATTCACATTCCATGGGCTAAATAAACAAACCCCCACCCACACACACCCCGACCCCCTGGGATTTCCGCCAATAATTATGAGCACTTCTTGTGTTTATTTGCCCCTTACTATGAATCACTTGTTGTATTCCTCATTTGTTAGTCACTTTGAATAAAAGTGTCTACTTAATGAATAAATGCAAATTAATTTATTTTTTAAAAGAAGTTACTTAAGTAACCAAGGTTCTATGAGTAAGATCAACAGGCTACCACATAGGACAGCCTCGCTAGAGGGCTAGCTGTCAGGAGATGGAATAGCAAATGAAATGTACTCCATCTGTGTGCATTCATACTTTATAAATACAGATGCAATACCACCAGCACATGTCTTATTTTGTCAACTGGCACCACCTAATCAGTGAGTGATCACATTGGGTGGCATTCAGACCTTATTGATAGTGTTTTAGGGTCTCAGACCTCCCCCTATTTGTTGGACAGAAGTAGCCACAGAGGAAGCCACATTCAGGCAATAAAACTGCCCAAATGTAAGTGAGGAAGTCCAGCCTGCCGCTGCATAGACCTCCTCTAAGGGCACACCTATGAATAATGCCCAGGAGGCAGCCAACCCTCTGGTGGAATGTGCTATTACTCTCATAGGAGGAGTGACACCTGCACTGCTACCTGAATATGCCATCTCACTCACCCTAACCACCCAGAGGACCAGCCTGTTTTGACATCACCTGGCCCAGTGCTGACTCTTTATAGCAGACCAGTAGCTGATCTGGGGTTTATTTCCCAAAAGCAACTATATTCACTGGAGTTCAATGGAACTTGTGACGATAGTTGGCTAGCGATGCTATTGGTAAATGCACCTCTGTTTTCCTTAAAGACTGAGTACAGGCTATATACCTCCTCAGAGCCCTGATTGGGCAATTTAAGTGCAACTGCGCTTCTTCCTCCATGGTGAAGCATGAAAGGTTTCCAGGAATATCTTGGCACATATGTGTAATGAGTAGGATGTTATGTAGTCAAGCAGTTGGTAGTAATGGATTGTATAAAGTTAAGTGCATTTGCTAAGTGGATCATTCGTAGTAATTTGTGTATGATGGCTGTTCCACATGGAATAAAGATGCCAGCACCAGCAATTCTTTGCCTTTTCTTTTTATTGTTGTTCTGTTGAATATCGCATTGTACTAGGAGTGCGGTAACAAGAACACCATGAACACAATCAAACCACTGGGATTGTTGAAGTTGTGTGGAAATGTTGACACAAATTGGAGGACTTTCAAACAGCAGTTTGAGTTGTATGTTGCAGCTACTGGACAAGCGGATACTGACATATTGAAATGCTACTTACCATTGCAGGAAGAGATGCCATGGAGGTCTACAACACATTTAATTTTGAGGAAGAGGCAGACAAGAAGAAACCAGAAAAGGTATTGGAAAAAAAATCTATGCTCATTGTTTGTCAAAGAAGAATGAGACTTGATATGTTTTTAGAACGTGAATGCAGCATGAAGGAAAGGCTTTTGATTGTTTCTTACAGACCTCAAGATAAAGGCAAAAACTTGCAGTTTTAATTAACTGAGAGACACCATGATTCGTGATCATGTTGTTTTTGATATATCAGAACTCATCTTGGATTATACTGTCAAATTGTGCCAATCCAGCGAATAAGCGAGACAGCATGTGATGCAGTTTGATGTCGCTAATTCTTCAGTAATGGCAACACAGTAGCAGGTGACATTTCATTCGGGGAGACAAGAAACAAGGTAATTCAAGAAAAGGTATTTGGAAGATGGATCCCCTTGAGCAATGCAACCAGATCTGGCATCCACAGCTGGTGTGGCCAATCTTGAACTATGAGCAGGACTATGGCCTTGCAAATGGAGAGATAGAGAGTGCGTTCTCCCTTGATGGTTTTTGTAAGACACCACTGTGGGTCTCTCTCTTAGCACACTGGATTATATTAACTTCTGCCCAATAGGGCTCCTAACCTTGAAACAGGCAATTTTACCACATAGCCCCACAACCGATCTTGGCTGCATCCATCTCTATTCTTTCCTTTGACAAATTCTGATCTCAAAGGGCCTCCTACTGGAGGCCTGGCTCTTAAAACCACCACTTCATGGCTGAGATACAGGGACCTTTCCCAAATTTCTCTGACTGCCTTCTTGTGCATTCACTTTGATACTTCTGAACCACTGCCGCATGTGAAGCACACATAGTGGCACTACCCAAGAGGCTGCTGCCATCAAACCAAAAGGCCTCCGTCCACACTTCACTGATTTTTAAGATTTTCCCAATAAATGGTATATCTTCTCCACAGCATCAGAATCCTCTTGGGTGTAGACATGCTCTCATATTCTTTGAGTCCAGAACCAAGCTCAAATACGGTACCATTCTGCATGGGATGAGACAGCTCTTCTCCTCATTCAACATCAGAAATAATCTGTTTTGCTCTTTCTCTGTATTTCCCCCCATTTGCTTTTTGGTTGGTGCACATATCAGTCAGTCATCCAAGTAATTCATGATGCAGATCTCCTGCCAATGGAAGAAAATAAGTGCTGCATCCATGCACTTTGTACAACTACAAGTAGATAGAGACAGCCAAAGGAAAGTTGGGACCTCTGCCAAGAGGGACCTGCATTCCACGTTTTCTTTCAAGACTGTCGGGAAAAAATGGTAGCATGGCTTTAATCTGAACTGAAGCCTGTACCTGAACCTATGGTGTTGATAACCCAAGGGCACTGGGTACACTGACCCCAGTGAGCAAGATGCTGAGGTATAAAGTGTGACTGGAGGTTGACAACTGTCAGTGCCGAGCATCCTGACATATGTAACTATGCCTGATTTGTCAGCCACTGCTGGTGAAAAAAGCGGTGGATACTTGGCTAAGGTTTGCTAAGGACCAAGGTATGATGTACCTACATTTCACTGCTGGTTATACTCTGTATAATTGTGTATGTGACAAATAAAACTCTTGAATCTTGAATGTGAACTTCCCCAGCACTGGCTAGATTAGGTTGAATGGCCCGTCCCATTCACCCTGTTTGCTGCACTGCACAAGTTACTTCCCTTGCCTTGCATGACTGTTCCAGGGCCGTCTCTAATGGAGGCAGTGTCAAGTGCACTAAAAGAATTAACAATATAAAAATGTGTTGGCTTTCTTTGTGCTGACCTATGACCTTATGGAAATGTTTTGGTAATTGGAAGATTGGAAAAAAATTTGTGACGGACTAAAATGGCACAAACATGAAGAAGAGCTGTTGCCGATGACATGACCATTACAATTGTGAAGTATGGTTGCACTGTGGAAACTGACATCTGGAACAAAAACTATCAGAAGACACAATACTTTACATAGAAATGACTTCAGGCCCATTCACAAGAAAAATAATAATAACATTAACTATGAAGATAAAGTCCTTAAGATCATTCTACATTTAGAAGAATACTGAGAATCCACACCATATGGTATAACTATAATTTTATAATGATAATTACTACAATGATAATGATATAACGATAATGATGATAATGAGGAAGGAACAACTGGAACATTTGAGAACACTTTTTTTCCAGCTGATGAACAATAAAACACTGATAGCTAATCAATCCATATGAATTTAAAGGGCTCACTCATTAAGTGGATGAGAAAACAGAAAAGTACATCGCCAAGATTGGATGGACTCAAAATGTAGCATGCTGAGGACATCTGCTGGTTAAGGCCATGTAAATGAAAGAAGACCCGCAAAAACTGACACTGGTACTGACTCACATGAAAGCGTGAACAAAATTTGTCTTAAAAAAAACTAAAAAAACTACAATTCTAATTCTGAAATGCTAGATTCTGTGTTTCAACAGTATGATGACATTGCAACAATCCCATTGGATACTAAACAGTATGCCAATGAAAGATGCATCAACAAAAATACTCATTCAAAGATGCAACCAGTAACTTGGAGTGAGAAAATATGACCTTAAGTGCATCTTTAGTTCTGCCACGGTCTGTAAGAATAAGAAACCTCTGACTGCATTCTCACTGAAATTGCACTGTGACTTGTGTGCAACGTCTGGACAAACTACAGGTCCTTCTCAAAAAATTAGCATATTGTGATAAAGTTCATTATTTTCTGTAATGTACTGATAAACATTAGACTTTCATATATTTTAGATTCATTACAACACAACTGAAGTAGTTCAAGTCTTTTATTGTTTTAATATTGATGATTTTGGCATACAGCTCATGAAAACCCAAAATTCCTATCTCAAAAAATTAGCATATCATGAAAAGGTTCTCTAAACGAGCTATTAACCTAATCATCTGAATCAACTAATTAACTCTAAACACCTGCAAAAGATTCCTGAGGCTTTTAAAAACTCCCAGCCTGGTTCATTACTCAAAACCGCAATCATGGGTAAGACTGCCGACCTGACTGCTGTCCAGAAGGGCATCATTGACACCCTCAAGCAAGAGGGTAAGACACAGAAAGAAATTTCTGAACGAATAGGCTGTTCCCAGAGTGCTGTATCAAGGCACCTCAGTGGGAAGTCTGTGGGAAGGAAAAAGTGTGGCAGAAAACGCAGCACAACGAGAAGAGGTGACCGGACCCTGAGGAAGATTGTGGAGAAGGACCGATTCCAGACCTTGGGGGACCTGCGGAAGCAGTGGACTGAGTCTGGAGTAGAAACATCCAGAGCCACCGTGTACAGGCGTGTGCAGGAAATGGGCTACAGGTGCCGCATTCCCCAGGTCAAGCCACTTTTGAACCAGAAACAGCGGCAGAAGCGCCTGACCTGGGCTACAGAGAAGCAGCACTGGACTGTTGCTCAGTGGTCCAAAGTACTTTTTTCGGATGAAAGCAAATTTTGCATGTCATTCGGAAATCAAGGTGCCAGAGTCTGGAGGAAGACTGGGGAGAGGGAAATGCCAAAATGCCTGAAGTCCAGTGTCAAGTACCCACAGTCAGTGATGGTCTGGGGTGCCATGTCAGCTGCTGGTGTTGGTCCACTGTGTTTTATCAAGGGCAGGGTCAATGCAGCTAGCTATCAGGAGATTTTGGAGCACTTCATGCTTCCATCTGCTGAAAAGCTTTATGGAGATGAAGATTTCATTTTTCAGCACGACCTGGCACCTGCTCACAGTGCCAAAACCACTGGTAAATGGTTTACTGACCATGGTATTACTGTGCTCAATTGGCCTGCCAACTCTCCTGACCTGAACCCCATAGAGAATCTGTGGGATATTGTGAAGAGAAAGTTGAGAGACGCAAGACCCAACACTCTGGATGAGCTTAAGGCCGCTATCGAAGCATCCTGGGCCTCCATAACACCTCAGCAGTGCCACAGGCTGATTGCCTCCATGCCACGCCGCATTGAAGCAGTCATTTCTGCAAAAGGATTCCCGACCAAGTATTGAGTGCATAAATGACCATAATGGCCATTCTTTTATTGGTCGGATGAAATATGCTAATTTTTTGAGATAGGAATTTTGGGTTTTCATGAGCTGTATGCCAAAATCATCAATATTAAAACAATAAAAGGCTTGAACTACTTCAGTTGTGTTGTAATGAATCTAAAATATATGAAAGTCTAATGTTTATCAGTACATTGCAGAAAATAATGAACTTTATCACAATATGCAAATTTTTTGAGAAGGACCTGTATTGTTGCTAAACAGTTTGGCAGCAAATGGAATTTACATGCTCTGCGAAATAGCGACATTCCTCAATCCGAAACTGTGTCTTTTTCGGCCTCTTTCGGCAGTACTTGACTTCATCCTAAACTCAAAAAAAAAAAAAAAAAAACTTTCTCTCCACCTACTAGCTTGCACTTATTTGAACAATGACTGAGACTTGGTGTTACGAGCACTTCCTCTGTCTGACTGCCTCTTCAAGATGAATCGCTTTTTGTATTCCCCAATTGTAAGTCGCTTTGGATAAGAGCGTCTGCCAAATGACTAAATGTAAATGTAAATGTGTCATTTAAAGATGATTGGTGATAATAAAAGGCGATCTCTGATCCATGCTGTCAAAGTGCTAATTGATGAGCTGGGATTTGATGACGAACACAGACAAATACCGAACTGCCACCTGCAAATTAAAAAAAAAAAAATAATATCATATGTTCCTTTTCATATCATTCGTAACTTTTTTTTTCCCACAATTTTCCATGTACTTTGATTGATTTATAAATATTGAAGATAGTCCTGTTTTGTTATTAGGGGATATGAATAGTTCCCTTCCAGGAACTTCGAGCTGCGTCGAAAACGCATATGGGAACGCCTTCAGCGTGACCAGGCTCTGAATATGATGTGTAATCAGTCAAACAAGGGCGAGGCGTCACGGGTGGGGTGACGTCACGACCAGGAAGCATATAAGCACGTGCGGCGGAGCCGGCTTCAGCTTTTTGTCATTCAGCGAAGCGCTCTGTGTGTGTCAGTCTTATTTACTGTTGTTTGTCCTAGTTTTAAGTGGAAAGCATTCAGTATCATGCCAAAGCCAAGGGCAAGCTCAGGGGTGAAGCTTTCAGACCATGTTTTGAGTCGTGTGTGCATCCTTGCCCTCGCTATATCATGAGCGAGGACACACACGATTTGCGCGTGGACTGCCTGGGTGCGGAGCACGCAAAATCGGTCTCCGCACCCGGAGGGCTCTCTTCGAGAAGGGAGCCTTCGCGAGCTCCCCACGCGGTGCCGGTCCCGCTGCTGCCAAGGCAGAGCGGCGGCTGCACTCGTGGGGCTCGCAGGCTGATCTGGCTGGCGAGTGTGAGACGGGCATGTCCCTATCTCCTCCTGTATCAGCCAGATCTGGCGCCCCGTCTCTCGGTGTGGAAGCTGTCTCTTCCCCGAGACTAGGGCTCAATGCTTCGTCTCTCTTCCTCTGAGGAGGTTGATGTGAGCGTTCACGAGGTTTCGCCGCCTCTGTCACCCCAATATGATATAACTATGAAAGCTTTGTAAGCTGCAGTGTTTGCACAAGCATAAAATGAATAAAGCCGGTCCCGCTTCTGCCTTTAAATCAGAAAAAAAGGCAGAGCGGCGGCTGCGCACGCGGGGCTTGCGGAGAGTAAAAAAAAAAAAAAAAAAAAGAGAAAAAGGCTGATCTGGCTGGCGAGAGTCAGACGGGCATGTCCCTATCTCCTCCCGCGCCTGATCTGGCGCCCCGTCTCTCGGTTCGGAAGCGGTCTCTTCCCCCGAGACGAGGGCTTGACGCTGCGTCCTCCGAGGAGGTTGATGTGACGAGCGTTGACGAGGTTTCGCCGCCTCTCTCGCCCCAGAGAGCTACTTCTACACAGGAGCCTTCCGTTTTCCCCGATCTCCTCACCGAGGTGTCGAGATCGCGGGTGAAATTTTTTCGTCCCGGCCAGTCGTATATGCGCGGTATGCGGCGATGATGCCGCGGGTTGAACAGACGCTTGCGAGCTATCTGTCTCCCTCCAAGGCATCGCCTTTGAAGGCTCCTGCTCTGCTTACAACATCTTTGGTGGGCAGAGGGTATGCACCCTCTCTAAACTCAGGTGGCTGCTGGGCGGGCGCAGCCTCCTCCGCATACCAGCTCCTCGCGCAAGAGGTCCTGACGGGCGAGCCCCAGGACCGCGGAGGGCGACCCCTACTGGGGTGGAGTGGCTTGCACCGCCGCACTCGGTGACCACTTCACCTCGGTGCCCTCCAGGGACTTGTCTGCTGACCCTGCCGCTGTTCCAGGGCACGGCCGGTCCCAGCGAGTATATTTCTCAGGTTTGTCCGCCCGGCAGCGCGGAGCCGAGAAACTCGCCTCAGCCGCCAGATTACGCGTCTCATTCCGGTGCGCCGCATCGAGACAGCGGTCTGGCCGCTTCTCTGAACCCAGAGGTCAGTCTCGAGAGACTGATTCCCTTAGAAGATCATTGGGCAGCGAGCTGCCGAATGTGTCTCTTTGGGTCCTGCCTTGCAGGGTCTGGTTCGTTCAGAGGTCCTGGCGGGTGAGCCCCAGTACTACGGAGGACGACCCCTACCGGGGTAGAGCGGCTTACACCGCGGCACACGGTGACCGTCTCCCCTGGGCGCGGAGCCGAGAAACTCGCCTCAGCCGCCAGATTACGCGTCTCCTGCCGGTGCGCCGCTTCAAGACAGCGGTCTGGCTGCACCAGAGGTCAGTCTCGAGAGACTGATTCCCTTAGTAGAGCATTTGACAGCCTGGCAGCGGCTGCCGAATGTGTCTCCTTGGGTCCTGCAGACCGTAGAGAAAGGCTATCGTATTCAGTTCGGCGGGCCACCCCCGCCGTTCTGCGGGGTTGTTATGACTGCGGTCCGCCCCGGGCAGGCTCTGGTTGTGGAACAGGAAGTTGGTACTCTGCTGATGAAGGAAGCCATCGAGTTGGTTCCTCCTCACGAGACCCAGTCCGGTTTCTACAGCCGGTACTTCATTGTTCCGAAGAAGGATGGAGGGCTGAGGCCCATACTGGATCTGCGTCTACTGAACCGCTCAGTCAGAAAGCTGAAGTTCAGGATGCTTACTATCAAGCAGGTCGTGACTCAAATCAGGTCCGAGGACTGGTTTGTCACGATAGATCTCAAAGACGCATATTTCCATGTTTCCATCCTTCCTTCTCACAGGAAGTTCCTGAGGTTCGCCTTTGGGGGGAAAGCGTACCAATATCGGGTTCTTCCCTTCGGCCTAGCACTTTCACCCCGCACTTTCACCAAGTGTGTGGATGCGGCACTGGCCCCGTTGCGGCTTCAGGGCATCCGCATACTCAATTATATCGACGATTGGTTGATCCTCGCTCAATCAGAGCGGTTGGCGGTTCGGCATCGAGATGTCGTTCTCGCCCACATGAAAGAACTGGGGTTGAGACTGAATGCCAAGGAAAGTGTGCTTTCTCCGGTTCTGAGAATCACTTATCTAGGCGTGGTGTGGGATTCGACCACGATGCAGGCACGATTGTCCCCTGCTCGGATCGAGTCGATCCTTACTACAGTCAGGAGAGTGCGAGAAGGCCAGTCACTCACTGTCAAGCAGTTTCAGAGACTGCTGGGGCTCATGGCAGCTGCGTCCAGCGTGACACCTTCTGGCCTGCTGTACATGAGACCCCTACAGTGGTGGCTCAAGACCAAGGGGGTCTCCCTGAGGGGAAACTCACTCCGCGCTGTCAAAGTGTCACGCCGTTGTGTCCGTGCCTTCGACATGTGGAGGAATCCTTGGTTCTTGTCCCAGGGCCCGGTGTTGGGAGCTCCTTGTCACCGCGTCTCGCTAGCGACGGACGCTTCCCTCACCGGTTGGGGTGCGGTCATGAGTGGCCACCCTGCCCGCGGTCTGTGGAGAGGTTGCCACCTGACGTGGCATATCAATCGGCTAGAGATGTTAGCGGTGTTCCGAGCACTCAAGCACTTCCTCCCAGACCTGAGAGATCACCACGTGCTGGTGCGCACCGACAGCACGGCAGTGGTCTCTTACATCAACCACCAAGGAGGTCTGCGGTCGCGCCCCTTGTACAAGCTGGCACACCAGATCCTTGTGTGGTCCCAGGGCAAGCTCTTATCTCTGAGAGCTATGCACATACCTGGGCATCTCAATGTGGGAGCAGACATCCTGTCGAGGCAGGGGCTGAGGCCCGGGGAATGGAGGCTTCACCCCGAGGTGGTGAAGCAGATTTGGGGTATTTTCGGCCAGGCCCAGGTGGACCTCTTTGCGACTCAAGAGTCAGCACAATGTCCTCTCTGGTTCTCGCTGACCCCTCCAGCTCCTCTGGGACTGGACGCTATGGTACAGACGTGGCCGAGGCTCCGTCTGTACGCCTTCCCCCCGATCGCTCTGCTCCCTGGAGTTCTGGCGAGAGTGCGCCGGGACGAGGTCAGTCTACTGTTAGTAGCACCGTTCTGGCCGGGCCGAGTATGGTTCTCGGACCTGATATCTCTCCTCGACGGCACTCCGTGGGAAGTGCCCGTCAGGAGGGACCTCCTCTCACAGGCCGGGGGCACCGAGGTGCACCCTCGCCCGGAGTGATGGAAGCTGTTGGTGTGACGCCCTGAGGGGGCACAGCTCATAGCTTCCGGTCTGTCAACCGAGGTTGTCGAGACCATCCTCCAATCCAGAGCTCCCTCTACGAGGAAACTGTACGCCTTGAAGTGGAGGCTCTTCACTTCTTGGTGCGGGGACCGCCAGCTTGACCCAGTCAACTGCCCCGTTGGTGCAGTACTGGAGTTCCTGCAGGCCCGTTTCTCCGCAGGGGTAACCCATTACACTGTTAAGGTGTACGTGGCAGCTATTTCGTCATACCACGCCCTTACCGGTGGCCAGTCAGTGGGTAGACACCCCCTGGTTACACGTTTCCTCCGCGGTGCGCTGAGGCTGAGGCCTCCGGTACGATCTCGTCCCTACGTGGGATCTGGCTGTGGTTCTGGAGGCTCTGTGCAATGCACCTTTCGAGCCCATTCAGGAGATAACTGAGAGACTCCTCACTATCAAGACCGTTTTCTTATTGGCTATCACCTCTCTGAGGAGGGTGAGTGACCTTCAGGCCCTGACTACGGCCTCTATTCACTTTGCGCCCGGTTCGGCGAAAGTATTCCTCTACCCCCGCGTGGGGTATGTTCCGAAGGTCCCATCAGTCGTTCCACAGCCGGTCGTACTGCAGGCCTTCTGTCCTCCTCCCTTCGGGGAGCCAGACCAGGAGAAGCACAACCGTATGTGTCCAGTGCGAGCACTAGACGCATACATCCACAGGTCCTCCCTGTGGAGAAAGCGGACCAGCTGCCCGTGTGGTATGGTCCGCCTAAGAGGGGTCTTCCTGCTACGAAGCCCTCCTCTTAGTAGGTGGATTGTGGGTGCCATGGCTTTGGCATACGAGGCCTCTGAGCTCCCCCCGCCGGTGGGAGTCAGAGCGCACTCAACCCGAGGTGTGGCGGCCTCCGAGGCCTTCTGGGCAGGTGTTCCATGCAGGACATCTGCAACGCAGCTGGGTGGTCCACGCCCCTGACTTTCGTTAGGTTCTATGACCTCGACATCCGAGCCACTCCCGGCTCCTCTGTCCTTTCGTCCTGACACCAGGCAGGGACTTGTCAGTCTGGCGGCGTTGGTATCTCGTTCCCATATGCGTTTTCGACGCAGCTCGAAGTTCCTGGAAGGGAACGTTTCAGGTTACGTATGTAACCATGGTTCCCTGAAGGGAACGAGACGCTGCGTCGTGTTGCCACACTTCCGGCATCCCTGCCAGCACTTGCTTCATGACTTGAAGCTGAAGCCGCACGTGCTTATATGCTTCCTGGTCGTGACGTCACCCCACCCGTGACGCCTCGCCCTTGTTTGACTGATTACACATCATATTCAGAGCCTGGTCACGCTGAAGGCGTTCCCATATGCGTTTTCGACGCAGCGTCTCGTTCCCTTCAGGGAACCATGGTTACATACGTAACCTGAGACGTTATTGTTAATGCTTGGATAGGCATTGCTAAAAGCTAAAAGGCTATAAACAGAATATAGCTAAATGCTTTAAAGGTCTATGTGAAGGTCCATTTATCTTTATGTTTATTATCTTCTATTGTAAAATTGTTATTATTTCTGACTTGGCCTAAATACATATTATAATAATTTCTGTTTGTTCTTGGTTTCTTTTTTATTTTATTCAATGGAAGCAGAAAAATAGCATAACAGAGGAGCACTGACAGAAGTTAGAGGTACTGAAAAATCTATCTATTCTTTTACCTATATTTTGTACCTGTGGGCTTTTGTGGGTGGAAGTGGGACAAAACATAATTGTGACAGGCAGGAGCAGAATTATTATTTTTTTTTTTTTTGCAGGAGCGGGACTGATTCATGATTCACAAGCATAGAGAAAAATTTTGATGATATCTAAACTGAGATCTCAATTTTTTTTGTCTTTCCAGATGGGCTTGAGTTATGTCAGTGCAGCAGTTGTTTGGCTATACTGGCAAGAGCTTCTTGCCTGGACCCTTCAGCAGAGACAGTCACTTCTTGGTACTCTTCACAGTCTTGAGTGCTTGCCCGCTGGCTAATATCTGTATTAATGACACTGATGTTATATTATTTTTCACTGCACCATTTCATAGGCTTGGGAAGTTGTGCCATCAAGTTACTGATGGCAATCTATGCCTGCAAGACCTGGGAAAACACAGTGCTCATTGCCCACAAGTTGGGCGTGTTCCACCAGTGCTGTCTCAGATGCATTCTCTGCATCTCTGCCGTATCTCAAATGAAGAGATCTTGCCAGTGTAAAAACCACAGACTTTCCATCATTGTGTCTTGGCATCGCCTGCAACTGGCAGTTCACATTCTGCGGCAATCAGATCAATGCCTAGCAAAAAACACAATGACATGGGTTCCGAAGGTGAAGAAAGCCAAATAAGACCTGGTGAAGTATGTTCAAAGAGGACATAAAGCAAGCCGGGTTTAACTGGAAAAAGGCACAAGCTCATGCAGTGAATTACAACCAGTGGAATATGCTTGAGCACTGTGGCAAAGACGGATCTAAAGAAGATGATGATACTATATGTAATATATACAATGAATATGTGGTTCTATTGCAGCAACATCAAATTTGAAAAGTCACTTGAAATGACAGCACCCTAAGAGACAATCAATCAATCAATACAATTAAATATTAAATTAAATTAAAATTGAGCATGTTACATTGGCAAAGAGGCAGAATAAAGTTTATTCTCTTGTAACATCTTTTGTTACTTAAGATACAATTTGTACTTATTGGCCATTGTTGAACAAAAATAATTCTTAAACATTAGTACAGGGCCTTTGCAAGGGTGCTAATGCATTGTAAAAGAAAACACTCAGAAGAAGAACTGTTGGAAATTTTATGCACCACTGCTGATATCTGGCCAAATAAAGTGCATTAGTTACAAAACAGACATATCAGTTCACATACTGTACCTATAATCACATTGCAGAACTATAAGAGGAAATCCATCCAGAAGCCATACTCATGATTTTGTGGCTACTGTAACTAACTAACTAACTGCATCCAACTGACGAGCAGACAATCCAACTTTCTCTGAATCGTTCATCAATGGCAAAGCACTCAGCCCTATGGAATTCTTCTGGCAGACAAAATGTGCTCAAATACTCAATTAATTGACAAACCAGCAACTCAAAACACCCTGCATTTGTAAGTGGAATCAGGGCTTTCCCTAGCTGACGTGGGGCTCGGTCCAAGGTAGGGAGCAGGGCCCCCTCGTTCCGTTTGTAATCACGTTCTGCAATGGCCCTGAGTGGAATTCTCTTTATGACTGTTTGAATTAGATGGCATCTCTTTAGGAGAAGCTTCCTGTGATCATGCCTGCCCTGTAACTCCTACCATTCAAAGAAGTAAAGCTCAAGTCTCAAATCTGCAATAGTGCTTGGAAATTTTGCAAGCCATATTTATTTATCTATTTGATACAATCAACATTTCTCCCAACTCAGTCATTTTGTAATAATTTGATTCAATTCTTTGACTACATTTCTGTGAAGAAAAATTGCAGTGCCACTTAAAAATTTTGCTAAAACTAGGAATTGTATAAGGCATGCTAATGTTAATGCCTTCTTAAGAAAACAGCTTTGACATTAGGAGCATTCCCACAATGTTTTAAAATGCTGTCTAGCTAGGCAGCTCACTAAGTTTTAGAACAGAGCTATTGTGTTAATTATTGAGTCTGCATAAAATACAGTATCCTGGATAATGTGATCTTACCTTAGGTATCATAAAAATGTCTGTGGGATATATCTGTTATTAATGTTGTCACCTCTCTTGTTGTCTCTTGTTCTTCTCCTCTTTGGCCTGCGCTTTCATCTGCTGCACCTCAATGGTGTCTGGCTTGCGGCGTCGCATGTAAAGATCATGGTTTCCCATGCACAGAGCCAGGATACGCTTGTTAATGCGCAGACGAGGTGCATAGAACACAAAATCCTGTGGATGAGCAAAGGACGTGTAGTGCAGCAGGTGAAAGACAGTGAATTAATTAATTAATTAAGGGTTAAATTTATGTTTTTTCATTACCGGTGACTTTTTGTCTATGGGCTTAATGACAAATTTCTTGTCATTGAAAGAAATATTCCGTATCTCACTCCAAGGGAATCCAATCTTAGGTGTCAGCCTGTTGAAAAACAGGAATACTAACATGGCACAGTCCATTGCAAAGAATTTACAACAAATTGAATTAGTTGTATTAGGTGCATTAAAGTTACAAATAAAATATAGATGAAGATGTACTTGTCTGAACGTTCATATATGTTGAGTCCCAAAGCATCAACACCCAACCACAACTCCGATCCTTTTTTGTTTTTGATGCTGAAATAGTTCACTCCATACATCTCCAGATCCTGGGAAATCTTCAAGTATTCTATCATAGCATCCTCTCTGTGGGGATAAAGCTTTACTAACCATGTACTCAAACAGCTAGTTTTAGGTTCAGAAGTTGTGAAGTTTCTACCTGAGCATGCCTTTGTGTTGCTCATGCCACACCTGGATTCGTTCTTCCCACTGTTCTTTAGTCAGTTTGTGTTGTTCTAGAACTCTAAAAGAAGGTATTTATATGGAAAACAGCAACTTTCAAAACACGATACTATAATGCAATCTTAGTTGGTGTTAAAAGAGTAGAATAGAGAAGCACCTTTGTGGCAGCAGTTTGTCTCTGCACAAATATCCAGGCACGTGATATTCCTTGTTGTAGTCACCGTATTTCATCTGCACAGCATATGAGGCCAGGAGAACCGCCGTCTCAGGTGGACAGTAGATATCATCGTTCAAGATCCCCTCTTTCACCTGGAGGAAGAAAAGACGCTGCGTAGCTTCTTGAATCAGCTCTTCAGCCACGTCCTCAGGGTAGAACTTTGCTCGGAATTTAATCAGCAGTGGGTTTTCCTTTCTGACATCTTGAGCAGTCACCTAACATATAAACACAAATGCATCTGTTAGATGTATTTCAGTATGTTCTTTACCTTGATTACAATCGTCATCCGTAAAGCATAAATAAAGTTTAATATCACTAATTTATAAATAAAGACGAACAAAAGCACAATCTAAGTGTTAACAGCTCAGAGGTAAGAGTGTTTTGGAATATCACTTCAGGCCGATCTATACACCACAATGCAACATAATTGCGACATCACTGCAGATCATGTTTAATTTACCCCCACCCCAAACAACTCTATGATATAGGAACATTTTTATTTTATTTTTTATATTTAAAACAGCCCAAGCATACCTATACATATAGAATGCTGCATCAAACTACTTAAAGTAAAAGTGTAAATAAATCAAATCCATAGTGCATTCCAAGTGATAAAGGGCTTAGTTCCATTTCAGCCAATTGCAAGGGTTTCACCAGTAGTGGGCACTTGTGCAACATAATCAATGATGTACATCTGAGTGAATGAGATGGAGGGAAGTTAGCAAGGGAATGGCATAAAAAACGAAGTGGAACGGAGACCCTGTGTGTCCTTTCTCCTTCTTCTACAGGTGTGGAACAACATGAGTGCCCCCTGTTGTTCTTGGGCTGTTTTATCATGCTGATCTAACTAGCCGTTTAGTAAAACACTGACTTCATGTTTTAGATACACTCTACATCTTCCAGCCAGGCGCTTACAGACCCATGCCCACATTACAGTTCACTGCCTGTGCCTGTGAGACAGTTGCAGGAATCCTATCTTTTGCAAGTGGACCCAACTTAATGGGAGAAACCAAAAAAAACAAAAAAAACAAAGCCATGTCCCTGGACATCTTTTCGGATTGAATGCTGGGGTGTTTGAAAAACACATGTTGTCTGTGACAACTCAGCATCTTATACAGATGCAGCATGCCCCAAAATTCAGAATGCAAGCAACATCTGCTCATCACCATTAAGCACCTGTGCAGCCTCTTCTTTGTTATAGTTCCAGCAGCTAACCTTAGACTCAACAGAAATTTTGTTTTTCTGATGATGCCTAAATGTGATACCACATGGTACTCCTGCTTCCCCGCTGTGTCAAAGGGAAGCCGCCTCCAAAAGGTAAAGGGGGAGGTGTTGCTGCAATTTATAGCAATATTTTCACTATTTCTCAGAGGGCGGGCTTCAAGTATAACTCGTCTGAAGTAATGGTGCTTCATGTAACGTTATCCAGAGAAACAAGTGTTAATGATAAATCCATGTGATGTTTGTACTGGCTACTGTATACAGGCCCCCAGGGCATTATACAGACTTTACTAAAGAATTTGTTAATTTTCTATCTGAGTTAGTGCTGTCTTCAGGTAAAGTCTTAATTGTTTGTGATTATATTATCCATGTCGATAATGAAAAGGATGCATTGGGATCAGCATTAATAGACATTCTGAACTCTATTGGGGTTAGACAACACGTATCAGGACCTACTCATTGTCAAAATCGTACTCTAGATTTAATACTGTCACATGGAATTTTTGGGGCATGCTGCATCTGTGTAAGCTGCTGAGTGGTCACAGACAACGTGTTTTTCTAACACCCCAGCATTCAATTCGTAAAGATGTCCAGTGTTAATGACATTGAAATTCTGCAGCAGAGCGATGATATCTCAGATCATTATCTAGCATACATCTTCATACAGCTAAATCTATAAAGTCAACTCCTTGGTATATACAGTATGGTAGAACCATCACTTCTACCACAAAAGACTGCTTTGTAAATTATCATCCTGACTTCTAAATTCTAAATTCCCCAGCTTATCCAATAGCTCAGAAAATCTTAATGATGTAACAGAAACTATGGACTCTCTTTTCTAGCATTTTAGATATGGTTGCTCCTTTAAGGAAGATAAAGGAAAAGAGTCTGACACCATGATATAATGAGCATACTCGTGCCCTAAAGAGAGCAGCGTGGAAAATGGAGCGCAGCTGGGAGAAAACAAAACTAGAGGTATTTTCAATTGCATGGCGGGAAATTTTCTTCTCCTACAGAAAAGCATTAAAAATTATTATTTTTTTGCCTCTTTTAGTCTTTTTTAATTCTTACAAACACAACCCCAGGTATTTATTCAATACAGTGGCCAACTTGCCGAAAAAAAATAAAGCATCAACAGGCGTTGACATTTCCCAACAGCGTGGCAGTAATGACTTTTTGAACTACTTTACTTCCAAGATTGATACTATTAGAGATAAAATTGTAACCATGCAGCTATCAGGTACCGTATCGCATCAGACAGTGCACTATAGATCCCCTAAGGAACAGTTCCACTCATATTATCAATTATCTACTATAGGATAATTGTTTTTATATTGTATAAACTTGTTAATCATCTAAACCAGTGCTTCTCAAAGTCCGGACTCCGGTCCGGATCCGGACCCGGAGGGAATTCAATCCGGACCCGCTTCTATTTCATATTTCAAGAACACTAATTATATTTCCTACTTTGATAAACGCACGTTAAACTTGTAAATCATTTGTTTATTTATTCGTATTTTTTTATGTCTTTTGGAGAAGGTCCGAAATTGCAGGCGAGATATTGAAACTTTTCCTTCATGACATTTGTTGTCATCATGACATCCAGTGAGCGTATGACGTTTGACGTAATCGGGCGACATTTCCCCGCTAATATTTTTATTTTTTTGTTTTGTTTTGCTATCACTTATATTATGGCAATTTGTCTTATAGCAGTGCCCAGTGTATACATTTATTTGTGGCGGCTTGTCACAATATCAAAACTGACCACTACAAATAGATTTTCCAAAAGGCTCATACTTCGTTGAATAAACTGAGCACTGCGCGTTTCAAAAATAAAATGCTGCGCGGGTGTTTTTATATGAATGTATCTTTTAAAAGAACCGTCCGTTTTCTTCAGAAAAGCTTTGATGTCAATTTTCATTTGGTCTGTAATGGCTGATAAAGTAGCGCTTATTTGATTACAGTCGTTACCGGGGAAACAGCTATATATCACGCTCCAACAGCGCCTCCTGCTGGCAGAGAATCAACTTGCATTTGCTAGTCTGCGGGAAACACTGGTGTCTGTCAGCAAACATAAACAAAAAAGCATGCTTCAGAACTGTTTTGAGAAGGTGCTTAAGTTTTGAGCCATGTATTATTACTATGAATTAGGCTACTACTACTACTATTACTATCTTGTGCCCTGCAATAACCATTTACGCAAACTCTCTTTTGATATAAAGGGAAAAAAAGAGAAAATCGGCCCAAAAAATCAGCATCATATATCGGCCATAGGCTGCCCTGATTTCTAAATATCGGCATTGGCCAGAGAAAAAACATTATAGGTCGACTTCTACTGCTGACACTTAAATTAATTGTTTTGCCACTTTTGCACTTGTTATTAAAGTATTTTGAATGCAAAGGGAACCTTTTTTTTTTTTAAATGAGTGTTTATTTGTTATATGTTATGTATGTTTATTAAAAACACGTTTTGTAATAACCAATTGTTCCGGACCTTTGACACTGATGAAAATTCAGATTTGGACCTTTGAATGTAGACTTTGAGAACCCCTGATCTAAACCAACAACATGTATATCAAACCCTATTCCATCTAAAGCCGGGCTCACACTGTGCGATTTATTTAGTCTTTTGCGATTGTTGCTTGTCACACTGTACGAACATGATCCCCATGTCAGACTGTAGGATCTCAGTTGTCTTAATGTCAGACTGTACGACAGTCAAGAAGCGATAAAAACGGACGTACTCAAGAAGACTTGTCCGGAGTTTTACGTCATCAATACGTGACCCGCGTTCTCTCGCTATAATGCTAGCTAGCAAACAACAGCAACGTGTAGCGTTAGTTTTCTTAATTACATGCCTTGATGTTAAAAAAAAAATGAAAAAGACGACGTGTGGAGCAAGTCATGGCTGGGCAAAAAAGGACTTTATGGACGTCCAGTTCTACAGAGCGAACTTGAGGTAATTTTGTTATTCGAGTTTAAACATCCTGCCCCTTAATAAATAAACTTTAAGTAAACTTTACTTTGTACATATATTGTTTTTACAAATAATGAATGGTTTGAAGTTGTCGCGCTAATTGCGTCATCAAGTTCGGTGCTCCTATTGGTTCTTGGTTTGACGGTCGTCGTAGGAGGTGTCACACTGCAGGAAAGTGTCTGAAATCTTCTGACACTGCCAGAATTTAATCGGAGGAAAAAATTGGTCGCAACGGCCATTAATCGGCTGTCGGTGAACATGTCAAACCAGCGATCTAGACAACCGATTTTAGCCTAGGATTATAGGAATCTTTTAGGATTTTAGGATTTTCAAAATTTGTCTCAGACGACCAAATCGTGGCCAAAATCGCACAGTGTGAGCCGGGCTTAAGCTACTTAAAGAGGTGCTTCCAGAAGTCATAGATCCTCTTCTGACTATTATAAAGGATATTCCCAAAAACCTTCAAACTGGCTATTATTAAGACTATTTTTAAATGAATGAAGAGTGAATGAAGAGGTATAATACCGATCACAAGGGCAGTATGTTAGTACCTCAAGGCTCAGTACTAGGACTATTGCTTTTGAGTGAAGTGAGTGGAGTGAAGTGACATTCAGCCAAGTATGGTGACCCATACTCGGAATTCGTGCTCTGCATTTAACCCATCCAACGTGCACACACACAGCAGTGAACACACACACACCGTGAACACACACACAGCAGTTCACACACACACACCGTGAACACACACCCGGAGCAGTGGGCAGCCATTTTATGCTGCAGCGCCCGGGGAGCAGTTGGGGGTTCGGTGCCTTGCTCAAGGGCACCTCAGTCGTGGTATTGAGGGTGGAGAGAGCGCTGGACATTCACTCCCCCCACCTACAATCCCTGCCGGCCGGAGACTCGAACCTGCAACCTTTGGATTACAAGTCCGACTCTCTAACCATTAGGCCACGACTCCCCCTTCTTTTCACGCTTTACATGTTACCCTTGGGAGATATCATCAGGAAACATGTTGTTAGCTTTCACTGTTATGCTGATGATACTCAGCTCTATATTTTTTTCGCATCCCAATGAAACATACCAATTTGCAAAACGGAACGCATAGTTGATATAAAAAACTGAATGACTAGTAATTTCTTACGGCTAAATTCTAAAAAACAAAACATCGGGCCAAAAATCTTCACCTTCACCTTGATGGCTGCTCTGTTAATTCTTCATCATTGGTTAGGAACCTAGGTGTTCTATTTGATAGCAATCTTTCCTTCGAAAGCCATGTTTCAAGCATTTGTAAAACTGCATTTTTCCATCTCAAAAATATATTTAAATTACGATCTATGCTCTCAATGACAAATGCAGAAATGTTTATTAATGCATTCACGACCTCAAGGTTAGATTATTGTAATGCTTTATTGAGTGGTTGCTCTGTGTGCTTAATAAACTCCAGCTGGTCCAAAATGCAGCAGCTAGAGTTCTTTCTAGAACAAGGAAGTATGACCATATTAGCCCGGTTCTGTCAACTCTGTACTGGCTCCATATTAAACATTGTATACATTTCAAAATCTTGCTAATTACTTATAAAGCCCTGAATGGATTAACTCCTCAGTACCTGAGTGAGCTCTTATCGCACTGTAGTCCTTCACATCTGCTGTGTTCTCAAAACTCTGGCCATTTGATAATTGTCGAAAATGTTGGCAGATCCTTTTCCTACTTAGCTCCCAACTGTTAGGCTGCATTAATTAGGTCAACCGGAACTGGGAACACTTCCCATAACACCCAATGTACTTGTTATATCGTTAGAAAAATGGCATCTACGCTAATATTAGTCTGTTTCTTTCTTATTCCAAGGTCACCGTAACCACCAGATCCAGTCTGTATCCAGATCAGATGGTCACTGCAGTCACCCAGATCCAATCCGTATCCGGCCCAGATGGTGGATCAGGATGTAGAGATGACCTCTACAGCCCTGAATGTCAGCGGAGATCAGCACAACTAGATGAGCCTGAGACAGATCCCCAGTGAAGACCACGTCACCTAGACGGCCATCGACACAAGACCACAGGAACCAAATGAGTCTGCAAAATCTGACTTTGCTGTAGCATGGAATTAAACTGCTGGTTTCATCTGGCCAGAGGAGAACTGGCCCCCTGACTGAGCCTGGTTTCTCCCAAGGTTTTTTTCTCTATTTCTGTCACCTATGGAGTTTTGATTCCTTGCCACTGTCGTCTCTGGCTTGCTTAGTTGATTGCACAGATACTATTTGAACTAAACTGAGCTGGACGATGACATCACTGAATCAACGATGAAATGATTTTAACTGAAACTGAGTGTTTACTGTTGTCCTTTTGTATTATTACGAACTATTTTTCCTATTTAATATTGCAAAGCTGCTTTGACATAGTCTGTATTGTTAGAAGCGTTATATAAATAAAGGTGACTTGACTTGACAATACACAACAGATATGTGCTGGCGCCAAAGGGTTTTGAGACTCATCCTGACTGTTTTGGTACAGCCCAATTGCTGGCTTTCTCTTTGGGAATTTGCCTCTTATTGATTAGCAGAGCAAGAAAAATAGTTCACCCCTTTGTTCAAAGAGATAGTCTACATAAGTTATTGTTTTCTTCCAATTTTTAATGGCTTTAAAGAGACTCAACAATTTCTTAAAGAAGCTTCCTTTCACATGTTGTGCCCGACATTCTTGTTCTTTGGTGAGTGACAGAGAAAGATTATCTTACAAATGTTGCAGATGCATATTTTCATGTTCTGATTGCCATGCATCACATGAAGCTCTTATGCTTCGGTTTTTAAAAGCCAGACAGGATTCTGCTATGCAGTCCATGAAGTTCATCAGAATGACAAGCTATTTTGTCACTATGCGTGCCTTTCTATATCAGTCTCGGTCTCTTGCTTAGTTATATCTCTGTGCATCTTTCCAATATGAGATATTTTTGAGACTGATGCTAAAGGCAGGCATTGATGTGATTTATTTAGGGCTACTTCACCTAAAACCACTGCAGGTGTGGAACAACAGCCTTTGGTGCACCCATCTCATCAACTCCATCAATAAATTGTGGTGTCATTGCATACATGCTTTTTTGGAAATGGATGGTCTTTTTGACAGTAGGCATACCATTAGGTATTGTTTCTAACTGTTGGAGGGTTTGCTATGGCTCACTCACAGCGTTCTAACATGGTCACTTCCCCATTCTGCATCACTGAACTGGCTACATATTCACCATTATGTAGTTCTAGGTGAAAATAGATCTGCTTTGGAATAAACAACCCACTGCCCACTTATAGCAATATTCTGGAGCCAAACCTGAGAAAGTAGACCAGCATATTCCACTGTGTTCCTGGACACGCAATTTGCGTAGCTGTAATTCATAGGCAGGGATTATGCTGATTGTGAATGAGCGTGCATTTACGAATGATTGGAATTCATTAACATACACATATTTAACTATCAAATATGATGTGTACGAAGCGTTTGTGAATCCGAAGAAGAGTTTTCAGGAAGATCCGTTTTACGCGCAAATTACTCAGAATTTACTCCTATATTTATGAATATTTCATGAATGAGGCCCATTGTCTTTAAGACAACTAAATTTAAAACCAGAAAATAGGTGTCCATATATTGAAATGAAGGTTAAATATTTCAAGAGGGTTACCAGCTGTTATGTTTAGGGTTAATGATTGGTTATGGGAATATAGAAATGAAATGAAAAGACAGTAAATCATTCCTGGAAATGAATAATGCAAATACTGAATTTAATGTTAAATGCTATGAAATAGCATATTTAAAAAAAAAAAAGTGTTGCTATTGCAGGATCATGCTACTCAGTAAAACATTGTGCAGAAAATATGTCTTTTTATGAGAAAAGCTCTGATAGGGGGATTAAAATCTGGCAACCATAAGCATGAAAACTTGTGGAGGTCAATCATTTCTGTTCTCATTTTTGCTGAATAAAATACATTTTATTAAATACACCTCTGTCAAATTGACTGCTGTTGCTTTGTGATTGTCTCAGCAAGTGGTGGTGGGTGAATATTCTTCTGCTAAAAGTGGGCATTTCACATTGAACACACTTGTGCAGAAAAATTCTGTCAACTGGTTAAAAGATTAAAAATAATATTTGATTAATTATTAAGTGAAAAATTCAGTTGTTCTTTTTTTTTCTTCAAAGCTTAAAACAAAAAGGTCAAGCATGCAAATATGATGAAGATTAACCCGCTTATTGAGTTTCAGCCATGTAGAGAAGCCCTTGCTGTCCTGATACTGCAGTCCAAAGTACCAGATCTCTCGGAGTCCAATCGTTTTCACAACCTTCAAGAGGACAAATGCACTGATCTCATTTATTGTTCAATGTTTATTGTGTTGCATTTTATGAATTGTGTCTAAATTCCATACAAAATACATACTTGGTCAAAAAGTTGTTTACCAGTTGTACTGGGCTGAATGGCAAACTCCAACTCAGCATCCATTGTAGTGACCCGTACGTTTATCTGAAAATACATGATGTGCAATAACACATGGCTTTGTTAAAACTATTGTAAAAGCACCTGCAGGTAGGGTCAGCTGCATTTTGAACAACTGAAATATGGCACCATCAGCTAAACAAAACACTAGCAATCAGAAGAGGTGCATCAACATTTAGACAGAGTCACATCTCAAAACCCGGGCTTAAAAGCAGGGTTTAGAACGAAGTTATCTCAGGGTTAAGCACAGTGTGAAAAGCCCAAAAATTGAATATATTAGTATTATGATTATAACTTAATTTGGCTTAAAATAAATTGAGAAGTATTCGCAATAACATCCAAATTAACTAAAAGGTTTGCACTGCATAAGTCCTAAACTGTGAAAATAGCTGTGAACTACTACATTCCATTCCATTCAACTCAACTCAAACAGCAAAAAAGCTTCTATAATCATGTTTTAAACAAGAGTATTTGAAAAAGATAAAGTTGGTATTAGAGAGAGGGAGAGAGAGTACAATTTTTTTTTTCCCTTACTGCTTTAACACATAGTCTATCATATGTATATCATTATTCTCACAAGCAAAAAGCAAAAACAAGGAAAAAATTCAAGATTTTTGAAAATAGGTAAAAATATGCATATTAATGAATCTGCAATAATAAATATATAATCAGTACTCACAGACATTTGACTTTATTTTTATAGCTCTTCACTGTTGTCTTCTCGTAATGGTCCGCTCTCGTCAGAGTCATATGAAAGGACTTGCGATATTCTTCAGGATTACCCTAGTTAATGTGCTCCATTGTGCCTCTAATCCAATGGCAGCGCTGGAATCTCTCTTCAGATTTAAGCCTTGTGTGGGAATTTGACCTCACATAGAAATCAAAAGGAAAGGAATAGAAATAACATTTACAGTATGCGAATATTTAGGAGGAATTTTTGTTGAGGTTCAACGCAAGCATACAATGGCAGACATCTAGCCAGCTGTCTGTAGTATTCTGTGTGCAAGCATGCCTAGTGAAAAATAAATGTACTAAAACGTATTTGAAATACATTTATTTCATGCTAAATATAATACAAATACATTTACATATTTATGTACTCAATAGAAATACCCTGCAATTGTTCAGGTACACTTTAAATATCTTGACTCTGAAGACCAATATTATTAAAAGATCATACAATCCTCATCAGTAGTGACATTAAAACACATTTTAGGATTAATATTAAGAAATGTGGATTGTGCACAAGTAGTACTCCAAATAAAGTTTAATTATTATTTTTATATCAGTAAGTCTCAAGCGATATATCTGTAAAAATGGTAATGCATTTGAACTAGACTTAGTATGAAATAAATATATTTTAAACACACTACTTTCTTATTAGGGATGTGAAATTGATATAGTTGAACACTGGAAATCAAAGGCCTAAAGATCACAGCAAAAATAAAGTGTAGAATGTACAAACCCGAGTCCAAAAAGTTGGGACACTGTACAAATTGTGAATAAAAACAGAATACAATGATGTTTCAAATTTCAATATTTTATTCAGAATACAACATAGATGACATATCAAATGTTTAAACTGAGAAAATGTATCATTTTAAGGGAAAAATAAGTTTATTTTAAATTTCATGGCATCAACACATCTCAAAAAAGTTGGGACAAGGCCATATTTACCACTGTGTGGCATCCCCTCTTCTTTTTATAACAGTCTGCAAACGTCTGGGGACTGAGGAGACAAGTTGCTCAAGTTTAGGAATAGGAATGTTGTCCCATTCTTGTCTAATACAGGCTTCTAGTTGCTCAACTGTCTTAGGTCTTCTTTGTCGCATCTTCCTCTTTATGATGCGCCAAATGTTTTCTATGGGTGAAAGATCTGGACTGCAGGCTGGCCATTTCAGTACCCGGATCCTCCTTCTACGCAGCCATGATGTTGTAATTGATGCAGTATGTTGTCTGGCATTGTCATGTTGGAAAATGCAAGGTCTTCCCTGAAAGAGACAACGTCTGGATGGGAGCATATGTTGTTCTAGAACTTGGATATACCTTTCAGCATTGATGGTGCCTTTCCAGATGTGTAAGCTGCCCATGCCACACGCACTCATGCAACCCCATACCATCAGAGATGCAGGCTTCTGAACTGAGCGCTGATAACAACTTGGGTTGTCCTTGTCCTCTTTAGTCCAGATGACATGGCGTCCCAATTTTCAAAAAAAAACTTCAAATTTTGATTCGTCTGACCACAGAACAGTTTTCCACTTTGCCACAGTCCATTTTAAATAAGCCTTGGCCCAGAGAAAACGCCTGTGCTTCTGGATCATGTTTAGATATGGCTTCTTTTTTGACCTATAGAGTTTTAGCCGGCAACGGCGAAAGGCACAGTGGATTGTGTTCACCGACAATGTTTTCTGGAAGTATTCCTGAGCCCATGTTGTGATTTCCATTACAGTAGCATTCCTGTATGTGATGCAGTGCCGTCTAAGGGCCCGAAGATCACGGGCATCCAGTATGGTTTTCCGGCCTTGACCCTTACGCACAGAGATTGTTCCAGATTTTTTTAATCTTTGGATGATATTATGCACTGTAGATGATGATAACTTCAAACTCTTCGCAATTTTTCTCTGAGAAAATCCTTTCTGAAATTGCTCCACTATTTTTCGCTGCAGCATTGGGGGAATTGGTGATCCTCTTGCCATCTTGACTTCTGAGAGACACTGCCACTCTGAGAGGCTCTTTTTATACCCAATCATGTTGCCAATTTACCTAATAAGTTGCAAATTGGTCCTCCAGCTGTTCCTTGTATGTACATTTAACTTTTCCGGCCTCTTATTGCTACCTGTCCCAACGTTTTTGGAATTTGTAGCTCTCATGAAATCCAAAATGATATAATATTTGGCATGACTTTCAACATTTGATATGTTATCTATATTCTATTGTGAATAAAATATAAGTTTATGAGATTTGTAAATTATTGCATTCATTTTTTATTCGTAATTTGTACAGTGTCCCAACTTTTTTGGAATCGGGTTTGTAGATTATAAGATCACATAAGATCACAACTGTTTTTCAACACTGATAATAAATCAGCATATTATTATGATTTCTGAAAGATCATGTGACACTGAATCATGGAATAATGATGCTGAAAATTCAGCTTTGATCACAGAAATAAATAACATTTTAAAGCATATTAAATTAGAAAACTGTCATTTTAAATTGTAATATTTCACAATATTACGGTTTTTACTGTCAAATAAATGCAGCCTTGATATATATATATATATATATATATATATTTTTTTTTTTTTTCTGTTATTAATAGGATGACACCATGGAATAGTCAAGGCAACGATTCAAAAAGCCAACAATTAATTTAGTTCAGAAGATTTCTGTTCATCAGGAGATTTCAGAACTCCAGGACAGTAAGAAAACAAAAATAACAGGAGAACATTTGTCTCTCAGGGCTTTAGGTGCATCAGCAGCTGATGTCATCCACAGCTCCTGACAGAGCAACAGCTGCGACTGCAGAAAGTAAAGGAAATGTGCGTTAGCATGACAAAGGTACCAGTTGAGATTATAACACAGCCTTAATGCTTTCAGTGCAACACTGTTGTTTTGCAAATGTTCTCAGTGGATATCAAGCATGTATAGATGGCATTGCAGTGAGGCTGTGATCTTACACTAACAGCTCATGCTATCTGTCTGTGCCTGTCACAGGTCTATCACCTTTCTAATTATAACTCCATTCCTCTGGCCCTCCAAGAATGGAAGTTTGGGCTGGTCCATTTGTGGCCTAAACTTAGCCGTGTGTCTGCTCAGATCTGTGTGTGTCAAACTGACCCTCAGCGCCGCAGAGCCTTCATGTGTCTCTCTCTGTGGACACTTCACACGCTACAGGTAAGCTACAATTACAGCACAAACATGGCACAACAACCTGCATTAACTATCTTTTAAAGGGCCTCCAGACTTCTCTTGGTGGACTGATACTACACGTGTGTTTGTTTGTTGCTAAAATACTGACAGCAACAGCAGCTGTTGTTAATGATGACATTTGGCAGAGTGTGATTTTGCTTCAAATATAATGTGGGCGAAAAAGTATTTACAGTGACTTATACTGGAATAAATACATACATTTAATTTGCAGATTTCTGTTCATGAGTGGTATTTGGTAGATTGTGCTATATATAGTGGACACCAGAACTACTTAGATGAAGTTGTCACTGGACAATATCCCAGTAAATCTTTGGTTTTGAGTCTAATATCCAATTACACAAATGCTTTGTTTTCGCTAGCAGTGACTTTTAACACCTATTCCTAAATTAGGTTAATGTTTGTCATTTCAGTACACCAAATGAAAAGCCATCATGATTTAATCATATATATGTGTGTGTGTACCTTCATTTTATAAATCTTTTGTCAATACATTTTTATTGTCTTGTTTATTGCTCAATAGTTTTTTAATAATAATAATTGTTTGTGTGTTTGTTTAATTGTTTATTTTTGTCATCTTACACACTTTAGCTGTTTCTTGAATTGCTTGGTACTTTATAATTGGGAGATTTAAAGAAAATGTGTTACAGCTAAACCCATCCCCCAAACATGAAAATATTTGGTTTATGAAATATGTACGGCAGCATAGGCTTGTGTTGGAATATCTATAAGCAGTAGGTGTGAATGTTCATTAGATATATGGTAGACAAAGTACAGTTGCAACAGGGTAAAGACAGCTGTAACACATTCAATAATCAGTGTGCACATTCACATCAGCACATAATCCACATTCCTGCACACGTGTTAAAATTAAATGTTTTGGGAGATTGTGTTTTAAATTTACTTCCTTCTCTTTTATTCTGAATATATTGTTATTCCTGATAATGGACTGTATGTATTGTAAATGTTCATGTGTCATTGTCAAATTAACATGTTTGGTTTGGGGTATGCTACTATGTTGGGTATGTGGAAAAATCAGGCAAACATCCAGAGTGCTCAGCTGTAACGCTGTGTTATAATATATGTCAACTGCACTGATGATGGAACGCTGTACATCTGCCACTGAAAGAGCAAAAAATCATAAAAATACTGAACTCATATATAAGCATATAAAAAAATTACAAAACATTACAAATAATCAGAGTTCAATGGATACATAAATCAGAACCAGAAAGAGCTTTATTGCTGAGTGTGCTTAAACACGCAAGGAATTTGTCTTGGATCCAGAAGCTTCCAGCTCAAGTGACAAGACACAGACGACAAAAACAGTGATTACAAATAAATATTTGTAAACAATACACTATAGACAAAAAGACTAGACAATATATGATAGTGATATGATAATGATATCAAATGATATCTGTTAGCATATTTCATTTGCACTTTTAAACAATATCTTATTTAGCACATTAAAACTGTAGTGGGTTCCTTGTCTTCATCCATTAACTGCAGAAAATAGGAAATATATGTAGAAAAAAAAACTATCCATGTTTATTCTGGTCATTATTTGTGCAGTACAGAAAAAGGCATACATGTTACAGCTGTACTCATTCAATATGTCCAACAGTATATCATTATAACATTTTAGATCAGAGAAAAACACTATTCACTATTAACTTATTTACATGCATATTGACTGTTTATTAGTACTTATAAAGCACTTATTAATGCATGACTATATTCTAGATCCTTTAACCCTACCCGATACCTAAACATACAGTAACTACTATAACAACTGCCTTACTATCAATACATAGCTAAATAATCTTTCCATTGATGTATGGTTTGTTAGGATAGGACAATATTTGGCTGAGATACAACTATTTGAAAATCTGGAATCTGAGGGTGCAAAAAAATCTAAATATTGAAACAAATCACTTTTAAACTTGTTCAAATGAAGTACTTAGCCATGCATATTACTGCATATGTAAGTTTTGATATGTTTATGGTAAGAAATATCTTCATGGAACATGATCTTCATTTAATATCCTAATGATTTTTGTCATAAAAGAGAAATGTATAATTTTGATCCATACAATGTTGGCTATTGCTACAAATATACCTGTGTTACTGATGACTGCTTTTGTGCTGCAGGGTCATATATAATGCTCACAATCATACTGATGGTCTGAATACCAGGCTTGTATCTGTGGGCTGTGATATTAGAAACAGAAGTCACTGGAAATTATTTGCAAAAATAAGTTTTATGTTGTAGAGCTTTAATTAATTGATTCTTTCTTTCTTGTCGTCTGGTGGAATGGAGACCAGAGCAGTCCACCAGCATGAGTTTGATGGACATATCTAAGATCTTCTCTCTTCTTCAACCCAAAGAGGATGAGGAAGAGGACACATGCTGCAGTCAGGAGCTCAATCAGGCCGTGTTTAAAGACGACGAGGGACTCCTGAGGGATCTGCTGTCTCAGGACAGGTACAGGAGGTGTGTTAACCTGCGCAGCGGTTGGGGCGTGCCGGTCACTCCGCTGCGCTCCGCAGCATCTCAGGGTCACCTGCGCTGTCTGCAGCTGCTGCTGGCTCACGGGGCCGAGGTCGACAGCCTGGACATTAAAGCCCAGACGCCGCTGTTCACGGCTGTCGCTGGCAAACACCTGGACTGTATGCTTGCTTTATTGAAAGCTGGCGCAGACCCTAACGGCAGCCCGTATAACAACTGCTCTCCGGTGCTCACCGCAGCCCGAGAGGGAGACGCAGACATCCTGAGAGAGCTCCTGCGGCACGGAGCCGATGTAGACGTCAAGCCCAAGATCCCAGACTGGGCCTCGAATGCCACGGCCTGCCGGGGGCCGCTCTATATTTCTGCTTGTTACGGTCATCTGGAGTGCTTCAAACTGTTGCTGCAGCACGGAGCAAATCCGGACTACAACTGCACAGACGAAAAGATGCTGAGCTGCATCAGACAGCCCAAAACTGTGCTGGAGATGTGTCTCAAATATGGCTGCGGGCCCCAGTACATTCAGCTGCTCGTAGACTTTGGAGCAAACGTCTATCTGCCCGCTTTAACCGAAGATAAAACAACCAGACAGAATGAAGCAGTGACGCTTCTGCTCAAAGAGAGAGGTGAGTCTGTAACACATCTGTGATATCTACAAGCAGTTGTTCGGAAGAAATGCACTAAATCTGCCTTTTTTTGCACTAAATCTGCTCTTAAATCTACTTATGTTAACATATCTGTGAGAGTGGAGTTTAGTAACTAGAACACTGCATTTTACAGTTTGTTTTTTTCAGCTGCTTGCACGCATTTTCAAAATGTTGCCTCTTTTTTCAAAACTTTACACACAAATCCAAGAATTACACACACAAAATGCAAAATGCCTCACATCTCTTGCAAAATGAAGCACTGCATTCAAAATATCACAAACACATCTCAGAAGCACACATTTGCAAACACCTTTGCCATAATATGAATTCCTGTTAGATTTGTGTGTTACATAGAGAAGTGTGTGTTGTGTTTGGCAAAAAGTGTTTTCTGAAATTGAAAACTGAGTCAAAGGCTGAGCATTAGTTTTAGATTTGGTGTGTGCTTCTGCTGTTTGAGTGTCAGCTTTCAGAAACTGTGTGACAAGGAAAGATTTAGTGTGTAAGCAGCTGAACAAAACTGTAAATTGGTGATTTACAGTAGCTAAACCCCACATTCCTCCCAGCCTAAATGTGTGTGTGTGAGTCTCTCTCTCTGTGTGTGTGTGTGTGCGTGCGTGCGTGCACGCGTTTTTGTGACAAATGAGGACATAAATGTGTATAATGACACAGGTATGACACAGGTATTACAAGGTGAAGGTGACTTTTCAGGACATTGACCCATGTCCCCACTTTTCAAAACACTTATAAATCATACAGAGTGAGGTTTTGTTTGGGAAAGTAGAAATGCACAAAGTCTCCTGTGAGGGCTAAGTTTAGGTGTAGGGTTGGTGTAGGGCAATAGCACATACAGATTGTACAGTATAAAAACCATTACGCCTATGGAGAGTCCCCATAAACCACAAAAACCAACATGTGTGTGTGCGTGTGTGTGTGTGTGTGTGTGTGTGTGTGTGTGAGTGAGTGAGTGAGTGTGTGTGAGTGTGTACTTTGCTTTCATACCATTCATGCTGTCATTCATTTCTATGTGACTGTAACATCAAATCCTCTCTATACGCAGTTGGTCCGAAAACACTGATGTCTCAGGCTCGACTCTCTTTATGGAAGTTCCTTCCCATGGAAAACAAAATGTGCTGCATAGATTGCCTGGATATTCCCAAAATACTAAAGGACTATTTGAATCATGTTTCCTGATTTTACTACATTTTCTCTTCTGATGTGGAATACATATCTGACTAATATTAATCTCCCTTTTTGTAAAACGTTGTAATATGTAATATTTGTAATATTTTCTGTATTAAGAATTCTAAATACTACAGATAATGTAGCATTCAATGGATTGTTTTATTATTTTGCTAAAATATTCAGGAGTATGTGGTTAATGCAACAATGGAGTAGATTATATTCTTCTTTTGTTGCTGTAGATTAAATTAATGTGAAAGAAAAACTCTGCCCTCTAATGATTGAAATGATTACAAAAGTGTGCTTGTGGACCTTTGACACGATGATTTGCTGTGGTTCCCACTTTAACACTTTACATCTCTGGACGAAATATCCAATGAGCAAGACTAAAATCTATTTATGAAGTATTTTTATACAATTAATTATTATGAATTACATTATACGTGTGATAATGTTGAAGTTTACTAAAGTTTATATGCTATGTATAATGTTGTTTATTTGAATAATATAATACTTAAAGATGTGAAGGGGAATTCTGCCTCTAGAATGTCTTCCAGCGATAGCTATAAACAAAGTCATGATTAAACATCACTCTTCAGAGACTTTGTTCATTCAATGTGTCCTAGAACAATCGTTCACTACATGATTGACATTCATTTGTTGCATATGGACATAAATAAACTCTTGTCACACTAATCAAGTCCACAATTAACATTGTTTCAGTACAGCTTTTTAGAAATCCATGATGTTAATGTTGATTCATGTTAATGTTGTTTATGCTTTTAATGCCAGTCCACACTGAACGTATGTGGACAAAGTTTCATAATTCGTTTTGCAGGGTTCAATTTATTTAAAAAAAATAATAAAATGCTGAGGTGACAACCTAATCAAATATACACTGTATACAACATTTGTACAACATATCAAAAATGCATTTTAAAAAGCCACTTAGGTCAAAAATCAGGCGTGACCTCTGGGCATGAGACCTCAGCTTCAGTCTCAGCACTGCCGGCAGAGGGCGCTGTCACCACATCATCATGATTTACCACAGTTGCTCTAGTTCAGGGCTGGGCAGCTTCAGTCCTGGATAACCACTGTCCTGCAGATTTTAGCTCCAACCCTGATCAAACACACCTGAACAAGCTAATCAATGTCTTCCAGATCACTAGAAAGCTACAGGCAGGACCGAAGCTGCCTAGCTCTGGTGTATTTACTCACTTTCCTTTGTGTTTCTAACCTGTTTGCACACTTTATTATCTTATATCATTGAAAAAAAAAATGCTTTTTGTGGATTTCAGTGGATTTCAGTGAAGGCACATGTTTGCAATTTAACATTCATTTTGTATTGGTCTAATTTTGTAGTGTACAATAATAAAAAAATATGTTTAATAAGAGAAATCACAGACAATTTTTTCTCAGTCATTGCTATGGTATTCTCAAACATTGATTGAATTGCTCAGTTGAGTTTGAAAGCATGGCAGTCAGTGCATTAAAGGGCTATAATGTGATTTAATGTGTTAACAAGGCACGTGACGTGTGAGTTTAACTTTGCATTTAATTCAGTGATCAAGGCAAAATACAAACTATACGAATGCTTCACAAATACTGTACATGTGCAAAGAGACATTTGAGTCAGCAGCTGGTTGGGGAACAGTGCAGGATGATTTGTAGTGCATGAGCATGTAAACATACATATATTGCTGAGTCTTTTGTGGGATTGTGCACACGTTCTGTAGAACGTCATCGAAAGGTGTAGCATTCAGTGAATCACTGGAGTAACCGGTTCATCAGAAGAGGGTGTCCACATAGTTCAGTTGACTGTGGAATGTCAATATGATGGATTTAGGTTTATTCTGTCATTCTTTGGATAACTATGTCTATGTAGTCATCTTACCAGTTTAGCCATATGGATGATGCTGTATTTCAGATTTAATACCACAGACATCCAGCAGTGTAGGTGAGGGTAGGCAGTCTTGGCCAATAAGAATTAGAATAGAGAGTGCTAGAGTTCGATGGTCAGATAAAGATGAAAGAGATGTGTTTTTAGATGGCTAAGGATTCAGCTGCTGGTATTGAGTTGGGCAGGTGGGAACAGTTAATATAAAAGTCTGTGAAAGTGATTTTCTGCCTCTTTGGGATGAACAATAAAGCGACTTGTGTAATTCAGTGAACTTCTGGTCTAAGCCCACCCATGTCTGATCTACCCAAAACCAGATATTATAAGACTATTTATAGGACATAGCTTTGTCTTAAATAGTTATTTAAATTATGTTTCTCTTGATGTTAATTGAACTTTAAATTCCTGAACTGAAGGTGGTGCTTCAGAAATGAGTGAGAGAGCAGGAAAAGGACTGGCATCACAGAACAACACAACATCCCACTGCAACAATAAATAACACAAAGCATATCCCCCTATTAATAGATTCGGTTTACTCACATTACAACCTCATTTTTGGCACACAATGCCGCATGAAATAAACAGACTGATTAGAGCAATGGCATTCAGATGAAGTTTCAAGAGATCCGTCTATAAATGATCTCCCCAGCCACGCACTGTATATCATTATGAAAATAAGTAATGTACATTTCAGAAAAATTCACATTTTGTTAAGTTGACAGATATAATAACTTGTAGAGCAATAGATTTTACAAAGAAATAAAAGATCATATCTATCACCATATAATGCAAGTATTTTATTTCTTTCATTTCTACTATTTATAGCACTTTTAACTTCGTCATAGGACAATCAGTGCTGAAATGGGTTGAGGTCTAGCTGCTGTTTTCTGCTGGTGAGCCTGCACTATCAAACCGTTGATCTGTGTCACAGGAAACTAAGGAAGACGGCAATTGTTCTACGAGATAAAAAGTGATGACATCACACGAGGTGCTTTCTGGACAGCGGTCAGAAACAGAGATCATACAGAACAAACATCAGCGCATTAGCTGAGAAAACCTGCTTTAGTCTAGAGTCAAAGCCTGGTAACCTCTCTGTGATTCCAGCTCATTCACACGAGAGTTTAGTCTTGCCTTTGGTTTTGAAAAACAAAAAGTGAAGGGTTTTCTGATCCAGGATGTGCATTGTGACAGAATTGGATAGCAGGAAAGCTGCAGAGGAAGTGGGCTGAATGAGAGCCGTGCTTTACAGCCTTTTATCTTCTTTAAGTAAAAACGCTCATGAAGAAAAGTCGAGACCAGTAAATGCCTTTGAATGCATGAGATGTATGTTAGATACGTATACAGAGCGCCAGCCACATGTTTCAGCGGATGAAGCCGCTATAGTGGCCGTATCATGTTGACAAACTGGAGAGTACTGACTCACAAGGGGAAAGAAAACCCAATTGTCTTTCCCTCACAATGGCGCAGCACAGACAGAAGGGAAAGAGTGTACGGCACAGATATTTACATGCTGTCAGCCAGGCTTCCTGTCTTTGTCAAGCTTAAAGCATTTTTTCAGTCACTTGTGTAAGATCCTCTCTTTCCTGTGTCCAGCAGGAAAATGCCATGTGATTACAGTAGTACCAAAACAGGACAAAGAGGAAGCGTTTAAAATAGGCCCTCAAAACTTTGACCCTAGGTTTTGTGTATTGTGTTCATTTACTATGTAGATTATGACGCTGCACTGACAAACACACTCGACATTGAATTCAGTTTAAAGTTCAGTTTCTATTCCACATTTGATTCGGGATGTGAACACGACTGACCCAGCTAAACGCCACGCTCTGTTTGGAGCTGGAGTCTTTGTAGTTTCAGTGGAAGAGTGGCAGAAATAACTGGATCGTGACTTCAAACTTAATGAGAGGAACTGGGCGTGTGTGTATGTGGCGTCTGCTCGGTCTCTGTGGGGCATCAGGCTGAGAAAACCCTCCAGCGCTCCTGGAGCAAGCTGTGGATTAACAATCGGACCAATCATTATATTGGAAAACCACTGCTGACGTTAAAGGGTTCACACAGAATGATTTCTGTTCTTTTATGAGAAAAGCATTCTACTTTGGTAAGTTGTTTTTTCTTTTTTTTTTTTCTCTCGCTCCCCCAAAAGCATTTTTTTATCAAAGAATAGTAATTTCCTGATGTGTGGGTTCATAACATTGTGTCTTGTTTTTGAATAAGTGCATTCAGATCATGTAGAAATATGAACATTTGGTCACACTTTTGTTTGGGGACCAATTTCACTGTTAACTAATTATTAACTACAACGTTTGACTGCTTATTAATAGTTAGTAAGGTAGTTGTTGAGTTTAGGTATTGGGTAAGATTAGGGATGTAGAATAAGGTCATGCAGAATATGTGCTTTATAAGCACTAATAAACAGCCAATGTGTTAATAATATTCATGCTAATAAGCAACTAGTTAATAGTGGGAATTGGTACTTAAAATAAAGTGTTACCGACAATTCTAATAGGATTAAGGTTTGAAATCACTCTTCTTTATAATTTCTTGTATATTCATATATAGTTTGGAATCAGTAATATATATATATATATATGTGTGTGTGTGTGTGTGTGTGTGTGTGTTTGAAAGAAGACTAAAGGTTGGATCAAAAGTACAGTCAAGAACATTAATAGTTTGAAACAGTATAGGAATTTTTATGTTTTTGTTTTCTAAAGCTTTTTTCACACAATCCCAAAGAAGTATTCATGATGATGATTATTATTATTATTGGGTTTTTTTACTGCTGAAAACAGTTCATGAAAATGAGATAAAGTGCTGCTTAATAATGTTGTCATTTTTTCATTTTTCTTTGATGAACAGAAACTTTGAAGAACAGCATTTATTTGAAATAGAACTGTTTTTTAATGTCACTTACATGTGTCAGTGCTAAAAAAAAAATAATAATAATTATTATTTCCAGAAAAATCTTACTGACCACAAACATTTGAACGGTAGTGTAGCCTGTGTGCATGTTTATGTGGTTTATGAGGACACAAATGTGTATAATGACATGGGTATGACAGAGGTATTACAATATGAAGGTGGTTTATGAGGACACTGCCTATGTCCCCGTAATTCAAAAGGATTAAAAAACATTCTAAATGGTGTTTTTTTGAAAATCTAAAAATGCACAAAGTCTCCTGTGAGGGCTAAGTTTAGGTGTAGGGTTGGTGTAGGGCAATAGCACACACAGTTTGTTCAGTATAAAAACCATTACGCCTATGGAGAGTCCCCATAAACCACAAAAACCAACGTGTGTGTGTGTGTGCGTGTGTGTGCATGTTTATGTGGTTTATGAGGATACAAATGTGTATAATGACATGGGTATGACAGAGGTATTACAATATGAAGGTGGTTTATGAGGACACTGCCTATGTCCCCGTAATTCAAAAGGATTAAAAAACATTCTAAATGGTGTTTTTTTGAAAATCTAAAAATGCACAAAGTCTCCTGTGAGGGCTAAGTTTAGGTGTAGGGTTGGTGTAGGGCAATAGCACACACAGTTTGTTCAGTATAAAAACCATTACGCCTATGGAGAGTCCCCATAAACCACAAAAACCAACGTGTGTGTGTGTGTGCGTGTGTGTGTGTGTGTGTGTGTACACCTGGTATTTATCACGTTATGGTAAGTATAGTAAATTTTGACCTTGTGGCGACCTTTTTTTGGTCCCCATAAGGAAACAAGCTTATAAATCACACATAATGGAGCGTACTGAAAATCTGAAAATTCAGAAAGTTTCCTGTAAGGGGTAGGGTTAGGTGTAGTGCGATAGAAAATATGGTTTGTACAGTATAAAAACCATTATGCCTATGGGATGTCCCCACAAAAAACGGAAACCAGTGTGTGTATGTGTGTGTGTGTGTGTGTTTAATTAAGCTACATATATGACTTGAATTTAAACTAAAGTCTATGTTATCAGGTATCAGTCTATAAATAATGCAGGAGAAAGTAAAGGAGATTTACAGTAGATGGACTACATTTAATTCATTGTGGACATGGTTTTGGAACAACTGGAAAAGTATTCTTGTTTGTCTTTAATGCAACTTTATAGGCATAAATGTCTTTTAGGAGACATGATGATTAAAAAATCTGAATAAAAAAATGTTAAAATAGGTAATTTTGTTAAATAAATGTACTTTACATTAGACACATTCATCTCCCATAGCGTGTGGTTTTGTTTTATCACAGATTTTCCCAATGATGATAAAAATTATGCTTCCTAAGATGGACACCTGACATTAAAATGCGAGAGGATGGATAGCGCAATCAGCCCTGCGTCAGAGTCTGGTCTCTCCAATGGATTTGTCAATAGCATGTTCAACGTTTCAGTTGACGAAGAGAGCAAAGCTGAGATGTCATGGATTCCAGAGTGCAATTCCTCAGACTCCATTATTTCCGGTCAGACGCTCAGAAGAGAAAAACAGGAACCGGTGCGGCGCTCCAGGACAGCGGCCATCTGGAGGATCCTGCAGCGCCGCAAGACCCCCTCGGACCTGGACAGACGACCTCACTCCGTCATCCTCCCTGGTGAAGCATCCTTCCTCAAACTCTCCATCACTAACAAAGTCAGGTCTTTCAAGAAACTAAAGTCCCCGTCTGTTTTTAGAGGGAAAGCCGATAAGATTTCTGATGCCAAATCCAGTGTTGACCTTAAAGACGATGCCGATGATGTGTACATGTGCAAAGACTCTCCTTCTTCAGACTTCAAGCATGTGTTTAGGAATAAAGCCAAGAGGCATTCATTTGCAGGACACACTGCAGACTTCTACTGTTCGTTTGAGGACATCGCCCCCATTGGAACCCCAGACAATGTCCAGCAGGAGACCAAAAACACTGTTAGCAACCAAAACGGGTCTAAGTTGTCAGAAAGAGTCGTTTATACAAAGAAATTTCACCCTAGCTACAACAATTCGACAGAACAGGACGACTCCTGTGCGAAGCAAAGCCTCAAGATACCTAAAAGAGGACGCTGGTCCAGGGGGGGTGATGTTTTGAATTACTTGAGAGGAATTTCCCTCAAAGGAAAAGGAAGTCAGACGTTGGCAGAGAGTAGTTTTGAGTCAACGAATGCCTTGGACAAAACCATTGATTCTGACTACGGCTCGGTCACCTTTGAACTGGTCAAGGATTTGAACTCTACACCTGAACAAACAGGGATTGATGGCAAAAGCAGCCATTTTCGAGGCCTTCTCCGATTTTTTAACACCGTGGCCGAGACTGCAATGAAATGGAGAAACTCGTCCCGCTCATTCTCCCCCCCTGAAGGACAGCAGTCACCTCTCGGATTGAGAAAGACGCAGGAGTCTGCAGAACTCATGCCTTTGACAGTCAGGAGCGAGCAAAAAGCTGATACCTCAGTTCACGGCAAACCCGCGTTATCTGCGGTCTCGCCTGTTAATGCTGTGGTGGATTGCTCTCCTCCGGTGGTGCTGAAGGCCTGGAGAACATGCCCAGACTCTCCAACAGATAACAGCTCCCTGTGTAATAACTCAGACGAATCGCAGTCCCAGCTCAGCTCGACTCACATCTCTCTAGCTACCATCGAGAGCCACCCGAGATATGAAGAACCAGAGCCACCAAAAGAGACACAGACTGGCTTTGAAAACACAGAGATCCCACATCACTCATCTAGCAAAACTGTTGATGAAAACCAAGATGTTTGTACGGATAGGAAAAAGATTAACTGCCCGGAGGACATATTTAAGGTAATATAAACTGGATTGAAATCTGACGTTTTGAGTAACACAGAGTTGTTTCAACATCCAAGCTGTTTGATCATCAAGCTACAATCCATATTATTTCCATAACATGCATATTTCTTCGTGAAATGGGATGAAAATATAGCACAGGACTTGATCTTGTCCATTGTTAGCTGATTGGTGAAAAGTGGTCTCTATGTCAGGTAGATGGACGGGGTTGTTAAAATAAGAGGGATTCCCATACTATAATACTATAAATAATACTATATACAAAATACTATAATAATTTATAGTAAATACTATAGTGTTTTTGAACCATGCTATAGTAAAGTACTTGAATTATTTTGTGGTAATTCTATAGTTGCTGTGGTAAAATAAAAACTATAGTAATATAAACAAATTATTTTACCCAATACTGTACTCTACAACTAGTTTTCTACAATATTATATATATTATACTTCAATCCGTAAAAACTAAAGTATACTACAGTATTTATTACAGTTTATCAGTTCTCTATAGTTAATACTACAGTATGCTGTAGCATTCAATAAAGAAGTGTTGTAAATATTATAATATATACAGTATAATACAATTTACTATAGTATGGTTCAAAAACACTATAAATTACTAGAGTAATTTTTCATGTGGGTTGGTGTGATCAGCTGAAAAGTATTAGAAAGTTTTACTTTTTGATGAAAGATTACAAAAACAAACGTCCAGGAATGTGTATTAAGAAAGTGAACAGACAATGTCATTTTGCTTTCATGTTAACTTTAAAGAAGCATTTGAGGAGAAGAATGTCGTAATACTAGTGTATATTGTCACAGCTGACATTCATTCAGCTTGTGTTCTAACATTGCTATCACACCACAACTAACATGTTTGCACAAAGAAATCATTTTGTAGCCAATGAAATGAATTCAAAAGCAGTCATAACATTGGTAAAGATCTGGCCATATTACTTTATTATTATTAATATGAGTTGAAGCAGCTTTGTGTAGAGCAATGGCCCCTCCAGTCCCACAGAGTTTAGCTCCATTCCTAATCGAAAAGAAATCTGATTATAATCATCAAATTACAAGCTGGTGTGTTTGATTAGGGATGGAGGACAGTGGCCCTGAAGATGCACATCTATGATTTAGAGTATGTGTGTTGATCCTAAACTAATCTAAGTAATAATCTCATGTAGAATTACTTATGGGCCTCTTTTGTAACTTGTCACTTTATATTAGTGAATGATTAACATTAAAGACCTGTAATTTTGTGAATACAGCAGTGGCAGCCTAGTAATGAGTCACAAGTGTGCATTTTCTAGTTGGTTTAATGAGTGTTGCATTACCTTTGTTCACACTGCAAGGGTAATCCGGTAATTTTCCTTAAATCTGACCAATTTTTTGTGCATTATGGGCTGTTATATAAATTTGTAATGAAACTAGAAAATGGCACTATTTGAGCCTGAATATTTGTTTTCCACATGTGGGCGGACCTGAAACTAACCCTTTCCTGCTAATTAGTCAAACAAAGATCAACCTGTCAACCATCAGTTCTTAAATTCTGTGCAACAGAATAATAGAAAATGTGTCAATGTTACAATAAAGAATTGGGTAACACTTAAGGTGTCCTTGTTACACGTCACATGTACTTACTATTGTAATAACAATTAATTATGCATAATTACATGCAAGGAACCCAAAACCAAACCCTAATCCTAACCATATAGTAAGTACATGTAGTTAATTAATATTACTCAGTAATTAAATGTATAATTACACTGTAACAACACACCTTAAAAAAAAGTGTAACCAAGAAGTGTCCTGTTATCAGTTAGTGATGTCCATATGGCAAAAATACAAATCTCAAGATACTATCTTGTGTACACATGTGGTCAGTTAAAGACATGTATTCAGTTAATCAGGCAAAAATATTTAATATCCTTCAACACATTAAGCCAATGACTAAGCTTGTGATCATAATGATTACAATATAAGGACAATATCTAAAGCTAGACTCGATCCAAACTCCAGTGACCTCAGGATAAGATAGAAACAGGAGAGCAGAAGGAGGAGGATAAGCATAGCTGCTGTTCATATATTGATGATAATAATAAAAATAATAATAATTCATTTTATTTATAATGCACCTTTCTTACACTCAAGGTGCTACAATATATAAAACAGCAATAAAAGAAACAACTACTCCATAATAACAATCACAATGACAACACAATTACAACAATGACAACAACTGTAAGATTATAAATTAAAAGCTTCACCAAAAAGATATGTTTTGAGATATTTCTTAAAACAATCAAAAGACAGAGCATTCCTTATAGGAGGAGGCAGAGAATTCCACAACCTGGGAGCAATACAAGAACCTCCCACCCATCGTTTTGAGTCTACAACGGGGCTGGTACAGCAGACAGTTACAGTTAAGAACTTTAAAATCAATACGTGATTGAATCGGAAGCCAGTGCCGTTGAGAAAGCACAGGAGTGATATGACTGCGGGACGGCGTGCAAGTTAAAACACGAGCAGCTGAATTTTGCACATATTGCAGCCTCTTAATCAAATTGCAGGTAACCCTGCAAAAAGTGAATTACAATAATCAAGCCTAGATGTTATGAAGACGTGAATGAGCCTTTCTGCATCAGGCATAGAAAGAAACGGTCTTATATGTGCAATATTCCGAAGATTATAAAAAGCTATAAGAAGCACGGGCTTCAAACACAACGTAGATAAGGCAGAATCAAAGTCAGAGTTCATGCTAGAGATCAGGGCAGACGACAAACACACAGGATAATCAAATTACAAGGCAGATTGAATTCGAATAGGCAGGCGGCAGAGAATCAGAGTCCAGTAAACAGTCCAGGTCATACACGGGGAAATCACACACGGAATAAAGGCTTGGAAATGTTTGCATGGCAAGACAAGACTTCGCAATGAGGAATCAGAGAGAACAGTTTAAATAGATCAGAGTCAATGGAAAACACCTGTGAGTGTAATCAGCCACAGGTACGGGGTATGTGGGAAATGGAGTCCAATGATGGTTAATACTCAGGTGATGGTGCCCTCTGGTGGTGATCGGAGGGAGCCACAGAGGCTGAGTTTGTGACAACAGCAGTTGCAGTGCCAATCAATAGAACGTCAGTTTTTGAACAGTTTAACTGTAAGAAGTTCTGTTTCATCCAGGCCTGTATTTCCAGTAAATAAGCAGATAAAGTGCCGATGAAACATCAGGTTGAGTGCTAATGTAAATCTGGGTATCATCTGCATAGCAATGATAACCCGGACCATACTTTTGAATAATCTGCCCAAGAGCCAACATATAAATGCTAAAAAGTGAAGGACCCAATACCGACCCCTGAGGGACACCCTGCCACAATGGAACAATCTGAGATCTGTTTGCACCAGAATATACAAATTGAGTGCGTTCTGAAAGGTATGATTCAAACTATTTTAAAGCTACACCAGAAAGACCAGTCCCCTTATGTAATCTGTCCAGTAGCATAGTGTGACAGATGGTATCAAATGCATCACTGAGATCTAACAAAACCAAAATGCCACAAGCCCCAGAATCTGCTGCAACAAGGATCTTATTCATTACCCTCAAAAGGGCAGTCTCCATACTATGTCCAGACCTTCAATCAGGTCAGGTCTAATCACCAGACCTGATTGAAAAGGTTCTAGTAGTCTGCTCATGGAGAAATAATTTTCGTCTTGAAAAAAAAAAAATCAGAACTAACAACAGTAAAGCTTGAAAACAGAGAAAGAGGGGAATTACAGGGATGCAGGTCTAATGGCTTAGATGAAGCAGAGACAGATGTAATTGTTTTATTAGTTTGTGTAATTGTATATATTTTCTCCAAAAGCCCAAGCATAGCTATAAGCACAAAGAATGGTGCATCAAACAAATTCATAAACAAAAAAATTAAATAATGAATCAGCTCTGTGGTGGATCAAAGATTTAGTATGTTCCGGTTCAGCCCACTTTGCAGGGTTTGGCAGCGGTGGTCACTCGTGAAACATAATCAATGACTTACATCCGAGTCAACGAGACAGGAAGTTAGTGCGGGAAGGGCAAAAGTGGACTGCAGCCCAGAAACACATAGGTCAGATATGGGAGGAACAGGAACAGGGATGAAAAACATCGACTTAATAAAAAAGCTAAATTAAGATGGTGTTATATTCAATTATATTCATGCATTCAGTACCTGTGTACAAAAAAACACATCAAATCTAATCTGACTGTTCAGAATGAGATGCATTAACTAAAATCTTAATTTAATCTAATTTCAAGACACCTCCAGCAGGCTTGTACAACAGGATTTCATGTTTAGACTGAAAAAAGCTAAAAAAGGGTTTGTTTGTTTGTTTGTTTGGTCTGCCTATGTGAACAATAGCCAAACTTTGTTGACTGTTTTCAGATGCTGTTCTTCACTTGACTAACCCCACTCCACTATTGATGTACTGCTGTAGGAGATGCTGTGGATGCAGTGCAATGTGAAATGTATTGTTGTAAGGTTACCTGACGTACTGCAGTGATTTTCAGACGCTTTCGCGGCCCCGGGGCCAGTCACCTGCAGATCCTCCTCTCAAAGCTCTGCTCCAGCGGTGTCGCTCTCTGCCATTGCCCACCACACTGTCCGCCCTGGAGCCCATCGCCCTCACACACGTGCTCACTCCTCCAGGTACAGCACAGGCCAAAACCACAGCTGAGTCATGCTTCATAACTTTACACATGAAGTGTAAAGTTAGCTTACACTCACAGGTTTCTCTGATAGTCCTGATTACAGTTTCATGTTTTGGTGTGAATTATTATGATAATGTGTGACCCTGGAGCACAAAAGCAGTCAGTCATCAGTAGCACAGGTATATTTGTAGCAATAGCCAACAATACATTGTATGGATCAAAATTATACATTTCTCTTTTATGACAAAAATCATTAGGATATTAAGTAAAGATCATGTTCTATGAAGATATTTTGCAAATTAACTACCATAAATATATCAAAACTTAATTTCTGATTAGAAATATGTATTGCTAAGAACTTAATTTGGACAAATTTAAAGGAGATTTTCTCAATATTTAGATTTTCAGATTCCAGATATTCAAATAGTTGTATCTCGGCCAAATATTGTCCTATCATAACAAACCATACATCAATGGAAAGCTTTCGAAAGATTGACACTTAAGACTGGTTTTGTGGTCCTGGGTCACATTTTACATAGAGTGCTTTGGCTAATACTAGCGATCTGTCCTGCAGCTAAATCAGTTGTTCTCCGCATGAGGAACAGCAGCACAGGATCCAACAGACAGAAGCGGTTTAGACCAGGATCTGGACCACTGCACATCAACATGGTGAGTGATCCGGCTTCTGTCCTGAGACGTCATTTGACGGACAGTTTTGTGTTATTGAGTCATATTAAGGAAGTATTACAGGACAAATTAATGGTACTGCATTAACAATTGAGTTGTGACTGTTAAAGGGTTAGTTGAACCTCATGTCCTTGTGTCATTCAAAACCCATAGGATTTATATTCCTTTTTAAAACAAAAAAGAAGATATTTTGGTAACACTTTATTTTAGGGTCTCTTAACTAATTTCTTATTAGCATGCATATTACTAGAATATTAGCCATTTATTAATACTAATTAAGCATATATTAATGCCTTATTCTACATGACCTTATTCTACATCCCTAATCCTACCTAAACTTAGCAACCACCTTACTAACTACTAATAAGCAGCAAATTAGGAATTTATTGAGGGAAAAGTCATAGTTAATAGTGAATAAGTGCTCCCTATTCTAAAGTGTTACCCTTATTTTTAATGAAACCTGAGAGATTTCTGTCCCCCGGTTAAAGTAACCAAAACATTGTAAATGTAAATCATTTGAATCAAGTAATCATGAATCATAATTCTTTTGAAATCCATGTTTGTTGCAACAATAAAAGCCCAAAGATGAAGACAAGTCCAAGTTTCTGACACAAAGGGTTTGTAATCAAAGAATAAACACCAATCCAAGCCAATGTAATTGTGTGCACTTAAACACAAACAACTGACAATGAACTCAGGAATCCATGTATACGCAGATAACGAACAGGTGTGATAATCAAATGAATTGCCATAATAACTAAATAGAGCGAGAAACTAGAACAAAGACAACAGGAAATGAAACAAAACCAACTAAATTCCATGATAATGAAAACTAAATGGACAGTTCATAACAATGTTAAGCCTCACCTAATTTCTCAAGTGATATCTAGTTTGATGCTCAAAGTTCAATGCAAAGGGAGAAATTGTATTTTACGGAATTTGCTTTGTAAGACCTACAACTAATTGGTGGTAGGGACTACAGCAAGCTATTTCCTGGGTTAGTGACATCACAAACCCTGAAATTTACATAAACCCCGCCCCCGGGAACATGCAACAGAGGGGGTGGGGTCATGCTGGGCTGCTTTAGAGAAGAGGAAGAGTTGTTGTAGTAGAGTATAGTATAAAGGGTAACACTTTGAAATAAGGTTCCTTAGTTAACATTAGTTTACAACATTAGTAAACATGAACTAAGAATGAACAATACTTCTACAGCATTTATTAATCTTAGTTAATATTAATTTCAGCATTTACTAATGCATTATTAAAATCACAAGTTGTGTTTGTTAACATTAGTTAATGCACTGTGAACTAACATGAACAAACAATGAACGACTGTATTTTCATTAACTAATATTAACAAAGATTAATAAATAGTGTAATAAATGCAGTTCATTGTTTGTTCATGTTAGTTAATACATTAGCTAATGTTAATAAATGACACCTTATTGTAAAGTGTAACCATATAAAGTATAGATGTAATGCTTGTTTAGCTACAGGCATGCTAAATGTGTTTCTGTGTTTTCTTCGCAGTCCCGACAAAAGATATTTGGCTACACTCTTTCGACAAAGACAAAACTAACAGTGCTATGCAGTCAGTAGCCTAACGTTCACTATAGATCTGCAGTCTGTAATCAAACAACCTCTTCGAGGACTGTAGTAAACTTTAGTACCAAAGCTTTAAAATATGTGAAAAATAATGCAATTTTAAAAATAAAAACGAACCAGGAACACATACATAAACACATTCAAGCCTTCAAAAAAAAGCCTATAGGCCACCCCTTTAATCTCCTTCAGTAATTGTTGGTTATAAGCAGCTCAGTCCTCAAATCTCAGTCCTAAATTCAATATTTCTGAATGATTAGTTAAACTTGTTTTAATAGTAGCTGAAGTGTTTTTGTAGTAAGGCAAGGCAAGTTTATTTATATAGCACATTTCATACACAGAGGTAATTCAAAGTGCTTTACATAAAAGAAAGTGAAATAGACATTAAAAATCAATAAAAACATGGAAATAAAAATAAAAACAAGGAATTTTAAAATGATATAGAAATTGATTTAAAATAAATTTAAAGAAAATGATTATACATAAAATGTATTGCAGTCAGTTCGGACATACAGCACAGTGCTCATTCAACAAATGCACAGTTAAACAGATGAGTTTTGAGTCTTGATTTAAATGTGGCTAATGTTTTAGCACATCTGATCTCTTCTGGAAGCTGGTTCCAACTGCGGGCCACATAATAGCTAAACGCAGACTCCCCTTGTTTTGTGTGAACCCTTGGTATTTCTAACTGACTCGATCCTAATGATCTGAGTGGTCTGTTCGGTTTATATTCAGTATAGTACTGTTCATTTGTCCTGCAAACAAACTATCCTATTAATTGGTAACTTCAGCTATTTTAACCAGCTTCGTATTGTTTTAGTGTCAGTATAGTACGTGTAAATGTGTGCTCTGGCACTTTTACCTGCGCTGAGATATCCTGGTTTATTTCTCAGCAAAAGTCTGCAAGATGACATGTTTTTGTTTTACTTTTGACAGCTCCAGGGCTTTTGTTAAAACTACAGATCATGCTTTCACATTTGTGTATCCCTGCTCACAGATTGAGCCCAGTGCATTATGGTGCTGAAGTTTTCACGGCCCTCGTTCTCTGTTTTCTCTAGTCATGTAGCACTGATTTTTTTCTTTTTCTTTATTATGTTTTCTTAAGAACTCATCTTGGCAGTGGTGAATAATCACTGTTTTCACGGTGCTGCTATGAAGTCAGCTGTGTACGTAACCCTCAGAACGCAAGAATGGGCAACTATATGATACTGTAATACTTCAAGAAACCGATCTAGAAACTGATTATTATTCATAAAATAAAATTCAACACCAAAAAAAATTAAAATTAATTCTTGTTCCGTTTGCTCCTGCACACTAGATGTGAGTCTCATGGATTAGTGTCTGGTTCAGGCATCTAGCGGTGGATGTGTAAATGAGGGAAACGCTTCACTTCTGAATGAAGGTCTGATGGTTTGTCGGTGAGCGCAGACGCTGTCAGCTTAAGCTCATGTTCCCTGAGGATCGCTTTCAGTTAATTTGGCATCGCTATTAAAACTGTTTCCTCGCTTGCATTATGTAATGGGTACATTTAAAGAAATGAGTCATCAAGTCATGCAAAGCATGCTGGGAATCAGAGATTAATTTTGGAGAGGAGTGGTTCTTTCCTCATCCATGTGGTAAAAGTCTAGTTTCACATTCAGATTCTATAATCCTTTACACCTCTCATGCAAGACTTTGGTACTTCACTGATGAATATTCTCAGCACTGCAATGTGTGAAGAAATCATAATAGCTTCTCTAATAGCCAAACGTTTTATACAAATTAGACACTATTGTTACCACATTGATAAAATGTCATAGATGTATCGCAGCTTAACCACATTAATGTACATGCATTTAGAGTTTGATACCTTTTGTGTTAATGTGTTGTTTGTTTTACTTCATTTTGAACTCCTTCAGAAGCTTCAGAAACCCACAGACTTACAATTAAGAAGATTGTACAGATGATGTGTGATTATGTTTGATATAGACGAACGGTTAATGGTGATTTAATTGCAATGGCAGGAGCATAATGTATCACCATTGGCTTTCAAAACGATGAATATATGCATAATTCATGATCAATTGTAATTGCAGTGCAATTAGCACAGTTTATGTTTGCAAGGCCACGCACTATAGGCGTTTAATGCAATAGTTCAAGGAAATATTCCTTGACCCTGTGTTTTGAGGAATGTATTATTCATGCTGCTGATGATGATGATGATGGGTTGTTATCAAGGAGAATCAGACTTATCAGACGTCAAACCATGCGGGGCATGACAGGTTTAAACAGACTGTTTGTCATCCACCAGTGCTGCATGAGGGATTTGTGTCTTATATCAGAACAGAAACATTTTCTTATTCTCATATGGATGCTGGATAGGGCTGATGCTCAATATGACCTTAAACAATTAATCTAAATTGCTAAATTTTCTCTTAAGGGATTTTAGGACAAACATTTGAGGCATGTGAGAAGAAGATATAAAGCTTCTTTTATCATGGCCTCTGTCTCCTGGGCAGTATCTTTACTATAGAGCAGTGGTCTTGTTTGTTAGGGTGGTCAGCATTGAATGTGATTGGACAAGAAGTGAGCAGCTGCTGTTACGCACAAGCTCTCAGACAGGAAGAGTCATTGTTTTCCTGTGTTCGTCAACATTTTGTCCCATCTGCTGTTGTTTCCTTAAAATGTATGACTAAAGATCCGTTCACATCAAGAGTGTTAAATAGAACTAAATTATCATCCACACCGATGTATGATATCGTTCTGTTGCTGCAGTTTAGTCGTCTGCTCTATTCTCATAAACTTTTAATAGTTATATATATATATATATATATATATATATATATTGTGACGGGGTGGAAGAATCACGTGACAAGGAGAGCTCAAATAAATACCCCAGAGGGTGGATTTATTAATAAAAGAGGGTGCTGAGTGGAGTGTGGCTCGCTGAAGTGGTGCGGTGCTCTCCGTGCGTGGTTTTTCCCTTTGGGCGGTGCATCGGTGCTGTGCTGGTGGCAGGACTGGATCGGTCACACGCTGGTATCTGGAAAAGATAAGAGAGGTAGCACATTAAATCTTCAGCTTCTTGGAGACCAGGCTCTTCTTGTGACAGTCTCCCACGGCTTATATGGCCGCGGGCAAATGGGCCACAGGTGTGGCCGATCCAGCCGTGATGAGCGAGTGCAGGTGTCTCGCTTCTTTCTCCAGGGCAACGCTGATGAGTGCTCGGGACGCTCGTCACAATATATATATATATGGGTTGTTGACGTGACATGGCATTTTCACTGTCCTACAAGATAAAAATTAATATAATTAATATTGTCATTATTTAAAATGCAGTAAATGCTTAAACCCTGTTGTTATAAAAGCTGCAGTGTTATTTGATTTTTTTATTTTTTTTTGAGCCAAATGTCAAAATTGTCTTACGGTGTGACTGTCTCAAGCATGGTTCAATAAATGACAACTTTTATAAATGAAAAAGAAAAGCATAAAATGTTAATAAATACCTCCGGCATAATTGTACAAGTGTCTATTTTAGTAAATGGTAATCATTTTTTTTTCATCCATATATTTCTGAAAGTGTAGGAACTTGATACATTTTGTCTCTGAAAACCATGTCCTCTGGTGTGACACCATATCTTGATTTGAAATCGGCTAATTCCAGAGAAAACTTTTATTGGTTGAAGAACCCCATTCATGGTCGTGTTACTGAAGCCCCCTGTGAAGCCCATGACATGAGCACATGGTCAGTTTTGTCTAAGAATTGTTCAAATATTTAACGTTTTTTGGAACCACTACAAAAGTGTTACGTTTTGTTGTCCTTTGGCGTGACACCCCTAAATTATATATGTTTTTCATTAAAAACTGCATGTTAAACTGGATAATCATGGAAAATTATGCAAATGTGTCTTGCTAACCGCTAATGACAGGTTAGCTAGGAATTGCAAGGTTATTAATTGACACAAAATGCTTAAACATCCTTTGGTGTGACAGAAAATGTCCTCTGGTGTGACGCCTGTACTTGACACAACTGAGGAAATAGTGAAGACGAATCAACAAGACTACAAAATAGCACAGGGGACAGGCAGTAATACAAAAGTCCCAGCAAGACAAGAAGAACATGTAACACCAGCAGTAATATCTTTTAATGAACAGTAACGTCTCCAAGTATGTCCCATGTTTAACCATTTGGCCAACATGAGCAAAGACCCACTGTATCATAAAAAATACTATATTTACATTTACATTTAGTCATTTAGCAGATGAGGACAATGGAAGCAATCAAAATCAACAAAAGAGCAACGATGCGCAAGTGCTATATGATGCATTCTTAAATGACTTGATTTGAATTTCTTTACTAAATTAATTAATTTCATTAAAAATATTGTACAGCACTACATATGTATTTCAATGTTATCCCCAAACAGTGATTGATTGTGGTAAAACTGTGTTCCCAAGCTTGCGTTATATGTAAATGATAAAGTAAGAGACACATCATTCCCTCCCCAAAACAAAACAATTAATGCTGAGATCTTCAGGTTGACTTCACAATGGTTAATGTATTTCTTTAAATTGCCAATAGAGACACTGTGTCTGTGTAGAATAATGCGTGTAGCTCCTTAAATCATACATAATTCTGACAAACTCTGGCTTTGTATTCATGAAACTGTTTGTGTCTGTTTGAATTTCAGATATGACCTTTGTAGTGTAAATGTCAGGATGGGTGGAATCGAGCCGTATGGGAATCAGTGTCAGCGTTATGTAACTGTCTGTTCTGCATCACAAGAGAAAAGCTCTTTCAATACCTCAGACATTTCATAAGAATAATCTCAAGACACACAAGGATTGTTTGCCTTCTGCTATACTGTGAAAAAAAATGTCTGAACACATTCAGTTAGTTTTGTGTAAAGACGTACTGTAAGATGTGTGAATAGTTTTTTTAGACTATTATTTCTTGTCTATGAACATGAGTTTATAAACCCCCAGTATTAAAAAGAGGAAGGTCTTGAAATCCATTGTGCATCTTGATTGTTACTTGGTTATAGACAATTACATTTAAAGTATTACTCAAACTCAGTGAAAGGGATAATTTTCTGAACATTTAGATATTGTCATGATGTGAAAGCGTAAGGTTATTTAACCCATGGCAAATTAATATTATTTTTCTGTCTTTAATTTAAGCCTTGTACTATAAGGGCATTTGTTTAAGTTGGAGTTGATTTGGACTCAAAATCTGTGCAGAGCCTTATGTGTGTAAATGTCAAGCATGAACTTTCCCGCAGTGAGTGAAAGCAGATTTAAATTCATCAGCACGATCACATCATGCACTGAATGTAAACGACTTACCGGCTACATCGTTGCAATGTCAGTGGGTTTTTTAATGGATTTTTGGTCAAATGCCTGAAATAAGGTCTGTGGTGAAGACAAGCTTAAGATATTTACATGAAAAATTCTACATTAAAAAAGTTATATCAACCATGTAGCCGGAGTTGCCCTCACACTGAAAAATATATATAGTCAGACCAAAGGACTATCAAAAATAGACCATTAATTTCCTTCTTGCATGTGAAAAACATGCATGTTTTTTACATCATAAATGTACTTCATCCGCCTTCTGATGTTATCTTGAAAAAGGTGATTGCTGACTCACTTCACTTGACGCTTGCACAGTTAATAATCACACTCCTGCAAACTATTCTTACTCAGATCTTCAGGGAAAATGTTTTAAAATAAAGACTGAAAGCATTGTTTAAACTTAATGGTGGTGACCCTGGTGTAGTTCAGTTATACGTTTAGCTTTTACTTCTGTCGATTGTATTTAGGCTTCAAAATTCATAAAGGTTCTGTTTATATGTGAAGGTTATCATGATGAACAAAACGTGTCAGAATCATAAACTTGTGTTGGTCACAGAGCTGATTTTCTGCAATAATAATCACGAAAGCCAATGGAAAAAAAATTGAGGAAACCACCCTGCTGAAAAACAATAGACACCATCCTAACATTTGTAATGGTTTTACTGGTTATAATGGGATTTGCATTGGTTTTAATGGAAACTGTATTGGTCCCCTTGAGTCTCTTGGTAATTTGTCACCTTTTATTGGCGGCTTTTGTTAAAAGCACTAAATCCTAATGCAATAAGTCTCAAAACACACTACAGGAAACTATTTTTAATGGTTTCAATAGTTAAAAGTTGATGGTTTGTAGTGTTTGTAATGGTATTTGTAGTGGAAACCATTATTATTTCTGTGATGGTTAATATTGTTTTTTCATCAGGGCAGGATGATGCAAACTTGGTTGTCCTACAAAAATAGGTCCAATTGAGTGGATTGCTATTGAAATGACTGAATTTCACCTGCAAACATTCACCAAACAATGGTAAATGTGATCGTGCAATGCATAAGTATTAATTACAAGAATATTATGAGACAGGCCTACGTTAAGAATTTTTATGATAAAAAAGATGTATCTTGATTATGAGATGCTACAGGAAAGTAGACTAATTGAAATGAAAAAAATAAAAATGCTTTCTGTCCTGGATGTTGTTCAGGTCATATGTTTAATTCCTTGTGAAACTGTTTTGCACCTGGATGGCTTTGAGCAGCCTGGCTTTATCCTTCATTCTTCTTCGTTAATAAGCCGGTGTACAGTAGTCAACGATGATTGAAATATGAATGGCAGGGCATTACTGTAAAGATGACACAGTTCATGCACATTGACTAACTGTGTCGTTGGCTCTTATATAACAGAGTGGGGATGTTTGTTAATGTTAATGATAGTGTTTCCATGGTGAGGGATGAACATCACGCAGGCCGGCTCTGATTGGGGAGCGCAGCTGCGCGTCATTGCACTGTAGAACAAGCGCTCTGAATAGCGATTCACCTCGCGCTCTTCTGATGAAGATGAAGGTGATGGTGAGGATGAGGCATATTTCTGCGTGTCTTGTCTTACGGAGCTGTATCTCAAGACCCAGCGAGCTGCCTAGCAACACAGCCTCACGGGGCATCACAGGTGCGCGCGGTAGGCAGCTCGCTAGGGTTTGAGACGCAGCCGGGGTGTCGTGTTTTATGCATGCATTGATAACTGTGCCGATCGCAGGTTTGACAGCAGCACTGCAGCATGACCTTGGACGTGCAGACGGTGGCGGTGTTCACTGTTATCGCCTTTCTGCTGCTGGTCAACGTGATTCTCATCTTGTTCATGGGCTCCAGCTGAAGGGTCCTCAGTATGACTGACACACAGGCGAACACGCGCAAACATCTGTGATTGTTGCTCGTTTTGGAAACATCTGAGGCTGTTCGTATCTGTGATTCTGCTCTTTACTGCGACCGATATGGTAAAATATATCCCACACTTACATTTCCAAGTGTTTGTGTGCGTGTGCGTGTTCTCCGCCGTCATCTTTCAGTGCAATTGCATTATATAAGCTGATTTGTAGAATTATTCCACGGCATTTTGAGTGCATGACATTTGTGTGTTTGTTTGTATGTATTGTACGGATGATTTATGAACGTCCATTTAAAAATGCTGGTGAATTAATATTCATGCACAATGCTCTGAATGCATAAAATATCATATGGCATGTAATAAGACTAGAATTGTGCTACAATCACAATAATTGCGATCAAAACCGTCTGTTAAGATAAGTATGAACAGTTTATGAATGTAAAATGATACAAAATACCGTGCATCTGTGTGTCTATACAAAATGCAATGCTCTTTTAGATCCGAGTGCTTCCAAAATGTAAGATTCGAATCGAAAGGTGATGCATCTATGCTCGGATGTCATTCTGTATTTAGAGAAAGGTAAATTCATTAATATGGTGTGTTTGATCACATGCCGGCACACATGGTGTGGCAAGTTGAGAATTGTCAAATTCCACATCTTTACTGAGAAAAGCTTGACATCACAGTCATAAGAGCTGATTTCCAAACTGTGCTTGGGTTTAATTAGAGTCTGGATGGTTGATTCTCAGCCGTATGCTTCTGAAGGCACATCATATGTTTCAGATGTTGAGGAGGATGTGTTTGTGTGTTTGATTGGCCCTCACTCTCATGACTCAAGTCTGTTACGTAATATCTTTCAGTGAGGATGCTGGTGTATTTGGTCAAATGTGATTCTCAGAGCAAATTTCTTCCAATGTTGCCCCTACAGATATTATACATTCCTTATTTTCATTCTAATTTGATGTTAAAACAGTGTTTCCCTTTAGAAGTCCACTTTAGTCAGCTTTAGTATTATTAACAAGGCATATCTCTTCTGAAAAGATAAGAAAGTCCCATGAATCTGACTGTAAGAAGAGCACATTGATGTGAAATGACACATAGAGGACATGTTACTCGTTCTTCTTTTGAGTTTTGACATCTTTGTGTTTTCATACGCACTTGCTGCCAAGTCGAATGCGTTCATCTCAAGGCGTACGGTATGCAGAAACATGAGGGGAACAGCGGTCGATTATGTAACGATAATTCCATTACCTTCACAGAACCCTATGAGTCTGTAATGAGAGATGACTTCAAGGTGTCTTAATATTATGATCTGTACACAGTAGTTCTGCATTTTTAACAATTTACATTCACAGAACTTTCTGAGGGTGCTCGAGAGGATATTTCTTGGCACTAATCATCCAGAAAATGATGGTGATATGTAGGCTTCTCAAAATATGAAGCAAAGGAATGGTGGAAAAGGAGGCTGTGTTTGTGATCTTGTTGTAGTTATGTCCTGGTGGTATCTTCAGCATGTGAAGTCTGCAGTCTCAGCTAGAGAAAGCTTGTGTGTTTGCGGTTGGAGAGTTCAGAGAGCTCTCATTCACGCATGCTGAAGACGACACTCTCAGAGGAGCATATACTGCACAAACAGCCAATCAGGAAGCTTCTTGCTTAGTGTTTCACTGTTTACAGTGGTGAGAAAAAGTATTGGCCCCCTTCCTGATTTTTTATTTTTTTGCATGTTTGTCACACTTTAATGTTTCAGATCATTAAACAAATTTAAATATTAATCAAAGATAACACAAGTAAACACAACATGCAGTTTTTGAATGAAGTTTTTTATTATGAAGGGAAAGCTAAATCCAAACCCACATGGCCCTGTGTGAAAAAGTGCTTGCCCCCTAAACCTAATAACTGGTTGGGCCACTCTTAGCAGCAACAACTGCAATCAAGCGTTTGTGATAACTTGCAATGAGTCTGTTACAGCGCTGTGGAGGAATTTTGGCCACTCATCTTGGCAGAATTGTTGTAATTCAGCCACATTGGAGGGATTTCGAGCATGAACCGCCTTTTTAAGGTCATGCCACAGCATCTCAATAGGATTCAGGTCAGGACTTTGACTAGGCCACTCCAAAGTCTTCATTTTGTTTTCCTTCATCCATTCAGAGGTGGATTTGCTGGTGTGTTTTGGATCATTATCCTGCTGCAGAACCCAAGTTCTCTTCAGCTTGAGGTCACGAACAGATGGCCGGACATTGTCCTTCAGGATTTTTTGGTAGACAGCTGAATTCATGGTTTCATTTATCACAGCAAATCTTCCAGGTCCTGAAGCAGCAAAACAGCCCCAGACCATCACACTACCACCACCATATTTTACTGTTGCTATGATGATCTTTTTCTGAAATGCTGTGTTACTTTTACGCCAGATGTAATGGGACACACACCTTCCAAAAATTTCAACTTTTTCCCAAAAGTCTTTGGGATAATCAAGATGATTTCTGGCAAAACTGAGACGAGTCTTTATGTTCTTTTTGCTCAGCAGCGGTTTTCGTCTTGGAACTCTGCCATGCAGGCCATTTTTGCCCAGTCTCTTTCTTATGGTGGAGTCATGAACACTGACCTTAACTGAGGCAAGTGAGGCCTGCAGTTCTTTAGATGTTGTTGTGCGGTCTTTTGTGACCTCTTGGATGAGTCATCGCTGCACTCTTGGGGTAATTTTGGTCGGCCGGCCGCTCCTGGGAAGGTTCACCACTGTTCCATGTTTTCGCCATTTGTGGATAATGGCTCTCATTGTGGTTCGCTGGAGTCCCAAAGCTTTAGAAATGGCTTTATAACCTTTTCCAGACTGATAGAGCTCAATTACTTTCTTTCTCTTTTGTTCCTGAATTTCTTTGGATCTCAACATGATGTGTAGCTTTTGAGGATCTTTTGGTCTACTTCACATCAGGCAGGTCCTAATTAAGTGATTTCTTGATTGTGAACAGGTGTGGCAGTAATCAGGCCTGGGTGTGGCTAGAGAAACTGAACTCAGGTTTGGATTTTGTTTTCCCTTCATAAAAAAAACCTTCATTTAAAAATTGCATGTTGTGTTTACTTGTTATCTTTGATTAATATTTAAATTTGTTTGATGATCTGAAACATTAAAGTGTGACAAACATGCAAAAAATAAAATAAATCAGGAAGGGGGCAACACTTTTTCACACCACTGTATATCACATGTGATCGCGATTTCACCAAGTGCAAAATGTTCCTGCAACAACATCCTTGTTGATCCTGCAACAACATTCCAATCAACCAATCAGAATTGAGGGACAAGTTTACAGGAAATGCCAGTTTTAGCCTGACAACCCTGAGATCTACACCCTTGTTATTCAATCATCATTTCCCTCTGAATTTAGGGATAAATAGGTTTAGGTCTATGTTTTGGACAACAATGTTGATCCAGGAACATGTCGTAGTTGGGAAAATCATGGCTACCTTATATCATACGAGTGTCTCGATTTAGGAAAGAAATCCAAGCAATCTGTGTTAAAGAGATCTTGACAGACTCAAGATGGAGGTCTAGTTCCCATGCCAGTTTTTGTTTTGTTTTTTGTCTGATGCCACGGCCACCTTTGGCTTTCATTTTCTTAAAAACAGAAGCACTACACTATACAAGTAAAAAAAAAAAACACTTGGAAATGGTTGATGAGGTGGTGAAAATAGTAAGTGAGTCTTAAGGGCTGGTCACACTACATTTCATTCATACACATGTGAATGCAAGAGACAGGACCTCAAGCTCAGGCGAATTTCCATGGTTTAAATATGGTAAACTCTGACCTGCAAGATTGCCGTGGCTTCTTAGCTGAATTAAAGGAACACAAATATTAAATCTGCAGGATTGCACCATTGCAGTAAAGTGAGGTAGATTATATTTTTACATTTTAGATGTATTATATGTAGAATTATTATTTTTTTAAAGACGTTAGAGAGTGTGGTGTCATATTATATCCGTATAAAGTTCTAATGCTTAAAGTCTAGTGTGACCATGGTTTTTAGGAGAAGGACTAGAAATGGTTGTATTGCTCGATTATAAATAAGCCTGTGAATCACTGCAGGAACACATGGTTATCTTATGGTTCTTTGTTTGGTTCTATGATTCATCTGTTTGATTATATGACATTTATAGTCACAGGGCCTGTGAAAATTAAATGAAAGATATTGAAATAAGCATAATTTCTGGAGGAGCCTGTTCATCCAATCCTGTCAGTCATTTAATAGGAGTTTATAAACAGTCTCTTCTGTGACAAACTCCTCCAGCATCCTCCTCCAACCATAATTCAGTTTCTCTTTCTCTAATCCCTGTGAGGACGACCAAAGACAACAACAAAGGACGACCGTTCTGGGTCCCACAACACAACAGTATGATTTTAGCTGCATTTGTATTTTCTTCTTTTGTATATAGCTATTTATTGCAGCAGTATTGCCTGCCCTTATCTGAGGCTGATCTCATTAACATGTGACTTGCACACAAATCTGCAAAAACACGTTATAAATAGAAACCTCTGACACAGTAGAAATGGATGAAAATATAATGCTGCAGAATCAACACCTTTCACAATTAGTTATTTGCATTATGAGTTTTAAATAAGGGACACAGCGCTGTGGATCCTCACAAAGTCTATCTTTAGCTTTTCGCTGCAACGCTACGCTCAAATAACACCTTTGTGCTTTATCTACTCCTCAAAAGTGCATATTATATACTTTAAAGGTGCACTGCGCAGGATCCCCCCCCCCCCAAAAAAAGTATAAAATCATACAAAAATGATCCCTCTCTATCATTATGTATGATCCAGCAGAATGTGTGGTGGTGTTTGTGTCTGCTGTTTATTGCTGTAAAAAAGGCCATTTATTTATGATAAACAATATTTGAAAAAAAAAAAAAGATTTGCAGAACACCACATCACTCATCTTCCAGCAGGTAGTTCGCTCTTGAGTTGCTGTCTCATGTGATGCTTTGCTGTTTGTGTTCTGACAACTAATATCATGTCAGGACCAGGGGGCGTGGCTTCTGGCAGTGTTGAGCCCGCCCACAAGGAGGGGCTAAGTTTGACCTCTGTGTTACAAACAGTTACTGAAAATCCTGCGTTAGGCAGCTTTAAGGTAATGTGGGACTATAAGAATCTCTGTAGGGTAGATAAGGCACAGAGGTGTACCTTGAGGGTGAAAAACTTACAGTAGCCCTACAGTAGGTAATATTTTGCTCATTCTTTTCTTTCAGTGCAAGACCAGAATTGAGATTAAAGAGTTTATTAAAGGTGATCGACGCTATAGGAAATTATTTCTCCTATTACAGCTTTATGTGCAGGCTGCAGATACATATAAAGACGAACACTGACTCTCTTTCAAAGGCTGAGCTGTGTGAGCATCTTGAACAGTGCCTGTGTTGAGCCAGTCATTTGTGAGCCGTTCTGGCAAAATGAGTGTGAATGCACGCAGTCTAATTTTGAGCTACAGACAAAAGAAGTGAAAAATGTCAGTTTTGGTTGAATTTGAGGTTTTCACAAAAATGAGCTCATTAAGCCCTCTTCTAGCGATCCCAATGGTCCAAATAGTAATTAAACACCTGAAATCATCTTTATTTGTGTGTTTTCCGAGAGGAGTATCTCTTTCTCTGCTGCTGCTGCTTCTCAAGCTATATTGTTTCAGCACTCCAGCTTTGTGAATATTCATATCGAATTCTGACATGAGTCCAAACCAGTGAAATATGATTTTTAGACCCATACTGATGAAAACAAAATGATCACGCTGACTGACATTTGCAAAGCGCATGCATACATGTAAGTCACACGATCGCCCTATAAAGTACATTATTGAGAAATATGTCTTGACGAGATTCACATCAACATAATCTGTTATGTTTTACATGAACGTTTAGTTAATGATTGGGGAAAAATCTGGTGTGCAACATTATATTTGATCCATGCATTAGAGTTGGTCTCAATATGGATCTGTCTCAATGTTAATCAAATATTAAAAGAAAAGACAGAATCATTCGCTGCTCTTGATTAAACTACTGTTTATTTGCATCTTTGTTCTTATTTTTAATAACAAAGATAAAATAAAAAAATAGCTATATTGTGATTAATAATATAATAATTATTAGGCTATTAAGAAAAGAATTGGAGGAAAATATGCAACTTTGCTAGGTAGGGATTTAACGATTCACTCAACTCACAATTCGACTCGATTCACGATTTTGATTTCACGATTCGATTTTCTCACGATTAATTTTTAATAAAATGAGATCGAAGACATTATACAGTAAATGAAAATGTGTCGTTTGATTAGGCTATTGTGCACGTTTCTTTGTGAAATTGAAATATAACAAAACTAAATTGAAATTTTAAAACAAATCCCAAATCAAATAAGCAAACTTTACTACATAAAACATCTGAAGGAAACAGCAGACAAGCTGAATGAGACACAGACTCACTCTCTGCCAGCAGGTGGTGCTTATGAACAGCAATGATACAGTGTTTCCTTGGTTACTGCTGTAAACAAAGCGCTTATGAACAGCAATGATACAGTGTTTCCTTGGTTACTGCTGTAAACAAAGTGCTAATGAACAGCAATGATACAGTGTTTCCTTGGTTACTGCTGTAAACAAAGTGCTAATGAACAGCAATGATACAGTGTTTCCTTGGTTACTGCTGTAAACAAAGCGCTTATGAACAGCAATGATACAGTGTTTCCTGGGTTACTGCTGTAAACAAAGCGGAGCTGCACTTATAAGCACTACTTTAATATGCATCGTTCAGAGGCAAGATGAAATGAAAATACCACGTAAACTTTTCTAAAGACAGTCAGTTCTCCTCAGAGATGCATTCATATAAACTCTACTTCTTGATTTGTTTGGCATCTCAACTGATTTGAATCGTCACACATTTGAATCGATTTTCAACCGGCTCGCGGTTCATCGTTACATCCCTATTGCTCGGTGATCTCCAGAAAACTTTAACTCGATTTTCCTCAAAATCAGCTCTGCTGACTCTGTCGCTTTCAAACGGCTGTAGCTCAGTCTGTCTGATTCCAACAAGTCATGCGATATAACAATAAAAGAACAACAATAAAAAGCCAATTATAAAGCCGATTAAGAACTCCTTTTTGAAAATTAGCTCATTCCGACTCATTTTGCCAGCATGGGTCACAAATGTTTTCTGACCAATAGCAGACGGGGTAAATGTGTGTGAAAGAATGACGTTTCTCCATCAGACTCACTGTATTGTTCTGCAGTTGATCAGCGGGGGTTCAGTGGTCAGCGCCGAGGCGGTATGGGATCACGTGACGATGGCCGAGAGGGAGCTGGCCTTCAAGGCTGGAGACGTCATCAAGGTCCTGGACGCCTCCAATAAAGACTGGTGGTGGGGTCAGATGGATGACGAGGAGGGTTGGTTCCCCGCCAGCTTCGTGAGGGTACGTCTTTGATCCACTCTCTCATCTCATCAGATAAGCCCCTAGATCGTATTATTGAATTGTGATGCGGCTCATGGTCTCAAGTGAAGAAATGGACACGGATTAGATGCGTCCATCTGGAAATGAGCGCAGTCACTGTTGAATCAGTGTTGCCAAGCCTCTTCCATCTCTGTTCCATTTCTATTCTTCCACAGCAAGAGCAAATTAAAACCAAGTGTATTTCTGTCATTCTTTCCAAAGGTTGATCCCCACCCTCCTCAACCTTACACAAAACCAGTTTTCTATATCAACCCTATAGCAACTCCAAGGTTCCATAACACAACAGCAAAGGTGCGTCCCCAGCTCCTCAAATCTCATCAAGTGCTGCTGATTTTGTCAACACAGCCGTCTCACAAAGCATTTAAAGCATCCAACTGAAATCACGCTCCTAGTGCGCTTCTTAGCTTTTCAAATAGATGAGCATCCGATGTTTCTTCATTACATGCGCTGCTTTGGATGTGTTTTGTAATAGCCTCCGAATGTTGAAATAGATGTTAGTAATACTGTAGTATCTGCTTTGCATTCAGAACCAACTTCTCGTTTTCGTCGGGCAGCATCCCATTTTGTGTTTGCATCTCTGTAGATGCCTAGATTTTAATTAGCAGTGAGTGTGTGTAATAATTCTAGATGGAATTTCAAAGCTGTTGGTCTGTGTTAAGTTGTCTGTTGATCAAGGAACGTGGTTTTTGACGCTCAAGAAAATGTTCCTGACGGGAAAGAGTTGAAATGCAATGGTGACTTATGAATGGAGAATTACTGAGAGTGAACTTTTATGCCCTCACTTGAGTTAAGACCGGACCCTCCAAGCCCAGGCCAAGACTAGACCCCTCAAGACCCAAACACACATCAGAAATCAATAAAATGTTGGTGTTTTTTCCTCCATCATACATTTAAAACAATGAAGTCTTTTTTTTCCAGTGTTTCCAATTGGTTTCCAAACACAGAAACGTTTTCATTTATCATTTTTTTTTTTACTTTTTTTTTACACCAAAAACATGGTTCCTAACGAACATAAATGAAAGCACAACGCTATCATACAAGTTTCATACATGTTTTTCTACTCTGTTTCACAGGGGTTTTTTTTACTTATTTGAACTAACAAATAAAGTACCACAGTATTTTTTTTTTTTTATTTACTCTACAATAATATCGAAGTTACAAGTGCATGTTTTTTTCTATTTCCTCAGTGTATTTAAAAACAAAATTGAAAACCTCACCCTTTTTTTCCATAACATAGACCTACAGAGAGCATGTGATGTACAAAATATACTGGTACTGACCCGTCATGGAAGCAGCCCAGAAGACATCATCTCATAATGTAACATTCAAGATTGTGATGATTCATAGTTTCCAAAAGATTGAGATTCCTATTTAAATAGATGTATGCCACCATTAGATTTCTGTTCCCCAGTAAAACATGGAAAGTCTGCATATATGCCACTTCAGAAGTATCTTCGGCCCCAGTTTATATTAGGTGGCCTTACTATGCACTTACATCAAAAAATAAGTACAAACTTGTGTTAATTTGTGTTCATATACAGGTAAGGTTAGTATAGGGACAGGTTTGGTGGTTTGGGTAGGTTTAATGGTGGGTTAAGCTGAAAGGGAATTACAGAAATTAATTACAGATGTAATTACATGCAGGTATTTTTAAGGTAACACTTTATTTTAAGGTGTCCATAATACAGAGTAATTACCTAGTTAAGTACTTAGTAGTAGCCGTTGTACTTACATGAATCTGAATGTACAATGTAATGCTGGCAATGTAAAAGTTATGGAACAGCTTGTAATTACAGTTAGTAATGATGTAGATGTAATAGGCAGCTACTGTTACACATATGTTACAGACCGAGTCTGTTACACAGCTACTTATGTAACCAAAAGATTGTTACATATGTGTTGCAGACTTTAAATGTAATTATAAATGTAAGTACACAGGCATAAGCTACTTAAAGTGTATCAAGATTGTACTTAAGTGTACTTCATGTGTATCTATACTGTACACCTTATCCAGCTGCACCTTAGCTTGATTTAAACCACCAGTACACAGCTAAAATACATTTAATAAATTTCTAATTACATTACAATTACATAATATTACACAGGCATAAGCTACTTAAAACAAAGTGTATCAAGATTGTACTTAAGTGTGCTAGTAGCTGTGTAACAGACTCGGTCTGATACATATGTGTAACAGTAGCTGCCTATTATATCTACATAATTACTAACTGTAATTACATGCCGTTCCATAACTTAGTTACATGGTAAGTGCGTTTTGTAGTACAACAGCTACTACTAAGTGATTAATTAGGAAAGTACTCTGTACACCTTAAAATAAAGTGTTACCTTTTTGAAAACATAAGTGCAATGTAAAAGCATGTATGCACACAATAAGTTCATTGTATCAAATTAATCATTTAAATGTAAGTACATAGTAGTTATGCCCACCTAATATAAATATCTTCCGTGCCATCTTTCAGCACAATGCATTCTTGTCTGAAGCCATAAACTGAAACCCACACCAAAGGCAGATTTTTTTGTCTTATTACCAAGGCCACGAGAGCAAGACTGCAGCTCGTCATTCGTTTGGAATAAGATGTGTCCACTCATGGTTAAAGAACAACTGATGGTGGAAGTCTGTAGAGAAATGAACTAGTATTTTTGTGACTATGGAATCTTTAAATGCATGGACTTCTCAGTAAAAACAACCAACAACCTTTTGTCAGCAAAAATCTTCACCCCAGTGAGAATTAGTGCTCAAACCTGTTCCCCTTTGCAAATCTCACAGCTTGGAGATGTAATGTGTCTCTCTGCCTTTGTTTCTTTGCTGTTAGCTGTGGGTTAACCAGGAAAATGTGGGCACAGAATCATCTGAGGGTGCCGGCGAGGTGCAGAACGGACACACCGACCCCAGCAACGGCTGTCTGTGCATCGGCCAACCGCTGCAGAACCGAGACCAGATGAGGGCCAATGTTATCAACGAGATCATGAGTACTGAGCGCCACTACATCAAGCACCTGAAGGACATCTGTGAGGTACTGCTGACAGCATCAGATGAGTGCAATTGCTTGGTGCCTTGGAGAGATTACAGAAAAATCTAAATTCACATCATCACTGACTCACCCTCATGTCGTTCCAAACCCATAGGACTTGCGTCTTCAGTACACAAATGAAGATATTTTTAATGAAACCTGAGACATTTCTGTCCCTCCACTTAAAGACCTTTCACCCAGAATGTTGACATTTCAAAAAGTTCATTAAGAAATGCAGCAGCTATTTACACTTATTGCAAATAGCATATTTTCTTAATGATAGATACTATTTCCACTAAGTGCAAATAGGCTAACTATAGATTATATTTACACTATGTTAAAATAGCAAGATTTTCTGTTATTTATACTACTTATTGCAAATAGTGGCAATTATCTGCACCTCAGTGTTGTAGTACATTATAAAACAGTACGCAATAATAACGTATTCAGTGTAAATTATCATTTTAATTCAGATTATTAAATGGATGCTACCTTATTGGGATAATAAAGCCCTCCCTACACCTACCCTAACCCTACCCAATACTTTATTTTCAACTTTTTGATTATTTCCTTCATTTTTATTGAAAATAAATGCCTTTCCGATGCGATATGAGATTTCAAAAGGGAGAAAAAAAAGTTTGGCAAAGTGGATTCGAGCTCGGGTTGATTGCGTCAAAAAGCACATGTCTTAATGTCTACACCACCAAAACTGATGTTAAAAAAGCGCCTTTTTTAGTAATAAAGACGAGCCCAATCACACGTTGGTGGGCGGAGTTAGTGTGAATTGCCTCTGCCAACAAGGCGGGCTGTTTGCACTTAGTGTAAATAGACACTCCGATTAAGAAATCCCTATTAATCTAGCTGTTTTGTCTACATTTATATGATGAACATTTACTTAAGGCTTTTATTTCACATATAAAAATTGATTAACGCATCAGATATGGTAAACAAACTGTAACTGTTTGGCATGCAAAATAAACCTCGTTGGTTCTCACGTTAAGCAAGCATGGTTGATCTTCTGTTTGCCATGTTTGATGAGCTCTGTGTGCGTTGATCAGTGTTTATGTGAAAAACCTAAACGAAATCAGTGCATCATATAAAGTGACCGTGTCTCTTCAGAAGACTTGAATCACTCAAGGAATTCTTTTGCATTGTCTTCATGAAGTCTTTGCAGGTTGAATGGTTAGTGGAGTGGACTTTCAATGGAAGAACAGAAAGCAAAGGCTGGAATCAAAGTGATTCATGCAGATTACGTTCGTGACTGAACCGAAGGTGTTTCTGTCTGCAGGGATACTTGAGGCAGTGTCGGAAGAGGATTGACATGTTCAGTGACGACCAGTTGAAAGTGATTTTTGGAAACATCGAGGACATCTACAGATTTCAAATGGGATTTGTGCGGGACTTGGAGAAACAGTACAACATCGAGGAGCCGCATCTTAGTGAAATCGGACCGTGTTTTCTGGAACATGTGAGTACATTGCCTTATGGCTATGTAAAAACTTCTTATTTTATATTATAGCCAATTATAGCTGCACCTACAAGCTCCTTCATAATAAATCTAGAAAATTTCACGACAGTCTATAATGGTTAGATATTGATGAGTATAATTTACAAAATATCTACATGGAACATGATCTTTACTTAATATCTATCTAATGATTTTTGGCATAAAAGAAAAATGTATAATTTTGACCCATACAACAATACATCAATATCTAACCATTATAGACTGTCGTGAAATTTTCTAGATTTGCTACAAATATACCTGTGCTACTCATGACTGCTTTTGTGCTGCAGGGACACATATTATAGCCAATTATAGCTGCACCTAACTCCTTCATAATAAATCTAGAAAATGTCAAGACAGTCTATAATGGTTGTGTATTGATGAGTATCAGCTATTCAAACGTTTGAACTGATTCCTGAAAACCTTGAAATGCATTTGTTTGATTAAGTTCTGACCGTCTGCTATACAGCAAGACGGTTTCTGGATCTATTCAGAGTACTGCAACAACCACCTGGATGCCTGCATGGAGCTCTCCAAGCTGATGAAGGACGGCCGCTATCAGCACTTCTTCGAGGCCTGTCGCCTGCTCCAGCAGATGATCGACATCGCCATCGACGGCTTCCTCCTCACCCCGGTGCAGAAGATCTGCAAGTATCCACTGCAGCTGGCCGAGCTGCTCAAGTACACATCACAAGACCACAGGTAACACAAACCACAGAAAACACTGTCTGGAGATCTGAAGCTGATGTACAGGCCGAAGCAGAACGTTACAGAGACATTCAAACAAGCAGATATCTGTAGCCAGGGAGATATACGACTATATACACTATATATACGATATATATAAACACTGGTGATACTAAGTTTGTGAACCCTTTGAAAATAATTAGATTTCAGTATTGATTACTCATAAAATGTGCTCTAAATTTGTCTCACAATTAAAGACAAAGGCAATCTGACTACACTAATGACACAATCATGGTTGTGTGTTTTACACATTTTATTAATATATATATATATATATATTGAAGTAAGTATAAGTAAGTGAACTCTTGAACATAAATAACTTTAGATCCTCCTTTAGCAGCAAAACCTCCACCCATTATTTTCCTCTAAACAAAACATTGTGTATTTTTGGCAAAAAAAAACATAGCAATAAACAAATAAGTTAATTTATTTACAGTCTCATGTCCTAATAGTGAAAATATGGTAACACTTTGTTTCAAGGTGTCCTTGTTACATGTTACATGTACTTACTATTATAATTACCATATGTATAATTACATGCAAGTAACCCTAACCATATAGTAAGTACATGTAGTTAATTAATGTTACTCAGCACTTAAATGTATAATTACGGACACTAAAATGGTCAAATGGACACCGAAAAGGTAACACTTTACAATACTGGTGCACAAATATACATTAATTCATGCTTAACTAATGCACAGATAATTATGAGTTAATGTATAACTCATGAAGAACTAAACCATTTATTAATGATTAAGATCAAATTGTGAAAGGTTTGTCATAATAGTTGAGTCAGATTGTGTTTGTCTATAAGTGTGTTGTATATATATGTGTTTATGTACAGTCTGTGGGTGTGTTTTCTGGCAGTGATTACCGTTATGTGGCAGCAGCGCTCGCTGTCATGAGGAACGTCACTCAGCAAATCAACGAGCGCAAAAGAAGACTGGAGAACATTGACAAGATCGCTCAGTGGCAGGCCTCGGTGCTGGACTGGGAGGTGCGTTTGAACAAGATCTGTGTATTTACATACAGTTTTTGGCCCACATTCATTCAGACACATTTAATTACATTGAACTCTGATATCACACTCAAAAAAAAAGATTTTATGATACTTTATTTAAACAATTAATTTTAATTTAACACCATTGTAGATTTCTCATTCAAACACAGTTGCATTGTGTTAAACTGACTTGAAACAGTTATGCTTTGGTTCATATAAATGTTTTCAGTTTGAAAGAACATGTGTCAATTAAGTAGGTCAAAATAGCATTTGGTGCTTGTTCAGTTTACTTAAGTCAAGTTAACCTAACGCAAATATTTTCTACCACATTACTTAATCCATTTGAGTTAAGATACATAAATGATTTTAGTTGTGTTAAAGTATTATTATAGAATCTAGGAAGAGGATTTCCACTTCCCATCATGCTTTGCACAGGGCTGGATAGGCAGAGTAATAGGCATGCCATGGATGTAACAACCATCGTCTGGCTTACTCCTAACAATAAGAGCTATATTAAACTTGTTTAGTATGTGTTATGAATAGCAGGTGCATCAAAAAATATCTTACCTTCAAATAAATCAATTCATTTATTGACAGTGTTTCCACATTATGGAAACATGCTATCTTTACTCAGATACTTTAGTTACGATGAACTTGATTAAGTCAAGTTATTTGGATATGGTAAGTTTACTCAATTCAGTTTAGTTCATCATACATTATGTATTTGAGTAGAGATAACATGTTTCTGTTATGTGGAACCACTGTCCATAATTGGATTAAGTTAGTTTAAAGTATCTTTGCACATCTGAACATGAACACCATGCAAGAAAGATCTTTACACTGACGTTTATTCTCAAATCCTCCACATAATGTCTCATATTTGTTATTATCCTGGATTATTTTAGTTTGTTTAATAATTTAGCTTTAGAAATATTTCATGAATAAAAGCTCCTTTAGGTTGTCCACTGCCAGTCCCAGTTTGTGTGCCCAGACTCCTGAGTGTTTTTGTTCTGGTTAGGGTGATGATATTCTGGACCGAAGCTCAGAGCTGATCTACACGGGTGAGATGTCGTGGATCTATCAGCCGTATGGTCGGAGTCAGCAGAGAGTCTTCTTCCTGTTTGATCATCAGCTGGTCCTGTGCAAAAAGGTACATGATCTTTACAAACTTGCCTATATTGTTTTCCTCAAAAAGGGGTTTGAGATGGTCAGCTGAAGAATAAAAGTGTGAGCGCTGATCATAAAACAATGTTCCTAGACCATATTAAATTCATAAGCGTTCTTTACTTTACATTGCCGTATTTGAATCTCCAAATATGACCATAAATTAGAAATGCATCCTAAGGTTAGAACCATCTCACACGATGCAGGGCTGTAGGTTTTATTGAGTTTATGTTAGGGGTGTAACGGTACACAGACATGATGCTTCGGTATGGTTTTGGAGGGAAAAAAACAAGCATAAATAAATTTTATTTCATTTGAATTTTAATTAAACAGTGGTTTACTGAACAACTTGTTCTTTCTTTAAATAAATTAAATTATAATTACATTTTTCTTAGGGATAAAAATCTATCTCAGTTTATGGTCTCTAAACTACAGTGATTCCTTGTACTTTACTATACGGTTATAGTTAACAAAAGAGCGCAAACTTAAATTCAATTACTATTTATTTTTAACCCTTGTGCATCAATAAAAAAAGTTACACTTAGGTCCATAGTGGACAAAAATGTCCATGTCAAAAAAACGGTCAAAAAAACGGTCATAAAAATTGGAAGCTTGGGAGCAGATTATTGTTGAAGTAAGAGAAGTTTAAAAAGTGAAACCAAAAAAAAGTTATACAGGTTTAAGTTTATGAAAATGATTTATGAACAATATTTTATTTGATGAATATTTTATATATGAAACATGTTGAACTCTAAACCTGCTAGAATCTAAACTAGTTGTGTTCCAAATTTGAGGTTGATATCGCAAAAAATGAGCTTTCAGTAAGATTTTGTTTGGGCGCAGTACCAAATTTTCCCCATTAGATGCCAGCAAAACTCTGCTGATGCACACAGTGCTTGGATTTGTGATTTGCAGTAGAGTTAATCTCTCAAATTAAAAGAAAACATTTTTATGACACACATACAAACCACACTCTGACATGCATACCAACACACCCACACAATTATAGCTGCATTATTTATCCAATTGGCTCTATAATATGCAGAAGCAGAAAACAGGAATAAAGCAAGTATTTGCTTTATATACCCTTTATAGACCAAACCTGAAAAAATGGAACCATCTGGTAAAAAAAAAAAAGAATTTGAAGCCTTGCCAAAAGAATGAAAGTCTATTAACAAAAATTGCATCATTTTTCCAGTTAAACGGCACTGCGATTAAAAATAGCTGTTTTAATGGGTTTCAAAGGGGACATTTTTGTCCAAAAGGCGCTGAGAGGAACTATTGTTTGTACCCAGTGTAAAACAGATTTATTAAAGGAAATGAGGGTGAAATATTAAAATTCCAATAAAAATACACACCTGAGCCAAAATTTATGCAGTTAGCATTAACACAGGCAAAATTAACCAAACAAACAAAACTAAAATGGACAAATATGTCCATAAGGGTGCACAAGGATTAACTATATAATAATCAACACTCAAATAAAAAGCAATTGTATGCGAACATGTAAATTGCATATTATGCAGTTTTAAAATGAACTTCTAAATTATACAATTTCAATTAGTTGCTGAAATATAGTAATCTACAGAGTGGCTGTCATAACTTGAATTAAGAATATAGTCTAATATTTTGCAAAATGCTCTTCTCAAGACTTAATTTCTCTAGCAAATAACGAGATGTGGACACTGATGACTTGCCTGAGGTACATTAATACTACGTGACATTTTGTTTACAAGCGTTTTTAATGATGTCTTTAAATGGTTGAAACACTAATTGAGCAAATACGTGAGGGGTGAGATGTTCGTTCATGTTTATTTTGCGTTAAAACTAGAAATAAAGAGGAAGGCATGATCGTGCTGCCATTAGAACTGAGGCGTTAGTATATGGCGACATGTCGTGAAAATGTCCGGTATGAATACATGTACAATTACACCCCTAGTTTATGTATTTCTTTAACTTCAAAAAACAGCTTTGTAAATGCTTAGGTTGGACCAAGTGTCTAGCATACCTTTCCCAAAAAGCCTTATGAAGTTGGTTGTCAGAATGTCCAGACTGTGCAGAGTTCTATTCTTGGGTACAAGATGTATCTTCTTTAAAATAAGTATGAAATAGCACAAAATAGACATGTGGAAATGATTAGTGAATGTAGCTGCTGGCCGAGGCTAAACCAAACCGCTGCAGATCTTTAACGAGTCAATTCAGTCACACACGTTTCTGTATCGCGCTCTATTAAATCTCCCAAATAACAAGACTACATAAAATATGTCACAATAAATCTGCTCAGAGGATCCTTTTCTGTCCTTTTTTTTTTTGTCTACAACATATGTAGTATTTAGCAATCTTTCACATTTTTGCAATAAGAGAGAGATATAATTTATCATTGTCTGTATTCTTTTGTCCTTGTTTTTCATGTATTTTAATTTCCAAGATTTGCTGCAACAGCATTCTTTCATAACATAATTATATGTGTATCTTTTTCCCTTTGCATCTTATTTTTTATTAAACAAAAACCAAGAAAGATGAAAATAAATCACAATGAAAAAATGAAAATAAATCACAATGAAAATGTAAAAAGATTTTAAAAATCCCATTACATGAAAACTTCAGTTATTTATTCACAATCTTGTTGCAAATCCATATGACTATATATTTTGAATAATTTGCCACCTGTTTTTGTCCAAGCAGTGAAACTCGCTGGAGTCCAAAACATTTGCATTTAGTCATTTAGCAGATGCTTTTATCCAAAGCAACTTACAAATGATTACAATAGAAACAATCAAAACCAACAAAAGAGCAATGATATGCAAGTGCTATAACACGTCTCAGTTTTTTTATTATTATTATTACTATTATTATATAATAAATAAAATGAAAACAGATAGAATAGAGCAGGCTAGTGTTAGAGGCCTTTTTTGCTTTTGTAATTGTATAATAAATAAAAAGAAAACAAATAGATAGAATACAAAAAGATTAGAAAAGCTAGTGTTAGGTTTGTTTTTATGAAACAAGCAGTTAATAAATGAATAGAGTGCAAAACAGCAATCAAATAATAATAATCAAAACAAGAATAGACTTGACAAACTTTCATTGTATTGACAAAAACAATAGGACAGTATGGGTAGGTGTGTGTGTAAGAAAAAATAGCAATAGTAATATTTAACAATAAAGCATTGCTTTATTCCATCCATCTTCCATAAGCTCAGTCACAGGAGTTTATGTTTGATGTAAATGTGCTTGTTGAAGCTCAGGCAACATAGAAGTTATGGTGGTGTGTTTATATCAACGTGACACATCACACCAGCTGGAAACTTAAAGAGAACTTTACTAAAACATTTATGTAAAAATGTGGCACTTACAGGTGCATAAAGATATATAATTGCAGGAGAGGTGGGGTTGATGATCAGCGAGTGTTTTCAGTGAGGAATTGTGGGAGGGATTGATCAGAGAACGCATCCAAAAGTTGAGAAAAGCTCAGCTTCACAGAAACGTTGAGTGGGTGGCAGCCAGTCGCTGTGAGGCACAGACAGAGCCGTCTGTTTCATAAACTGCCAATTGTGCTGGAGTTGACATATTACTATATTTCATTCAGATCACAAATGTGGTTTGGAGGCTTTCATTGTGACAAGTCTGGCTACGTTAGCGAGTTAGTATCAAGTGTGTGTGATCAGTGTTGGGTACTTAGTAACGCGTTACTGTAATTAAATTACTTGTCCACTGAAAAAGTAAAGTAAGGGATTACTGTTCATTTATAGTTACTTATAAAGTACTTGCGTTACATACAGTAAATAATTTCAAAAGTTCTAAAATCAATATAGAATTTGAAATCTAAATTTACTGTCTAAATATAAAATTGAATGCAGCGGCTTTAACCCTCCGCGCTCACTTTCAAATTTTCCTGATTCACAGAGAAACCTTAAATACTCAGATACATATAAGACTAAAATCAATAGAATCTAAAAAGCTTGAAGTGTTTACTTTTAAATGAATGAATTCAAATCGAAAACGAGGAATTTACCTCATAAGAAGCCCGCGATCTGACATGGCTTTATTCAGCAGAGAAGATCATTTCTGTCATTTATTCTTACCTACAAAAGAATAAAGAGTTTAATTTCTATTAAGGTTTATATGGATTTTAAGATGTAGCCTAATTAGCGATTTGAATAATTAAGTTACTTATTGAGTAACTAAGTTACTTTTCAGACAGAGTAATTAGTAAAATAATTTAAATACAATATTGATAAAGTAATTAGTAACTGTAGTTAATTACTTTTTGAAAGTAACTTACCCAACACTGTGTGTGATCTGTGTTTGGTTTCAGTACACTGACAGTATAATCATACATAATTACTGTCGGAGAGATCAAAGAAAAGATACAGTGTCAGTTTGATACATTTTTTAACCTAGTGACAATAAAGTTGTCCAAACATTGTGTATAGATCTATAGATAAATCCAGATTTTCAAACCCATTTCTCAGCTTTTGGATTCTCTTGACAGCCTTCTGCAATCCACTGCCACACTGCCAATCTGTAGCTTGGCTCCCATAGAAAATGTAAAATGTAAAATGTCTGCTCTGCTCCACCGTTAGTCTGTATTTATTCCATTCACACACAGTCGTGTGGCAAGCACACATGGTCGTTAATGAGCCTCTGCATCTCTTCTCAGGACCTGATACGCCGGGACATTCTTTACTACAAAGGGCGCATTGACATGGATCGCTACACGGTGAGAGATGCCGTTGATGGACGGGACGACGACTTTATTGTGAGCGTGAAGAACGCCTTCAAGCTGCACAACAGAGACAGCGAGGATATCCACGTTTTCCTGGCCAAGAAGCCGGAGGAGAAGATCCGCTGGCTGAGGGCTTTTCACGAGGAGCGCAAGATGGTCCAGGAGGATGAAAAAATCGGTAAACTGCCTCCAATTCTCATCCATCAACTCTATTTATCATTGCTGCTTTAAAGGGGACCTATTATGCCCCTTTTACAAGTTGTAAAATAAGTCTCTGATGTCCCCAGAGTATATGTGAAGTTTTAGCTCAATATACCACAGATAAATTTTTACAGCTTGTTAAAATTGCCACTTTTAGGGTGTGAGCCAAAATGCACTGATTTTGAGTGTGTTGCTTTTATGCAAATGAGCATTAGCAGTGCTAGCCTTTACAAATAAACAGTCCACTATTAATACAAGCCTGTTATCTTTAGAAGTGAAGTGAAGTGACATACTGCCAAGTATGGTGACCCATACGCGGAATTCATGCTCTGCATTTAACCCATCCAACGTGCACACACACACAGCAGTGAACACACACACACAGCAGTGAACACACACACACCGTGAACACACACAGCAGTGAACACACACACACACAGCAGTGAACACACACACACACCGTGAACATACACAGCAGTGAACACACACACACACAGCAGTGAACACACACACACACCGTGAACACACACCCGGAGCAGTGGGCAGCATTTATGCTGCGGCGCCCGGGGAGCAGTTGGGGGTTCGGTGTCTTGCTCAAGGGCACCTCAGTCGTGGTATTGAGAGTGGAGAGAGCGCTGGACATTCACTCCCCCCACCTACAATCCCTGCCGGCCCGAGACTCAAACCCACAACCTTTGGATTACGAGCCCGACTCTCTAACCATTAGGCCACCACTTCCCCTTTACAGAAAACTACTCTGTTTCAGAGACAATCATCTGATTATACTGTGCATAATAAATTCACATTTATGAATTACACAGACGGGAGCACGGCGGGATAAAAATAACAACATAGCTGGTCTCATGCGATCACAAACTTTATAAGTCCCACTCGTGATTATGAGCTCGACAACTTCAATCTATCGACTCACATTGCTTTCATCTGCATCTTTTAACTACTACATTCCTATTCACGATCATTCTGGCAGAACTTGAAGGCAGCATCAGTGAAAACACACAGAGACAATGATAGCTTTAGCAATTAGCCTTACAGAGTGACAAGAATCTCTTTCAGAAGGGCAATTTGGGAAACAAATGAGTGATACTTACTTTGTCTGAAGCAGACGTTTGCGCATGAAGCGTTGGTATTGATTCCTAAACATATAGGGGACGTTACGGTTTTTTTCCGGGATATTTCTTTTGAAAATGAAATGTAACCACAGTGTCCTCGGCTCAGCTGAGGGGAGATTATGGAGACTCCTATGTTCATTACTGCATCCCTAAACACAACACTTGTAAAGCCTCTTTAGCGCTGACTGTATATATTTCTCACTCAGGACTGTGTTTATGCTAATAGAGCAGAGAGCGTCACAGATGGACGGGGCTTTTCCCCCTCGGTGACGTGAACAGAGGGAGAATCTGAAACAGCTCGTTCTGAGAGACTGCTTATGATTTATTTAGATTATAACAAAATGAGTTGGTGGATTTTTAGCATTATAGACTGGTTGTTTTCACACACTGCGGCCACACAACTGTGTTCAAACACCTTATAAAAGTGATTTTTGCATAATAGATCCCCTTTAAAAGAGTTTCCGTATGTTCTCAGTGCACAACAAAGTACAGTGCCTTTTCTATCACCCTTCCTCACACTGTAAAAAATAAGTGAAATTTTAACTGTAAAATTTTGTAAAAATGCTACGGAAAAAAAAAACTGTTAATAGGTTAACAGTAAGTTTCCGTACTATATACAGGGATAAACTGTAAAAGATCGAACCAGACATTTCATGTAATTTTACAGTAAAATGCTGTTAATGTCACAGTTTTTAGAAGTAAAAAAGAACAAATCAATGTATAATTTTCAGTCAAAAACTGTAGACTGATATTCCCAGAATTCCCTGCGTGACACTCCACATTTGAAAGTATTTTGTTTAAATAATCATGTTTTTTAATAGTTTTTTGTTATCGGTTGTGTACATTTGGGCTTTATGTGACATCTTCTGTTGTTTAAGGAAAGTTATTATTGCATTATTTGGTAACACTTTAGAATACTGATCCTTTGTTGATGAATAACTACAGGAACAAGTGACTAATGCACTGTTAACATTGTAGTAACTACTATTACCCACAAGAAACTCTGATTATTGATTTAGTAAGTAATAGAGCTCAGTTGAAACTGGTAGTTCACTATTAGCTAATCAATAACTACTATTTGTTTTATATATCCTGGAGAACTACTAAGAACTACTGTATACAGGTTCATAATTAATGTGAATTATGCATAATGTATAATTAATTCTCAAATGAAGATCATGGTAACCCACTAGTAATGACTCATTTGAATGATAAAATTCTTCTAAAAGAGCCACTAATTACTTGGATCATTATTCTAAAGTGAAAAGCATCATAACTCCCTAATGTTAGTGAGTTATCATGATCTTCACTTTAGAATACTGATCCAAAAAATTAGTAATTGCTTTAGAAGGATGTAATATCACCTGAATAGTTACTATCCAATACTTTACAAAACTCCCAAAAGCTAACATTGATTTCAGTCGTTACTAGGGAGTTATCAGGATCTTCACTTTAAAATACTGATCCAAATAATTAATAATTCCTTCTGAAGAATTTGGTAATACTTGAGTCATTAGTGGGTTACCATGACCTTTACTTTAGAATGAATTATACATTATGCATTATTCATATTAATTATGAACCTGTATACAGTAGTTCTTAGTAGTTCTTAGGGAGGTATGAAAAAATAATAGTTATTGATTAGCTAATAGTGAACTACCGTATTCAACTAAGCACTATTACTTACTAATTCATTAATCAGAGTTTCTTGTTAGGTAATATTAGTTACTACAATATGTAACGTAATACAAGTAATATTAATATGTAATTTAAAGAAATAGTTTAATTTAGCTCAAAGGGAATCATTTATGATTTTATATGGATTTGAACAGAATCAGTGTTACGGCGATTCACTAAACGAGTCGTATAACAAACTCTGCACTGGATATTAAAATCCAAAATATAGTGAAAACACTAGTAAACAGCATTGTAACTAGATCGGCAGATTAAGACATTAACTTGTGAGCAGAAAACACAAGATACTTCTCTTTCAATATAAATCAGATTTTATTTATATAAACCTAAGAAATAAACCAATCTAACATATGAACACAAGCATTCACACGTTGCAGAAAGAGAGAAAGTGAGGAAAGGATGAGTTTAAGAGAATGAAAAGTTTACAGCAATATGTTCAATTGCATAGACCTGAACAACCATCAATCACTTATTTAACCCTCGTTTTGAGTTTCTCAATGAGGCTAAAATTCATATTAACTGCACCTGATTCAGTTAGAATCTGGAGGTGTACTTGCTTGCTTTGCCTGTGTAACGGGGTTGTGTCGTCGTTGTAGACAGGGGGTTCCCCGAAGTGTCTGATTGGCTGGAAGTTCGGTAGTCTTTGAAGTGAGGTCTTGGGCGTTGGCTGAGGATGTGGAGTTGGTCTGGTCGAAGTTTGAAGCGAGTGCAGTCGGAGCTGGACTTTGTAGCAAACTTACATTAGAACACGAAACTCCATGGAAAGAAAAGAAACGAAAGTAAAAGAATAAAAGGATGTAACGAGACTAAGTTGTTTTCCTTCTCATTATGGCACGTGGGCCAGAGCACGCTCAAAGAGCAGCACGCGGTGGCAAAAGTGAAGAAAGAGAGTAACTACGAGAGCATTTTTACGAAGAAGAGTGAGAGTGACAAGAGAGATAACCAAGAAAAAAAGAGAGCCAAGAGGAGCCAAGATGGTGTCCTGAGCTTTAAAACTCTGTTTTCAGACCGTCCCATCTGGATGTCTTGACCAATTAGATACTGTCCTTGCTTGGGGAGTTGCTTTGTGTCTCCACCAAATCATAAATCAGTGTGTTATCTGTTCAGTCAGAGGTCTGAACTTTACAGGCTCTTGCAAAGTATACCTTTTGAGCATGATTTCTATAACAAGACTATGATGCATTTGACAAAGAATTGATTGGGAGAAACATTTTCAAACTCCTACATACTAAACATGAATATTAATCCTTCAGCTATTACCACTACATACACAATGAGTGATTAAAACAAGGATATTCAAATGTGTGTTACATACACAATATGCAGTTATGCATAGAAATGATTAGTTTCATTAAAAATTCAAAATGAAAGTATTTTATGTAGTTCTATGGAGAACGAAGGCATGTTCTTTTAGACAAAGGAATTTAAGTCTGTTTTGTCTGGTATGGGGGAAGACCTGCCCAAGAGAGTCTGTAGCTGGTGATTTCCTATCACAGGTTTACATGTGACAGCCATCTCTTTGAACATCAGTCTTGATTCCTTGCCCCAAATTTGACAGTCTCTTTCCTGAATTGGAACTATCAATAAGCGTTCTTTTGTCTCAATGTTGCAAGCTGTTTTGTGAAAGAGGCTTGCTGGTTAGATTGCTTGCTTCAAACTAGATTTATGACGTCCTGTTTCCTTAAGGCCTCTCTGCATTCCAGCTCCTCAGGTTTCAATGTTCTGATGCATCTTAAAATTGTCTGATTCAGTCTCTGATATCTTACATATGTTAATAGTGCATTAGTGACTTATTCCTGTGTAGTTATTCATTAACAAAGGATCAGTATTCTAAAGTGTTACCCATTATTTAAGTTTTGTGTGTTGCCATGATGGTGTTTTGTGTTTGCATGAATGACTCTGTGCACCTTCTATATATTAGTATAAACTTCTGCTTGTGGTGAAGTTATGTGTGATGAGCTTTGATTCTTCATGTGGCCTTCTCTTTCACCACCTGCATTATTATGGTGGTTGTCAGTATGATGAAGGTACAAAACAGATATTGAATTGACATTGAATTTACTGGTTTACATTAAATTTGTTTCTTTGTAAATTACAGTTTTACACTGTAAAATGTACAGTTTTTGGCCGTAAATGTGTTTTTTTCTGTATTTTGTTTGACAAAATTATTCTGGGAACCACAGCTGCCAAAATTATTTAGTAAAAACTACAGAATTTATCTTCTGCTGTTGGTTTTGTTTAGGCTTTGAGATCTCTGAATATCAGAAACGACAGGCTGCCATGACGGTGCGTAAAGTGGCCAAACAGAAAGGTGAGACAACAAAGCGATTCCAGGTGAATTCAACATTTTTCTATTTTAACTCCTGTCTTCTCATTGTTGCTTTACTCTAGTAAACCGGTGTAGACAGAGTAAACGTATTCTCTTTAGGCTCATTGTTTGGGCAGTGACTATTAACTGAGCTACAGTGGTCAGCATTATGACAATAAGTCGATTTGATGCTTTCAGTTATAATAATAAACTACGTTTTAAAAAGCTTCTCAGTTCTTTCTCAATCCTGTTCACCTTTAAAATAAAGGTGAAAATACCCAAAACAATACTTAAATGTTTAAAGGGGTCATGGAATGTTGTTTTTATTATTTTTTAAAGGTTTATTCATAATTGTTATTGTTGTTGAGTGCATCAGTGTACTCTCTTTCCTTCTGCGCTCTTGTGAACGCTCTCATCATAAGCAGAAAAGCCCTTAATTTAATCACAATTCTAATTACAGGGGTTTTTTCTCTTGATACTAAAAGGAGCAAATGCTCCTTTTGTGTGATTTGGACACTTTGAGTTGTGAAAATTACAGTATGTTTTTATAATGCTGTACAATGACTTCTTACTGTGGGTAAAATAAGTATTGAACGCTTCACCATTTTTTGCAGTAAATATATTTCTAAAGCTGCTGTTGACATGAAATTTTCACCAGATGTCGGTAACAACCCAAGTAATCCATACATACAAATAAAACAAAACTAAGTTCAGAAATTAAGTTCTGTGTAATAAAATGGACTGACACAGGGAAAAAGTACACATGAACAAAGGTAGGTGAAAAAAGGCATGGAAAGCCAAGACAGCAGCTGAAATCTATCAGTAATTAGAAAGCAATCCTGCCCCTCGTCAGTGGAAATTAATATTAGGTTCAGTCCCAACACCTACAGTACCAGGATGATGAAGATGATCCCGAACACAGCCAAGAGAATAAAGCTGCTAAAACGGCCAGACAATCAGCTGACTTCAATCCAATAGAAAATAAGAACTAAAGATCTGAGTTCATAGAAGAGACCACAAAATCTTCAAGATTTGAAGACTGTGTGGAAGAATGGGCCAAAATGAGCAATGCATGCAGGGGCGTCACTAGTGGGGGGAAAAGCATGACAGATTGCATAATAACAATCGTTATCTTGCGTTCGCGACCCATTCCCCCAGGGCTCTGCAGTGCAACCAAGAAATACTACGTGGTGCAAATATGAAAAAATATATATTTAGAAGCACCATTGCGACTGACCCAATCAGCATATTTTGCGCCCAAGAGAGATTCAAAGGTTTCTACAGCATGTTTTTGCAGCGTTGAGTAATGTATCGCAAAGACACGATGGAAATAAAACATTCATTGTGAAGTGGCACTTTGTGAGATTGCGATGAAAGGTGAGTTTTTAAAGTGGATTTTAAAGATTATCATGGGAGTTTGCAAATGTGATTGATTTAATACAACAGTTCAAAAAACAAGAAGTTTTTCCAAGAAGTCTGACTATAAAAATTTTGCCCGATTTTGCTCTAAATAGCTTCAAAGTCACAGATGAGCGCATCTCCAAGTAAACACAGCAATATTTTGTTTATGAATGAACGCATTTTTAAACGAATCGTATTTAATGATTCAGTTACCCATTCACAAACTTACAAGCTCCTAAATGAATCAGCCGTTCAAACAAATCAATTGAATGAATGATTCAGTGATAAACTCAGTGACTTGCTGCCACCTACTGAAAGTTTTATTTTCATTTTTAAATTATCCTTTCAGTTATTTAAATCAATCAATATTTCTTTTTTTCAAAATGTTATGTTTAAAATATTAATTTCATGAGATTGTTATGAATTTAAAACATCTATGTCACCTCTAAGCCTCATTAAACTTCTGTAAATATAGCCTGTATGCCACTGTTGTGTTCTTCTGTGCCACCTCTGAAGTGCAAAGGAACGATTTCTTTTGATTGGTAACTTCTTATTCTGCTTGTTCTTGTTTGAATTAGAAAATTTAAAAAAGCTAATATATATATATATATATATATTTAGCTTGACATATAATGTGATTTTGAGGGGGCCATCTTGAAGCTGTCATCACCAACAAAGGCTTTTGTACAAAGTATTCAATGCATTTCAGTAATTCAATACTTTTTCCCTGTGTAATTCCATTTTATTACACATAACTTAATTTCTGAACTTATTTGTTTTGTTTTCTTTGTATGTATGGATTACCTGGGTTGGAAAATACTGACGTGTCCAATACTTTATATTTTACCCGCTGTATATGTCATAATATGAAGGAAAAGTTGTTTCCACACGTCATGACTCCTTTAAATACTGCTGCTCATCAATGTATAATTCAATCGTGTGGATCAGGGCTATATCGTAGTTATATATTTAAAAAAGGTGCTTGATCTTTACAAGTCATGATTCTTCTTTAATGAGAGAGAAATCACAGAATAATTGTGCCATTACGGTAAATTATATAAAAATATATTCAAGCAACAATGAAAAGATGCACACTTACACGCTGATTGATATTGATGTCTAAATTTATGTTCCCTTCCAGGAACTTTGAGCTGCGTCGAAACGCATATGGGAACGCCTTCAGCGTGACCAGGCTCTGAATATGATGTGTAATCAGTCAAACAAGGCGAGGCGTCACGGGCGGGGTGACGTCACGACCAGGAAGTATAAAAGCACGTGCGGCGGAGCCGTCGTCAGCTTTTTGTCATTCAGCGAAGCGCTCTGTGTGTGTCAGTCTTATTTACTGTTGTTTGTCCTAGTTTTAAGTGGAAAGCATTCAGTATCATGCCAAAGCCAAGGGCAAGCTCAGGGGTGAAGCTTTCAGACCACGTTTTAAGTCGTGTGTGCATCCTTGCCCTCGCTATATCACGAGGGAGGACACACACGATTTGTGCGTGGTCTGCCTGGGTGCGGAGCACGCAGAATCGGTCTCCGCACCTGGAGGGCTCTCTTCGAGAAGGGTGCCTTCGCGAGCTCCCCATGCGGTGCCGGTCCCACTACTGCCGAGGCAGAGCGGCGGCTGCACTCGTGGGGCTCGCAGGCTGATCTGGCTGGTGAGTGTGAGACGGGCATGTCCTTATCTCCTCCCGTATCCGCCAGATCTGGCGCCCCGTCTCGGTGTGGAAGCGGTCTCTTCCCCCGAGACGAGGGCTCAATGCTTCGTCTCTCTTCCTCTGAGGAGGTTGATGTGACGAGCGTTCACGAGGTTTCGCCGCCTCTGTCGCCCCAAAATGATATAACTATGAGCTTTGTAAGCTGCAGTGTTTGCACAAGCACAAAGAGAAAAATAAGCCGGTCCCGCTTCTGCCGTAAAAAAGAGAGAAAAAAAGGCAGAGCGACGGCTGCGCTCGCGGGGCTTGCAGGGAGAGAAAAAAAAAAGAGAAAAAGGCTGATCTGGCTGGCGAGAGTCAGACGGGCATGTCCCTATCTCCTCCCACGCCTGATCTGGCGCCCCGTCTCTCGGTTTGGAAGCGGTCTCTTCCACCCGAGACGAGGGCTCAACGCTTCGTCTCTCTTCCTCCGAGGAGGTTGATGTGACGAGCGTTGACGAGGTTTCGCTGCCTCTCTCGCCCCAGTGTGAGGAGCTACTTCCACACAGGAGCCTTCCGTTTCCCCGATCTCCTCACCAAGGTGTCGAGATCGCGGGTGAAATCTTTTCGTCCCGGCCATTCATTCCCGCGGGAACTGAATGAGCGCGGGTATGCGGCGATGCCGCGGGTTGAACAGACGCTTGAGAGCTATCTGTCTCCCTCTACGGCATCGCCTTTGAAGGCTCCTGCTCTGCTTACAACATCTTTGGTGGGCAGAGGGTATGCGCGCTCTAAACTCAGATGGCTGCTGGGCGGGCCCAGCCTCCTCCGCATACCAGCTCCTCGCGCAAAAGGTCCTGACGGGCGACCCCTACTGGGGTGGAGCGGCTTGCACCGCGGCACACGGTGACTGTCTCCCCTCGGTGCCATCCGGGGATTTGTCTGTCAACCCTGCAGTTCCAGGGCACAGCAGGTCCCAGCGAGTGTTACTCTCAGGTTCTTCCGCCTGTGATTTCAGCGGGCCTGAGAAACTCGCCTCAGCCGCCAGATTTCGCGTCTCATTCCGGTGCGCCGCATCGAGACAGCGGTCTGGCCGCTTCTCTGAACCCAGAGGTCAGTCTCGAGAGACTGACTCCCTTAGAAGATCATTGGGCAGCGAGCTGCCGAATGTGTCTCTTTGGGTCCTGCCTTACAGCGTCTGGTTCGTTCAGAGGTCCTGACAGGTGAGCCCCAGGACTACGGAGGACGACCCCTACTGGGGTGGAGCGGTTTACACCGCGGCACATGGTGACCGTCTCCCCTCGGTGCCCTCCGGGGATTTGTCTGTCAACCCTGCAGTTCCAGGGCACAGCGTCTCCTGCCGGTGCGCCGCAGTGAGGCAGCAGTCTGGCCGCTTCTCTAACACCAGAGGTCAGTCTCGAGAGACTGATTCCCTTAGTAGATCGTTTGGCAGCCTGGCAGCGGCTGCCGAATGTGTCTCTTTGGGTCCCGCGGACGGTAGAGGCTGGCTATTCCATCCAGTTCGATGGGCCACCTCCGCTGTTCAACGGGGTCTGTGTGAATACGGTCTGCCCCGAGCAGGCTCTGGTCTTGGAACAGGAAGTCGATACTTTGCTGAGGAAGGAAGCCATCGAGTTGGTTCCTTCTCACGAAGTCCACGCCGGCTGCTACAGCCTGTATTTCATTGTTCCAAAGAAGGATGGGGGGCTGAGGCCCATACTGGATTTGAGTCTTCTGAACCGCTCAGCCAGAAAGCTGAAGTTCAAGATGCTCACTGTCAGGCAGATCGTGTCTCAAATCAGGTCCGAGGACTGATTTGTCACGACAGACCTCAAAGATGTCTATTTCCATGTACCCATCCTTCCCTCTCACAGGGAGTTCCTGAGGTTCGCTTTCGGGGGCAAAGCGTATCAGTATCGGGTTCTTCCCCTCGGCCTAGCACTCTCACCCCACACTTTCACCAAGTGTGTGGATGCGGCACTGGTCCCGTTGCGACTGCAGGGCATCCGCATACTCAATTATATCGACGATTGGTCGATCCTCGCTCAATTAGAGCGGGCGGCGATTCGGCATCGAGGTGTCGTTCTCGCCCACATGAAAGATTTGGGGGGTTAAGACTAAACGCCAAGGAAAGTGTGCTTTCTCCAGCTCAGAGAACCACTTATCCAGGTGTAGTGTGGGATTCGACCACAATGCAGGCTCGTTTGACCCCTGCTCGGATCGAGTCGATCCTCACGGTAGTCGACAGAGTGTGAGAAGGCCAGCCATTCACTGTCAAGCTGTTTCAGAGACTGCTTGGGCTCATGGCAGCTGCATCCAGCGTGATTCCTTCTGGCCTGCTGTACATGAGGCCTATACAGTGGTGGCTCAAGACCAAGGGGGTCTCCCTGAGGGGAGACTCGCTCCGCGCTGTCAAAGTGTCACGCCGCTGTCCGTGCCTTAGACATGTGGAGGAATCCCATCGGTCGTTCCACAGCCGGTCGTACTGCAGGCCTTCTGTCCTCCTCCCTTCGGGGAGCCAGACCAGGAGAAACACAACCGTATGTGTCCAGTGCGAGCACTAGACGCATACATCCACAGGTCCTCCCTGTGGAGAAAGTCAGACCAGCTGCCCGTGTGCTATGGTCCGCCTAGGAGGGGTCTTCCTGCTACGAAGCCCTCTCTTAGTAGGTGGGTTGTGGGTGCCATGGCTTTGGCATTCGAGGCCTCTGAGCTCCCCCCGCCGGCGGGAGTCAGAGCGCACTCAACCCGAGGTGTGGCGGCCTCCAAGGCCTTCTGGGCAGGTGTTCCATCTGCAACGCAGCTGGGTGGTCCACGCCCCTGACTTTCGTTAGGTTCTATGACCTCGACATCCGAGCCACTCCCGGCTCCTCTGTCCTTTCGTCCTGACACCAGGCAGGGACTTGTCAGTCTGGCGGCGTTGGTATCTCGTTCCCATATGCGTTTCGACACAGCTCGAAGTTCCTGGAAGGGAACGTCTCAGGTTACATATATGTAACCATGGTTCCCTGAAGGGAACGAGACGCTGCGTCGCGTAGCCACACTTCCGGCATCCCTGCCAGCGCTTGCTTCATGACTTGAAGCTGACGCCGGCTCCGCCGCACGTGCTTTTATACTTCCTGGTCGTGACGTCACCCTGCCCGTGACGCCTCGCCCTTGTTTGACTGATTACACATCATATTCAAAGCCTGGTCACGCTGAAGGCGTTCCCATATGCGTTTCGACGCAGCTTCTCGTTCCCTTCTGGGAACCATGGTTACATACGTAACCTGAGACGTTTTCACAGTTTGTTCTAAATTTATGTTTTGTAAAAATATGTAAACAGTGTAGAGATTTATTAGATGATATTTTTAGGGGCCAAGCACTGAAAATGAACAGACAGCTGATGTATAGTGTCTAGGGTAAAACATTGTGAATTTGGTCCACAGATTAAAGGACTAAGTTTAAGGTTTGCCACCGCAATGCTGTGTCTTAGAACATTTGATCCGTGTGGACTGGAAACATGATGTGATTGTTTTGCTAATAACAAGTCATAATGAGACTGTGCTTGCACTATTCTATACTTCTCTGCCATTTTAAATTAATTGAAAGCATACTATGATAATTCAAATGATTAATATATAGGCAAAACAGCAAAGCAGTGGCGAATAGCAAACTGTTATTAATAATTAATCTATAAACATAACTGATTGTGGACGATACACTTAAAAATCACTGTAAAATATCAGTTGCATAAAACTGGATTACAGGCATCTGTAGTCCATAATGAACTGAATCATCTGCACTTTTTTGTTTTTTTTTTGTGCACATATTCACTTCTGTTTGTACACCTTTTTCAGCGTATTGACATGTAACAGCACCACCTATGAGTCAAAGGTTATTCTACTCATGTTTGTTAAAGCAATTTTACTAATATTCGCTGCATCACATTCAATTATCATGTAATGGACCTCCTGTGTTTGTGCTTGGCCCATTAATATCTGCTTTCAGCTATTTATATTCCTTTTTTTTCATGAAAATATAGTGAATGTACATTTGATTTATAGTCAATACTTTATACATTATCGGTTTATATTTCCGTGTCATATTTACACTGTTGTGAATCCTCAGTGCTTCACTGACAAATGGTGAAGTATGTTCTTGAATTTGCAGATTCATTGATAGATATCATCTTGAGAAAGAGGGCCATTTTATATGGACATGGTATGAAAATGATAAAGGTATTCTCATGAGTGCATAACGTAGAGTTAGTTTTTCTACAAAATGCCATGGCAGTGAATTTGAAATGCAACTATAATAAAGCAATTATTCCACTATTATAAAAAAATCCAAACCTAAGACTACTGTTAAATCAGTCAAATCAGACTCTATTATCCATAGATATTTAATGAGATTGTTGATCTGAAAATTAGAATTCATTATTTACTCACACTTCTATAGCCGAATGAATTTCTATCTTTTTCAGAAGAGAAAAGGAGAAATTAAAAAATGGATGGACAATGGGTGGACAAGACTAAATTAAGTGCATTTTGCTTAAAACAAGTAAAATTATCTGCCAGTGGGGTAAGTAAAATGCTCTTGTTTTAAGAATATTATATCTACCCCACTGGCAGATTATTTTAGTTGTTTTAAGCAAAATGCACTTAATTTAGTTGTTTAATCTTAATATTAAGACTAGCTATCTTATGTCATTTTGCTTCTCTAGTAAAAGTAGCTTGATTTTTAGATATTTTGACAAGAAAAGACAAAAAATACTGTTGCAAGACAAAAATACTAAGTAAAATAAGCTATTTTTTTTATTTTTTGCAGTGTAATTATTTTTTACTTAAGTAACTTGTCACATTTCTTGTCATTGTGTCTGTAAAAGATTATAGATAATAATATTTGTTAAGGCAACAGCTGATAATTATTGCAGTTCCAAAAATTACTGGCAATAACTGTGAATACCTGAAAGAACAAAAATGTCACATTACAAAGCGTGAAAAATGATCTGTAGTATATTTGTGTGCATTATGATTATTTATTATTCATAATATATTTGATTTCTTATATATTTTCAATCACATGCCATTGACAGACTATCAGAGAATGATGTTAATTCTGTGTTCAGTGTCATACTGCTATAGAACAGAGTGAGTAAATATTGACTGAATTATTATGCTTTAAAATGCTCAGAATACTCAACACAACCAAACTGAAGCAATAACACAGATTGTGTTTCAAAATGCCATGGAACCTTTTTTTTTTTTTTTTTTTTGCTAGAAATCCAACTACCTAGTTATATCTTTATACATATTTCTATTTATATTGGCTTTGCTTATGTCATGCAGTTGGAAACACAAAACTATATTTTGTATTGCTCAGAATCATGGTATGTATGACTATATAGTTCATACTTAATTTTGTCATGACTATGGTAAATTCTGCCAAAATATCATAGTTACTACAGTTCTACACAGTCATATATGATATATAGTGGCCCTGAAATGTATTTGGACACTTAGTGAGTTGCTGAGAAAATCACTTATTTGTAGGTTTGATATTTTGTATCTAAATCTGTTCAGACTTTGAGTATGAATTTTTGGGGCCACTGTATATACAGTATATGCATGTGTGTGTATGTCTGTAAAAATAAATTATAACTTGGTATTATCCAATTTGTCATGGAAGCAGAAGTACGGGTTTTTGAAACTGTATTAACTCTGCTATTTATGTGGAAACTGTGGCTGGTTATCATGGTGCATTTTAAGGGATGTTCTGCATGATCCATCATAGCTGTGCACCGATTCTGTTGCTTTGAGCATTGCCCCTCTCTGCCGGCGGCTGTGTGTTTGTCCCGTCTCAAACGTCTCATGTCTCTGTCTTCTGCGTGGAGCAGGTGTGAGCCAGAGCAGGTGCGTCTCCCCGACAGACCCCTCGCCTCACGGACCCCTCATGCTCTCCGATGACCCTCTACACTCAGACCTAGTCGAATTCCACCTCTCCAAATCAGGACAATCTCCATTCTGGCAAAACTTCAATAAGCTGGCTTCTTTAAAAAATGGGAAAAAATAGTTCACTCTGTGTCTCAAGGCTCCCAGCAATGAAGTTCAAGCTCAAGTGTATTTATTATGGACCTTATGAACCTCCCTCTGGATATCACTGACAATCACGAGGCTGATGCGATCGCACCCAGACGCTCACGTGTGTCATGCACTACTACTGTATCTCCACTTTGAAGGCCAAATTCAGTCGAACTGATACTGGTGCTCTTTGGCCTGCTGTGACAATGACAGCCATCAGATTGATATGTGTGTCAAAGGTTCAAAGACATGTGCTGCACAGGTTAAGCATGAAGAGCATCCAAACTCGTGTCACTACAAATTAAGACGTGGGGTGTAAGATCGTAAGCTTTACACACAATTAACAATCACATTGTCTAGACAGGGTATTGCTTTCTAATTCAGAGGTAATTTTGTCAATCTGAGGAACACAAACTTTGACAATATTCCTAGTGTTAGTGAACAAGATTTGTGTCACAATCTCGTATCATGCTCTCCTCAATCAATCACACACGTTGTATATTGACTGAACTCATTTCATATGATAAATATAGATGTTTTTGTATGTCTATAAAAGGTAAAGTAGATTTTTGAATTTGCCTCCAAAGGGGGTTATTTTTGATTGTATTATATGATTACATAAGTACTCTGTAGTAAGCACACTGAAACCATTCGTATGCTTTGTATTTGAGGTTTTTTTTTGTTGTTTTTCATTTGTAATAGCTACACTAAATACTATTTATTATTGTAGTTTATGGCAAATAATGAGCAGGTGTAATGTACAGAACTCCTGGGCCATGAAAAAATTACTATATATATATATATATATATATATATATATATATATTAGTAATTTTTATATATATAAAGTTTTTATTTACATAATATAATAGTGTTCTGTGTATATTTATTATGTATATATAAATACACACCCATGCATGTATATATTTCAGAAAAAAAATATTTTTATATATTAAATATATTTATTTATAACATAAATTATATTAATATAAATATAGACATGTAAATACATGTAAATATTTTTGAAATATATACTGTATGTGTGTGTATTTATATATACATAATAAATTTTGGATGCGATTAATCACAATAAATCGTTTGACAGCACTAATATATATATATATATATATATATATATATATGTGTGTGTGTGTGTGTGTGTGTGTGTGTGTGTGTGTGTGTGTGTATATACATGGCCTAAGACTTGTGTACAATGCTGTGCATAGAGAGTGCACTACACATGTATTTATGTATGCTCATCAGAAGAAACTCCACGGCTGTTGAAATCTTCAGTCCTTCTGCTAAATTTACAGTAAATGAATGTGAATAACGAGACAGCAAAATTTAGCAAATAGTTGTCTTTGTAGTGCAGTAGTGGGAAAGGTGGGACTGAGTACATTGGGCACAGTACAAAAGAGAGATGCTCTATCCTGCTCTCTTATGGACAACCAGTACACTCAAACCCTCAATACTGAGGAGACAGAGCAGATAGCAGAAGACCAGTATGATGTTCTCCTTTATCTCTGATGACATCCCATGCAATGGAATCCACAGCCTTTACAGAGCAGTGTTCCTGCTTTAAATTACAAGTGCTTTTCAAAAGTGATCTGATCGATGATGATGGCCCATTTAATGTTGTTTGTTGAGAATGTGTCCAACAACCTTTTATGTGATTGATTGCAATGCCTATTCATAGCGTTTCTATTGCTGTAAACGAAGACAACTGACGTACTGAAATTAATGATCCTATTTGTTCAGCATCTTTTCTGCATTTTCCATCAGGTTTAAATTTGAAAATAGCCTACAGCTGCATTCATTTATTGGTGATAAATTAACAAGTTACATTTGGCACAGTGCAACGTAGACAATGTAAGAATACATGGGATGTGAAAATCGGTTTGTAGGATATGAGCTCATGTCTATAGATACACCTAAGCAGTTATGTGATTAACTCATAATTATATAATCTAATCTATTGGTGTTCAGTAATATTGCACTTCCTTAGTTACTTTCTTATGAATGTTTAGTATGAATTTACATTTTGTCAGCTGTAATGATGTGCTATGCTTTAAAGTAAAGAGTGAAAATGAACTTGTACTTTCTGTTCTGTTTTAATTTAAATGACTAAGCCACTGTAAATGACTACATACAGGTTTAATGAGACAAGTTCAGGTATAGCTTAGAAATTTCATGTTCTGAATAAAATTTGAAAGGTCTGTTCTCACATACACGACACAAAAAAGCCAAACAAATCACTGATGAAATGACCTTTGAGCATTCTCATGTCAGAAATAAAAGTAAAAAAATAAAAAATAAATTAGCCACAGTTATGATGTTCAAATTATTTGCAGTTATTTGTATGTTTGAATTTGATCCAAGGTCAACAGCAAAAACACTGGTAAATAAAGTGATATTAAACAAATAAAAGTATATTTGCATTATTTAACATTATTGGTTTACATAAAATACAGTGTTGTGTGTTTTTATGTATTTACAGAAATACACTTGTTTTGCATCTATTGCAGAATCAGCATCTGGTGCTTAATTTAAGCAGTACAAACAGCAACATATAGAGCTTACAGTTTACTATGAGTCTAACTTAACAAATGGTTTAACAAACACAGGTTTTACACATTTTTTTCTTGACTTTTTCAATGTGTCCCGGATGGAGGTGGAGGTGGAGAAGAAGCTCCATGCCAAGCCTGAGGCGACAACGAATTTGACTGCGAGAGAGTGGGACGCACTAATGATAACCACAGTAATATTCAATGGAGTATGAATTAAATAACTCAAATAACACTCACCGCTGTGCGAGGAGGAATGACTGGACATTCAGAAAAGAGAGGGCCGCCTACTCCACAATAGAGACGATACTGAAGTCTGTGTCAGTGTTGCTCAACTGAGCAACTTTTCAGCAACTTTTTCTTCTAAAAGCATCTAGAGACAAATTTAGTGATTTTTTTTATTTATTTGTCAATTTTTAGCAACTTTTGATAAGTGACTCAGAAAATAAAAAGACACACATTTTCCATCCAAATTACACAAAAAGAAGAAAGCCAAAGATGCCTAGCAGTACACACACCACATGAATTGAGTTAGTTGCTTTTTGCAATTGTTCAATTTAATAATAATAATAATTGAAGTTTAATAATTGAATTATTGTTCATTTATGATACACTTTGTTAGTAGCTTGTACCTGTGATTGTTGATCAGTTAGTACACTGTAAGAAAAATTGAAAATATACTAGTAATTTTACAGGACATTATCCATCATAACCCTGTAGCCTGAAAACACAATGCATAATTTAAAATGCAGGTAAACAACCAATAGGAAAATTCTTTCATATTTACATAGTAGATTGTGCCCTATTTTTACACTTTTCTCAGAGTGTAACATACTAACTACTAACACACTGCTTAAAGCATTATTGTTGAGAATGTGTCGTATTACTAGCTATTAAAAAAAAATTGTAATCATTCAAAAATGTGTGTGTTTAATAATTCAATGTATTTAAAAATACAATTATTTATATTTTAATATTATATTATGCATATTATTTTACAAACAAATCTAAATTAACATACAGTCATGGCCAAAAATATCGGCACCCTTGGTAAATATGATTAAAGAAGGCTGTGAAAATTAATCTGCATTGTTAATCCTTTTGATCTTTTTTGATTAAAAAAATCACAAAAATCTAACCTTGCATTGGATAATAAGAATTTAATATGAGGGGGGGGGGGGGGGGGGGGTATAATTATGAAATAAATGTTTTTTCTCAAATACACGTTGGACATATTTATTGGCACCCCTAGAAATTCTTATGAGTAAAATATCTGTAAAGTATATTCCCATTCATATTCACAATTTTGAGCACTTCAGGGTGATTATGAACATGAAATTATCCAGCCATGCCTTCCTGTTTCACAGAAATATAAATAGGAGGGAAAACAAAGCCCAAATTCCCTTAATCGTCCATCACAATGAGAAAAAACAAAGAATCTATTTCTGATGTGCAGCCAAAGGTAATTGAGCTTCACAAATTAGTGAAGTGGCTTTAAGAAAAGAGCTAGAGCAGTGAAAATTCCCATTTCCACCATCAGGGCAATAATTAAGAATTTCCAATCAACAGAAAATTCCAATCAACAGTTACGAAACTGCCTGGAAGAGGACGTGTGTCTATATCGTCCTAATGCATGGTGAGAAGGAGCGTTTGAGTGGCTAAAGACTCTCCAAGGACCACAGCTGGAGAATTGCAGAAAATAGTTGAGTCTTGGGGTCAGAAAACCTTAAAAAATATTGTCAAACATTCCCTGCATCAGCACATGTTGTTTGGGAGGGTTTCAAGAAATGAATTATCCTAGCTCATCCATAAACAATCTGCAGCATATTCAGTTATCAGACACGACTGGAACTTCAAATGGGACTGGCTTCTATGGTCAGATGAAACTAAAACGTTCAGCTTTTTAGCAGCAAACACTCAAGATGGGTTTGGTGAACACAGGGATAAAAAGTATCTGCTGTATACTGCTGTATGTTGTGGGCCTATATTTCTGCTGGAGGTCCTGGACATCTTGTTTAGACACATGGCATCATGGATTCTATCAAATACCAACAGATAAAAAATCAATAAGTGACTGACTCTGTTAGAAATCTTATAATGGGCCATGTTTGGCTTTTCCAACCGGACAATAATCCAAACACAAACCTCAAAAACAACACAAAAATGGGTCACTGAGCACAAAACCAAGCTTCTGCTGACCATTCCAGTCCTCTGACCTGAACCTTGTAGAAAATGAGTGAGGTGAACTGAAGAGAAGAAGCACCATCATGGAGCTGTGAATCTAAAGGGACTGGAGTGATTCTGTATGACGGAATGGTTTCTGATCTCTTGTCAGGTGTTCTCTAACCTCATCAGGCATTATAGGAGAAGATTTAGAGCTGTTAAACTTGGAAATGGAGGTTTCAAAACCTAGCTAATAAAAGGATTCCGTTAATTGACGGCCAATGTATATTAGAGAAAAACATTTATTTCATAATGATATTTCCCCCCAATTTAAATTCTTATTATCCAATGAAAGGTTAGATTTTTGTGAATTTTTTAAATAAAATTATCAAAAGGATTAACAATGCAGATTAATTTTCAGTGCTTTCTTTGATCATATTTACAAGGGTGCCGATATTTTTGGCCATGACTGTATATAAAATTAATTTTTTGCTCAGATTTGATGTTGTGACATCATTTTCCGTCATGATTACGCAATGACATCACAACGTCATTTGGCAACTTTTAGCAACAAGTCGACCTTCCTTTAGCAACTTTCTCTGAAAATGAGTTGGCAACACTGGTCTGTGTTGTCTGTCAGACGGTCACAGATGGAGTCAGCTTGCATAGAATCAGTATCTGGTGATGGAGAGTGAAAGCTGTGGATGGATGGCAGAGGCTGGAGTGCAGGATAATCGTTTGAGCATGAAGTCATGTGTTGAGCTACTCGAATGGACAGCATAAACAAGTATGGTTTATGGAAAAACAAGTAACAACATGGCGGCGCCCACAGACGCAGCGGCTTCTCTCTCTCTCCCGACAGAACGGTGTTTTCGTGTTTTTTGTTTTGTAAGTTGCAATGTTTTTGTACATCTTCGTCTCGTCTACCTGTCTTTAAGCATGCATACAGTCGTGAGTTTCTACTCGATGTCGGCAGAATCACATTTTTAGAGTTAAACTCAGCGCACTCCGAAGAGCTGCGGGACCTCGGTCTGCTCCGAAGGCCTACTCCACCACCGACCCCCACTACTGCATCTCGCCCACAGCGGAGGCGCTACAAGCGGTGTGAGAGGAAGCAGAAGAGGGGTAAGCGCGGAGGTGTCCGAGCTAGGCTAGCGGCCAACCCACACAAGCCAGCTATCCCCACCATCGTACTGGCGAACGTACGCTCTTTGGACAATAAACTAGACTACATCCGACTACTTCGCTCTACTCAGAGGACTGTAAGAGACTGTTGTGCTTTTGTGTTTACGGAAACATGGCTTAACAACAGCGTACCGGACTGCGCCATACAGCTCGACCAGCTAACATGCTATCGAGCTGACAGAGCTCTCGTCGAGGGAGGTAAGATCCGCGGCGGCGGGCTTTGTGTTTACATCAATGATGCATGGTGCCGCGACGCTGTTGTGGTCTGCAAACACTGCTCACCCCTGGTGGAGTTTATGATTATTAAGTGCCGGCCGTTCTATCTACCGAGGGAATATACAGCTATACTGCTCGTTGCTGTATACATCCCTCCCAGCTCCAACAACAACAACAGGAATGAGCCACTAAATGATCTGTACCAGCATACCAGTGAGCAACAGACAGCCCACCTAGATGCCTTTCTCATCTTAGCTGGGGATTTCAACCACGCAGACTTAAAGAGTGTGTTCCCAAAAATACACCAACACATAGACTTTCCAACAAGGGGAAAAAATACTCTGGACTTTGTTTACACCACCCAGAGAGGAGCTTACAAGGCCCTCCCCCTCCCCCACCTCGGAGCCTCAGACCACATCACTGTCATGCTAATGCCTGCATACAGACCGCTCGTCAAAGTCATCAAACCAATACACAAACAGATACAAGTGTGGCCGGAAGGGTCGTCAGAGGTACTTCAAGACTGTTTTGACACCACTGACTGGAATATGTTTAAATAGGCTGCCACATACAACAACACTACGGATCTCCAAGAGTACTCAGAGACTGTCACTGCCTACATCACCAAGTGCATTGATGATGTAACGGTCACAAAGTCTATCACTGTCAGGGCCAACCAGAAGCCGTGGCTGACAGGGGAGGTCTACAGACTTCTGAAGGCTCAGAACGCTGCCTTTAGAGCTGGAGATGAGGAGGGCCTGAAGACAGCTAGGGCCAACCTTTCCCGTGGCATCAGAGAGGCCAAGAGACAGTACTCTAGGAGGATAGCCCATCGTTTCAGCGACAGCAGAGACACTCTGAGACTGTGGCAGGGGATACTGACCATCACGGACTACAAGCCCCCACCACAGACCTGTGACAGCACCATCCCCCTGCTGAACGAGCTGAATGCCTTCTTTGCTCGCTTTGAGGCACAAAACAGCACCACTGCACAGAAGACTCCACCTCCTCCCGGCGACCAGGTGATGGCGCTGTCCCTGGACAGTGTGAGAAGATCCCTCAGCAGGATCAATGCACGCAAAGCTCCGGGTCCTGACAACATTCCTGGGCGTGTACTGAGAGACTGTGCAGTGGAACTCACTGATGTCTTCACAGACATTTTCAACATCTCGCTAAATCAGGCCGTTGTCCCCACATGCTTCAAAGCTACCACCATCATTCCAGTCTAGGGATGTAACGGTATGAAAATTTCTCATCATGATTATAGTGACCAAAATGATCACGGTTATCAGTATTATCACGGTATTGTTAAAATGTGCTGCAGATGTTCAAAAAGTACCGACACATAAATCACTTCACCAAGTTTTATACTTAAATCAACAAACAGCAAATAAAATGACTTTTTGTTTGCATAATCACTAAAACAATAACATTACCAATGAGGTCTGGATTTTAAATGACAACTTGACTGACACCAGTTTAATAGCATGTTCAAATAAATAATGTAAATGTTCAAATAAAGCTTTGAAAAAGTTTCATATAAAGGTAAACCTCACATGTCAGCCTTTAAAGAAAAGAGTTAAGTCAAAATGATAATTGATTAATAAGGGGAAGGGGACGGGGGAGTGGTGTGTGGCCAAGTTTGGTGACCCATACTCTGAATTAGTGCTCTGCATTTAACCCATCCAAGTGTACACACAGTAGTGAACACACACCCGGAGCAGTGGGCAGCCGATGCTGCGGCGCCCGGGGAGCAGTTGGGGGTTCAGTGTCTTGCTCAAGGGTCTCACCTCAGTCGTGGTATTGAGGGTGGAGAGAGCGCTGGACATTCACCCCACCTACAATCCCTGCCGGCCCAAGACTCGAACCCACAACCTTTGGATTACGAGTCCAACTCTCTCTCCACTTATCTGCTCCATAAATAATTCTATATAGCTTATCTGAATTGTTTAAATGTGTAGAATCCACATAAGCTTGTTTTTCATCAACCGCTTAATATTTACAGCAGGTCATGCAAATTTGGTCTGTTTTTTGGCCAGACAGAAACTGCACACAGGCTGAATGTAAATAAGTGTCTGTAAATCCACTCTCTGACAGCAGGTGGCGCTTTATATGGAAAAGCTGAATAACAGCTGATTCCCGTGAACTCCGCGAACAAAGCAGTATTGTTTAAGAACACTTCCTTTAGGTATTACATGGAGCTAGATGAAAACAAAATGCCATCGAATCGTTTCTGAAGACAGTCAGATCCTTCAGAGGTACATTCATATAATTAATTCACTGATATATTCAATTGTATAATTCCCTCAGCACTCTTTTAAAACCTCCCAGCTTTTCCGCCCTGTTTTCACTCAGAATGAAACTCTGCTGCCGTGCGCTCGTGACACTGTTACACTCTGCTTTATGCTGGACAGTATTTATTTATCGTGAGATGTTCAGATCGCGGTAATCGAATACGGTTTTAATGATAATTAAAATATGAAACGGTAATACTAACCGTGGGGAATATTATCATGATTTATCGTCAAACCGGTAATCGTTACATCCCTATTCCAGTCCCAAAGAAATCATCTCCATCCTGTTTCAATAACTACCGTCCAATAGCACTCACTCCCATCCTCATGAAGTGCTTTGAATGGCTAGTCATGCACCACATCAAGTCTGCCCCCCCCCCTTCCAGTTTGCATATAGGTCCAACCGCTCGACCGATGATGCCATTGCCACTGCCCTCCACCCAGCCCTCACACATCTGGACAAAAAAGACTCATATGTCAGGATGCTGTTCATAGACTTCAGTTCAGCATTCAACACAATCATCCCTCAACAGCTCACTCACAAATTGGTCCAGCTGGGGCTCAACACCTCTCTGTGCAACTGGCTGTTGGACTTCCTGACCGGGAGACCTCAGGCAGTACGGGTCGGCAGTAACACATCCAGCACCATCACACTGAACACTGGGGCCCCCCAAGGATGTGTGCTGAGCCCCCTCCTCTTCACTCTGCTGACCCACGACTGCACACCGTCACACAACTCCAACCTCTTCATTAAGTTTGCGGATGACACAACTGTGGTGGGTCTCATTAGCAACAGCGATGAGACAAACTACAGGAGCGAGGTGAGCCGCCTGGCCGGGTGGTGCAGTGACAACAATCTCTCTCTGAATGTGGAGAAGACGAAGGAGATTGTAGTTGACTTCAGGAGAGTACACACTCAGCATGCCCCTCTGACCATCAACGGTGCGACTAACAACACTGTAGCACTGGCCAAGAAAGCACAGCAGCGTCTCTACTTCCTCTGCAAACTCAGAAGAGCCAGAATCCCGGCCCCCATCATATGCACCTTCTACAGAGGCACCATCGAGAGCATCCTAACTAGCTGCATCACTGTGTGGTATGGCGCTTGCAACGCATCCTGCCGCAAGTCACTTCAGCGCATAGTGAGAGCAGCTGAGAAGATCATTGGTGTCTCTCTCCCCTCCCTCCAGGACATCTACAGCACCCGTCTCTCCTGCAAAGCCCTCCGCATTGCAGGTGATCCCACCCACCCAACACACAGCTTCTTCAGTATGCTGCCATCAGGGAGGAGACTGCGGAGTCTCCAGGCAAGGACCAGCAGACTGAAGGACAGCTTCATACATCAGGCTGTCAGGAAGCTGAACTCCCTCCCGTACCTGCCCCCCCCCCCCCCCCCCTCTTTCACCCCATGCAACACTGAGCACTGATACTACAAACTACATACTACGACCCCCCCCCCCAGGACCTTACACCCCCCCCCCCCCCCCCCACCACCCAAGAGTACTCAGAGACTGTCACTGCCTACATCACCAAGTGCATTGATGATGTAACGGTCACAAAGTCTATCACTGTCAGGGCCAACCAGAAGCCGTGGCTGACAGGGGAGGTCTACAGACTTCTGAAGGCTCAGAACGCTGCCTTTAGAGCTGGAGATGAGGAGGGCCTGAAGACAGCTAGGGCCAACCTTTCCCGTGGCATCAGAGAGGCCAAGAGACAGTACTCTAGGAGGATAGCCCATCGTTTCAGCGACAGCAGAGACACTCTGAGACTGTGGCAGGGGATACTGACCATCACGGACTACAAGCCCCCACCACAGACCTGTGACAGCACCATCCCCCTGCTGAACGAGCTGAATGCCTTCTTTGCTCGCTTTGAGGCACAAAACAGCACCACTGCACAGAAGACTCCACCTCCTCCCGGCGACCAGGTGATGGCGCTGTCCCTGGACAGTGTGAGAAGATCCCTCAGCAGGATCAATGCACGCAAAGCTCCGGGTCCTGACAACATTCCTGGGCGTGTACTGAGAGACTGTGCAGTGGAACTCACTGATGTCTTCACAGACATTTTCAACATCTCGCTAAATCAGGCCGTTGTCCCCACATGCTTCAAAGCTACCACCATCATTCCAGTCTAGGGATGTAACGGTATGAAAATTTCTCATCATGATTATAGTGACCAAAATGATCACGGTTATCAGTGTTATCACGGTATTGTTAAAATGTGCTGCAGATGTTCAAAAAGTACCGACACATAAATCACTTCACCAAGTTTTATACTTAAATCAACAAACAGCAAATAAAATGACTTTTTGTTTGCATAATCACTAAAACAATAACATTACCAATGAGGTCTGGATTTTAAATGACAACTTGACTGACACCAGTTTAATAGCATGTTCAAATAAATAATGTAAATGTTCAAATAAAGCTTTGAAAAAGTTTCATATAAAGGTAAACCTCACATGTCAGCCTTTAAAGAAAAGAGTTAAGTCAAAATGATAATTGATTAATAAGGGGAAGGGGACGGGGGAGTGGTGTGTGGCCAAGTTTGGTGACCCATACTCTGAATTAGTGCTCTGCATCTGTGTGCTGAGCCCCCTCCTCTTCACTCTGCTGACCCACGACTGCACACCGTCACACAACTCCAACCTCTTCATTAAGTTTGCGGATGACACAACTGTGGTGGGTCTCATTAGCAACAGCGATGAGACAAACTACAGGAGCGAGGTGAGCCGCCTGGCCGGGTGGTGCAGTGACAACAATCTCTCTCTGAATGTGGAGAAGACGAAGGAGATTGTAGTTGACTTCAGGAGAGTACACACTCAGCATGCCCCTCTGACCATCAACGGTGCGACTAACAACACTGTAGCACTGGCCAAGAAAGCACAGCAGCGTCTCTACTTCCTCTGCAAACTCAGAAGAGCCAGAGTCCCGGCCCCCATCATATGCACCTTCTACAGAGGCACCATCGAGAGCATCCTAACCAGCTGCATCACTGTGTGGTATGGCGCTTGCAACGCATCCTGCCGCAAGTCACTTCAGCGCATAGTGAGAGCAGCTGAGAAGATCATTGGTGTCTCTCTCCCCTCCCTCCAGGACATCTACAGCACCCGTCTCTCCTGCAAAGCCCTCCGCATTGCAGGTGATCCCACCCACCCAACACACAGCTTCTTCAGTATGCTGCCATCAGGGAGGAGACTGCGGAGTCTCCAGGCAAGGACCAGCAGACTGAAGGACAGCTTCATACATCAGGCTGTCAGGAAGCTGAACTCCCTCCCGTACCTGCCCCCCCCCCCCTCCCCTCTTTCACCCCATGCAACACTGAGCACTGATACTACAAACTACATACTACGACCCCCCCCACCCACCCACCCACTTAAAAGCTGTGACCAGCACCTGTCACTTGTGCAGCATTGGACTGATAACTACCTCATCCAGCATTGGTTCAGCAAACTACCTCTTCGGATAGTCTGATTAAAAGACTGTTCTTTTGTCACTTTAACAGACTGATAAGCTCTTCTTGCACTACACGTGTATCTGCACAGTTTTGTTTTGTTTTATTTAACTGGTTTGCACTCTATCTGTCATGTGCCTTATGCCACTTTATCTATCTCTTTCTTTATTTTTCTACAAATGTCCTCATTTGTATATCTGTATAGTTGTATGTACATATGTTTCAACTGTATTTTTCTGTATTTGAATGTCTACTGTCAGTGTTTCAAATGTTAACTGTATGCACCAAGGGTCTGAGAGTAACGTAATTTCAATTCTCTGTACGTACGTGCCGTACATGTGGAAGAATTGACAATAAAGCAGACTTGACTTGACTTGCATGTAATTATGCATAATTTATTGTTATTATAATAGTAAGTACATGTAACATGTAACAAGGACACCTTAAAATAAAGTGTTACCATATGTTCACTATTTCTGTCAGGGTGCACACAACGGGGAAGAAACAGGAACATGAAGACAAGGATATAACTCAAAATAACAGTCGTTATTGTAGACAAGGCAGGGCTGAAACACAGAAACACCGGGAGTAACCAGTAGACCAGACAACACTAACTAAACAGACAGGAACTTAAATATACAGGATTATTACAGATATAATGACTAAAACACAGCTGGACAGTATTAACTAATAATGACACTAAACAAGGACACAAGAGGCGGGAACACAAGACACACACGACAGATGACTGACAATTAGGACATGAGACTTTATTATTGGCAAAGTTTTTTTGATTGTTTTTTCTTGGCAAAATTGTAACGTGTTTACAAAGGAAGTACAAGAAACGAGTAAAATAAAAATAAAGTGGATAGATAGATAGATAGATAGATAGATAGATAGATAGATAGATAGATAGATAGATAGATAGATAGATAGATAGATAGATAGATAGATGTAATCAATTTACATGATGAACAGAGTGAACTTTAAGTGGTTATCCATTCTCAAATCAACTCATGCATATAGAGCCTAAATCAAATACAGTCTCATTGGTTCTTGTGAGATAATGTCACAATATTAGTCACATGACACACAAGAACCGGTCAGGATATTTTATAATTAAGATATTTTAAACATGATGTGATCAAAAGGTCATGGTAAGTATTTTATTTATTTATTTATTTATTACTACTTTAGCTCAAAATTATTTTACCAATTACAACTTCATTTTTTAAGTAATATGAGATTCAACTCAATTTCCTAAAGTCTGTTTAATATAATTGAAGTTTGAGTATATTTGCAAATTTAAGGCAGCAGATGAACTGAAGTTTTTAAGTTGAAGCAGATAGGCATGAGTTTGAAACACCATGCAGATGAGTAAATGACAGCAGGATTTTCGTTTTGGTTGAACTATTCTTTTAAATGAGCATAATTACCCCACAAGAGGGCAACATTGATGTGTTGCTGAATTAGAAGTCATGCCATGACGTGCAAACACAGAGTTTAGAGAACTTATGGCCAATATTAATGACTGTGTCAGAAGCATGAACAGCGGGGAGTACTAAAACACTGCAGAAATCAATTCATTCAAGCAATTCTAAGAGTTTTCTCATTCTTGTCTTAATTATGATGCTTTTAACAAAACTGAAACTGAAGGACGGAATACACTGAAGGGATTTTCTGCATTGGTTTTCACAGGTGTTTTACCCGTATTTTGAATTACGCATTGCATGGTGTAATGTTTTAGGGTTTAAGAAAATGTCTGTAAACTTAATGCAAAAACTAGTGGTTATTTATTGCCAGGATATTATCTTTTTTTTGGGGGGGGGGGGGGGGGGGGGTAAAAAAAAAGCCTGCTTACTGAATACATACTTAACACGAGGAAAAAAAACAAAACAATTTATAATAACAGCTTCCATAACTTAATACATTACACTGATTCAAAATGATGCATTATGTACCTACATCATCTTATAATATTAACAGCTTTATTAAACTTAAAGAGCTGGCACAGACATTTAGGAAAAGACCAAAAACCAATATTATCTACAAACACACAACAGAAGAAGCAGCACAGAGATAAGATCAGTATATCAGTATATCAATCTGAGTAACACTGACTGCGCAGCTTCTGTTTAAATACTGCGTCATCCAGAGATTCACACACAGCTTCACTACCAGTAAAACAACGGGGAAAAGAGCTCTCCATCACACACACAGGTTTCTAGAAAATAGTCTGCAAAAGAACTTTCGGTTTGAGTAAAATCAAAAACAGATAACTAGTCCAGAATAAAATCATACACAGAACAAACCAAGCAAACGCTTAGACTGGGACTTCTTCAACACAGCACGTCGTCTTCACTTCATGCATGATCTTTGATCCATCTGCCTCTTCTGATTCAGTGCTACCTATAAATATAGCATTCCTTCCCTGCCATCATGCATCTTATGTAATATTTATCCAATTAAGCCCTCTCTTTGACATTATATTGTAGCTGCCCTCACTTTGTTCTCTAACTATCCCCAAAACTTGGAAGAAATAAACACTTCTTTTAATGCACCTGTGCATGCAATTGTCTGGGTGTGATTTGACTTCTTAAATCACAGTTGCAGTTTTCATCAGTTTTAGCCTCAGAAGTTTTGTTAAAGGCAAACCAGCACCTTCTGTTGTCACACACTCACCCTCATCTTTCTTCTGCAGATCTCTCAGATGACCAATGTCTGCGGCATGAACCAGCTGTGAAGTAAACCCTCTCTGAAAAACATCTCTTTCTCGAAAAGCTTTTAGCCTGAATCCCCCTGTGCTAATAAACACAATTCAACAACATCGCCACAGTGTTTTTCTATGTCTCTTCATCTCTACATTTCCAGCTGGTGCAACTAAACAAAAATGTATTCAGCTAAATTAGTCTAACAGGAGGGTCTGGAGGTAAAGATGGGAAACAAGAGGGAAATGCAGATCTGTTTCTGTGTGTATATCTATGTCAACAGCATGCACTTCTCGAGAGAGAGAGAGAGAGAGAGAGAGAGAGAGAGAGAGAGAGACAGGATGTCTGTGGTGACAGGGATGCTCTATCACAGGATACAAACCCATTTTTCCACCTTGTTCACATGCAATACTCTCAAACATAGAGGAAGCTTCAGCATTCATCATCCACATGCATCTCATCTGAAGGCTTTTATATTATCCCCAACCAAAAACAAATGCATTTTCTTTGAAGAGCCCAAGTTGTGGCCTATTATATTATTGAAAACAGTGTGACTTTAAAACGTTGGGTTTCACTTTATTTTGATGGTTCATTTAATATGTTCTGTTGACTATAAGTAACATTGCATTTACATGTCTACTAACTTTCATTAGAGTGCTAGTAGAGTATTAGTAGGCTGGTAGGTTAGGGTTAGAATAATTGACATGTACTAGCAAAGTTACTTACAGTCAGTAGAGTGCTGTTGAGATCACAATAAAGAGTTAGTAGATGTGAAACAGAGAGTCTGCTGAGAGTTTGGTGCCATGTAGGTGTAAAGTGTCAACAGAATGCTCAAAAGGGACCATCAAAATAAAGTGTTACCCAGAAATTATTTGTGAAAGCAACTAGAAAAATCTATAAAATATTGGTTGAACCATAATGTGCAAAACATAAAGAGTTTTTTTTAATCATCTGAAATAAAATGTTAGAAATGAAGAATTTTTACAGCTTTAATCTGTAAACTCAAACAATAGCGGTGCGGCCTGGTATCTGAAACTACATTCTCTAATGTTCACCTGACATTTTGCATGTTTTTGCTATTGTTGCAGAAATTGTGCCTTATTTTTTGAAGTGCTTATTTCCTGCCTGGTTTCATCATTTCCTGCTCAAGGGACAAATATCACATGCGTGTCGTGATTGCCTGAGAAACTATGCATGCAGCACAATGGAATCACTGTCTGTGTATCACGGGGCCATCAGCCGAGAGACCTGCGAGACGCGTCTGTGTGAAGCGGGCAAAGACGGCAGCTACTTAATTCGAGACAGTGAGAGCGTTCCTGATGCATACTGCCTCTGTGTTCTGTAAGTCCTCCAGAAATCTCTGCTTTTTCTCATTTGGGCTCAAATGTGTCACACAAGTTAGTGAATGGAACACTGAAAACAAAAGTGAAGGAACTCTTTTCACTCAGAAATTGCTAGTAAATGTCACAAACAATTGCAAAGAAATGGCAAATAACACATTAAATGAAATATCAAATTTTGAAGGGGAAAACTGAAAAAATATTTTCTTGTGCAACATACTCAAGTACTCTTTGTTTTATTTATAATGTGTGACTGTATAGCATTTTTTATTTTTTTTACAATGTAGTGTGATGTTTAATCTGAGTTTTTAACCTGTTGTGATTTGTGCCGCAGGAGTAATGGTTTCGTCTTCACATACCGGCTCCAGAGAGACGCGGCGGGCTCCTGGGCGGCCGAGGTGAGCGACAAACATCAAACACACACAGACACAAATCAAAAATAATCCTCATACACAACAGCACATACTATCACTTAATACACTCCAGCTCTGACCTGTCCTGAAATAATCTACTTTTGAACATTTGCATTTCAGCCAATTTTATGACTAATAATAAGAATTAGTATTTGTATTTGTATTAAGATTTTTTTGTATTAAGTATTTGTAGTATTTGTGTGCTTCCTCGTTTCTAAGTTATAATTGTCTTTTGTAAGTTGAAGAAAAGCATCTGCTCAAACAAAGAACGAATGCAATAGCCCATGATATTTCTCTATTGAAACATGCTTTTTTTGTCTACATTCAACATGTAGAACAAATAAGTAAACAGTGAAGAAATCATTATATACACACACATATATACACACATATATATATATATATATATATATATATATATATATATATATATATACAGACACAAATTGTCTGATATTCTAATGACAAGCAAACAATGACGAGTAAAAATATTTACATATTTTTTTATATTTAAGGTTCTTTTGCATGTGTAATGGAAATTGATATTGTGTTTATCTATCAGTAATAATTATGACACATAGCTGTGTATTTCTGAGAATGAGTCAAACGTATAGAAGTATGGAGAGGTATTATCTGAATGAGGTGAGATTGAAAAGAATGATTATACAGAGAGAAATCTCTCAGCAGAGCATCTGTCTCAGAGATGAGCTGTTTTATAAAGCTAACATCTCATCTTGAAACTACAAGACATTATAGCTACAGATCTGATATAGATGAAATAAAGAAAACAATATGGCAGCAATATGTTCATGCACTTAAAACAATTTTAGTTTATCTTCTAGTTAGTTTAGTTTAAGTACACCGACTCCTTGCAAAGAAATTCTACTGATGTGTTTGTTGTTGTTGTTTATTTATTTACTCATTCATGTTTTGCAGACAGCACCAGGTCAAACTAAACGCTTGTTCCGAAAAGTCAAGAATTTGATAAGTGCCTTTGAGAAACCGGACCAGGGCATCGCCGTTCCTCTCCTGTACCCCGTGACTGTCCAGAAGCCCTGCTAATGTTCCTCATGACCATCAGAACAAACTACACGCATGTGGACAACCTCGCTGTATGATCGTACTCTTTACACATGTGGATTTCTGTACATATAAAAGGATTTGTATAAAAGGAAGAACAAAAACCTCATTTTGTAAAGTTTTTTTGTTTTTGTTTGTTTTTTGTAATGTGGGGAACTGAGAAAGCCTCATCTAAAATGTTGGTCAACAAATATGAGTTTTAATCCTATTCTCAAACTATTAAACCTGTCCTGAACATGCGGTTATTGACATGTATTATCATTACTAAACTGACCAATAAAGTGCTGCATTTCATTCTCATCTCATCCAGATGGAACTTTTTAAAGCATCATTTTTATTTGAAACTGATTAGATAAATCAATCAATTCTGGTAAAATCTTTTTTTTTTTTTTTTGTGGTTCATTTTAATAAGTCACACATCAGCTATTACAAGTTAATGACAATTATTATCTTTCAAAACGTGCTTTGTGCTGCATATAAAATGTTTTTACTGCAAATATGAACTAAATCTGAAATTTTGACTACTGACCATATTACATGAACATGATTTTTTGCATGGACAGAGCAAGAACATAAAGTGTTATGCTTTGCCCTCTTTAACACTGTTAAACTAAACCCACACAGTAAACATGAACAACTCTGAAATAAGTGTAAGTGGTTTATCTGGCGTTTATATATGTGTGAAAAGTCTGTTAATAATAATACTGGAAACTTGTTTCAAAAGAAAATAATATAAAGACCCTTATGTTCTTAATTTTCTTCAAATCAGCACACACACACACACACACACACACACACACACTTGTGAGCATGAGCATATTCTATACTTCCCAAACCCAATGCCTAAACTTAACAACTAAACAGCTTAATTGATTTAAACTTAAATTTAATTAAAAATTAAATTTGCTTTTAATTAAACTTAACAGCTAAATGACTAAAAAATGACTAAAACTATTAATGAGCAGCAAATTAGGAGTTCATTGAGACAAAAGTCATAGTTAGTGGTTTGTTAATAGCGAGAAGTGGACCTTCAAATAAAGTGTGACCAAGTATATAGGCCTATACTGCTGAATATACTTATTGCAAACTAGTCTGTATCTTAAAAACAGTAGTTATTAGTGTTTGTCATGGCAGAAAAACATGAGCAAACCCATGCAGTCTGAAGATGCAGCCTGTGGAACATCATTCTGAACTTTTAAACATAGTTTTAATGCTCTATAAACACTAGGGCTGTAAAAGTCCGCGCTTTCTAAGACAAAGTGCTACCCTCAAAACAACACACTTCAGTGGGTGCCATTAACATTGTGTGATGGTTCTTTTAGCGACAGTGAATAGATGAGCACAGAATTAGCTTTTCGTGGTTAATAATCACTTCAACATTAACAGTTAGCTTGTGCTGAGAGTAGCTGAAACCTCACTGTTAAAGTTCAGATCTATATACTGGCATAAGGGGAAGGTTATATTTTTAGATGCTACAACCATTTGGCTTTTTTTTAAAGTACAGAACAAATATTCGATGCAGGCTATAAATTGATATGAATTTATTAACTGTTTGATGAATATATAATTATAATACAACATCCCTGAAAAATGCTTAAGGCTTATAGATTTTTTATTATTATTATTTTTATTTTACTCATGGATGCATGACCTGGACTTGCCATGCTGAACGTCTGAGAAAATTAATCAGAGGTGTACAAATGGCCCTATGCTGCTGTTTTAGTGTTCACCTTTCGTGTCTTGGAAACCATTTAAACCGTAGCAGATGTGTAAAGGTCCACTGAAGGCACAGACAAACTCACACAATCAGCCACATCAGAGTGAAACGAAACAGAGCAAACCACCTCTTTCCTGCTCCTTCCATTGTGTTTAGGCTTTTCTGCTGTGGTTGCTAATTTCATGCCTTAATGAGCATATTTTCCTTTTCACAAAATATATTTCATCAAACTTTCCTAATCCAAAGACGAATTCACCACAACACCACCTTCAAGCCACCTACACGCTGTCCTTTCATCTCAAACCAGCATTTTCTCAATTCAATGCTTTCACCATTGTGTATGAGAAGAAACACTTAGATGGAAACAGAAGCAAGTGAACCATGAGTGCTTCAATAAATGTTCAAACATGTCCCGATGCTCTTAAATAATTTATGCAGAAGCACTGGTTTGTGGGGACTTTCCCTGTGATCGTTTACTTTGAAACGGCTAGCATTTAAATGTCAAGCAATGAACTAGGCTTTAAATAAGCAAAGCAATTCCTAATGAATAAATGTATTTATGAATTGTAAAATCAAAACAAGCTTGTGCATTTATACAAAACGACAACATATAAGAACGAAAATACAAATTATAACAGTCATTACTTGCTTGCAATTGGATCATTCTGAGGAAGCAATGTACCAGGAACTTTGGAGTAGGAACCATCTGAGTTAGGTATCACAGAGAAATAGATGGCAGGTAAGCAGTCGTGTTTCCGCCTTGAAAACCAGACAAAGACTGAGGCTGAAGAGTTTGCTTAAATTGTGATTTGATTAGATTAGATGATGAATGATGGGTGCTGGTTATTAGTATTTAGGTGACATGGATCGTAACGTCGGGGTGACAATGGAGCCTGGTGTATTTGTAACATTATGGCCTGCTCCTGAGGGCTAAGGACCCTGATGCTGTGTCAAGCCGGATGAAGACTGTTTGAGGGAGTTTTGGGCATACTTGGCCCAGGCAAGTAACTGGTTCCAGGAGTTTGCCTGCTGGTAAGTGTCAAGGGGTTTAAGAGTTGGCACACTCTTGGCAATGTATGGGAAAAAGTGTCTGATTTTGTGGTCTTTGAGCCAGGTCGATAGGATATTGAGAAGTTGAACCTTGTGAAGAAAAGGGCCCAGCAAGCTTGGTCGGGGTAAGGCGTGTCATGGAGGAGTTATGGATTTGTGTGATCAGTAAGGACTGTGAATAGATACAAGGTTCCCTCTAACCAATGCTTCCATTCCTCTAAAGCAATCTAGATGGCCAGAAGCTCGCAATTGCCAATGTCATAATTTATTTTCTCTTGGATGAGTTTCTTTGAAAATAAGGCACATGAATGTAGTTTTGATGGTGTCACCCGCTGCTGAGAAAGCACTACTCCTACCCCTGTGTAGTACACTTTGACAGCAAAGGGTTTCTTAGGGTCAGGATAAGGAGCGATGCTCCAACTTGAACTAAGCCAACTTGAGCTGTTGCATGGCTTTGGTGGTGGCTGGGGTCCAGGACTTTGCTTTCAGTAGGTTGGTCAGTGGAGTGGTGATGTACCTAAAGCTATGGATAAAGCGGCAACAGAAGTTGGCAAATCCAAGGAAGTGTCGTAACTCTTTAAATGTTGTGGGTGTGGGCCAGCACAGGATAGCAGATACCTACCCCTCATTCATCTGAATACTATCTTTACTGATGTTTTAACTTACGAATTGATGGAACGTGCATTTTGTGGATTTGAGGAACAGATCAAATTGAAGCCAGTGTTGGAACACCTCTGAGAGGTGCTGGCAATGTTTGGCCAAGCTCCGGGAGTAGATGTCATCGATGTAAACTAGTGTAGGTACATCCAGAGCATAAAAATGCATAATGCATAAAAATCCTGGAATACAGAGGAAGCGTTCACCAGGCCAAACAGCATCACCAAATATTCATAGTGACCCATGGGGGGTCATGAAGGAGGTCTTCCATTTGTCTCCCTCATATATCCGGATGAGGGTGTATGCACTCTGAAGGTCCAACTTAGTAAAGATGTAGTGCCTCTTAGATGTTCCAGAGCTGCTGGGATGAGGACAAGTGGGTCAGCAGGGAATGCGGAGGGACAGATGTATCCTTGCTGGTGCATCAGAAATCGCCTGGGCCTCATCATCTCCCAAAATTACATCTGTTGGTTGGGCAGAGTCTCCACCTTGGCTCCTCCCTCAGTTCACCTGTGGGTCACCACCCTCATGGCCGTCTCCTGGGTTGCTCTGGGAACTCATTGACCATCCATTCCTTCCTGGATTCTACCACCATCCACTCCTCCATGGCTCTTCTCACCGTCAATGCTTCAGTGGGCCCTTCCACCATCTTGCTTTTTGGTTTATCTGGTCTCCTGTCCCTCATCCCCATCCAGAACCACTTCCTTAGCCAGTTTATAGCATGTGGCTGCACCTTCCCAGAGAGTGGCGTTATGTTCCTGTGATTTTTTGTGGTTCTATTCAACTTCATCAGTCAGAGGTCACTAATATAACATTAAAGAGGTGTGTGAACTTGCAAGTACGATGTCAGACACTGTAATATGCTCTGATCCCCTCCCTGCTTCCTGTGGTGACGAGATTCATAGCAGACTGTCATCACTCAATGGCTGGATGTCTAAGTGGTGCCCGCAGAATAACGTAGGTTTCATAGACAATTGGCCAAATTTTTGGGGCAGACCTGACCTTTTGGAAAGAGATCCCTCTTGTAGTGGTGACGCTCTTCTCTCTAGAAATATGGCACATAGCCTTAGAGTTCGTACTTGACTAACTGGGGCCCAGGTCAGGAAGCAGATAGACTGGCTAAACCGACCATCTGCTAGCTACCTCACTTCACAGAAGTCAGTTAATTCTCAGCACATAGAGACTCCTTCACCTAGATATCACACTATAGAGACTGTGTCTGTTCCCCGAACTAGAAAATACAAAAAACATCCAAACCAATTTAAGAGTAACAATTTAATTGATGCTCAATAAATAAAAAACAATAATAGAGATAAACACATGATAAACCTTGGCTTAATGAATATTAGATCCTTTCTTCAAAAGTGCTTTTTGTAAATGATATGATCACAGATCGGAACTTAGATGTGTTCTGTTGAAGAGAAACCTGCCTAAAACCAGATGATTATATTATTTTAAACGAGTCTACCCCCCAAGATCACTGTTATAAAAATGAGCTGCGTCCAAAAGGCAAAGGGGGAGGTGTTGCTACAATTTATAGTAATATTTATAGTACTTCTCAGAGGTCTGATTCAAGTATAATTCGTTTGAAGTAATGGTGCTTTATGCAATATTATCTAGTGTAATAAGTGTTAATGATAAATCCCTATTTGCATTTGTACTGGCTACTGTATACAGGCCACCAGGGCACCATACAGACTTTATCAAATAATTTGCTGATTTTATGTCTGAGTTAGTGCTGGCTGCACTATCTATAAAGTCCTAATTGTTGGTGATTTTAATATCAATGTAGATTACGAAAAAGATGCATTGGGATCAGCATTTATTAACATTCTGAACTCTATCAGGGTTAGACAACACGTCTCAGGACCTACTCATTGTCAAAATCATACTCTAGATTTAATACTGTCACATGGAATTGATGTTAATGGTGTTGAAATTCTGCAGCAGAGCGATGATATCTCAGATCATTATCTAGTCTCGTGTATACTCCACATAGCTAAAGCTGTAAAAAACAAAAATGGTAGACCCATCACTTCTACTACAAAAAAACTGCTTGTAAATTATCTTCCTGACAAGTCTAAATTCCTCAGCATATCCAGTAGATAAGAAAAATGTGATGTTGTAACAGAAATTGCGGACTCTCTCTTTTCTAGCACTTTAGACACTGTTGCTCCTTTACACTTAAAAAAGATGGTCCAGTACCATGGTATAACGAGCACAATCATGCCCTAAACAGAGCAGCCTGGAAAATGGAGCGCAACTGGAAGAAAACAAAACTAGAGGTATTTTGTATTGCATGGAGGGAAAGTATTTCCTCCTACAGAAAAGCTGATAACACTTTATATTAATGTGTCCTTGTTATTCATGTTGCATGTACTTACTATTATAATAATACACTGAACAAAATTATAAACGCAACACTTTTGTTTTTGCCCCCATTTTTCATGAGCAGGTGTGGCATATCAAGATGCTGATTAGACAGCATGATTATTGCACAGGTGTGCCTTAGGCTGGCCACAATAAAAGGCCACTCTAAAATGTGCAGTTTTATCACACAGCACAATGCCACAGATGTCGCAAATTTTGAAGGAGCATGCAATTGGCATGCTGACTGCAAGAATATCAACCAGAGCTGTTGCCAGTGAATTGAATGTTCATTTCTCGACCATAAGCCGTCTCCAAAGGCGTTTCAGAGAATTTGGCAGTACATCCAACCGGCCTCACAACCGCAAACCATGGCTGTATCCGAAATCGCCCCCTATACCCTCATTCACTATTCCCTACATTAGTCCACTCATATAGTTCACTTGAAGGAGTGAATGAAAACAAGTGAGTGAATTCGGACACTGAATGCACCGGAAAAACTGCCGCTTTTGCATAGTTTGCTTCCTGTTAAATAATCATTTGAAACGGGCAGCTCCAATAGTAAGATTGAAGGATTTATCTTGAACTCTGTCACGGAAATTATGTATAAACCCTAATAGTCAATTTACAATTAATTTTGTACCTTTGTTGTATTCCACTGTATTACGCCGTGGACGAGCGCTTCTAAAATCAATAAATGGATGATTCAGCTGCGGGCGCCATCTTCTGGTGAGACGTGGGAATTGACTCGGCGCGCGACTCTCGCAGTGCATTCCGGGGATTCTCTAGCCGTTGAGTGTACATCGGTTGTACACTCGTTTTTGCGGTGCATTGTGGGATTGAATGAGTGCACTCGAGAACATCCACTAAGGTTTCGAACACCACTTAAAATGGCCGTCCCCTCAAATAGTGCACTATTTGAGGGTATAGGGGGCGATTTCGGATACAGCCCATGTGTTTCAGCCTTTTATTGTGGCCAGGCTAAGGCACACCTGTGCAATAATCATGCTGTCTAATCAACATCTTGATATGCCACACCTGTGAGGTGGATGGATTATCTCGGCAAAGGAGAAGTGCTCACTAACACAGATTTAGACAGATTTGTGAACAATATTTGAGAGAAATAGGCCTTTTGTGTACATAGAAAAAGTCTTAGATCTTTGAGTTCAGCTCATGAAAAATGGGGGCAAAAAAAAAAGTGTTGCGTTTATAATTTTGTTCAGTGTAATTAATCATGCATAATTACATGTAAGTAACCCTAAAACAAAACCTAATCCTAACCCTAACCATATAGAAAGTGCATGTAGTTAATTAATCTTGCTCAGTACTTAAGTGTATATTTACACTAATGGCTGCGTGTTGAGTTATTTTGAGGGGACAGCAAATTTACACTGTTATACAAGCTGTACACTCACTACTTCACATTGTAGCAAAGTGTCATTTCTTCAGTGTTGTCACATGAAAAGACATAATAAAATATTTACAAAAATGTGAGGGGTGTACTCACTTCTGTGAGATACTGTAATTCCTGAGTACAAATAATATTGTATTTTTCACAAAAATCATCATAACCAAGGAAATTTCCATTCCCATCCATTGGACCAGACACCTTTGTCCATCCAGTCCTGAAAAAAACACAGATTTCCTCTTAATAAGGATACACGTATTATTCCACAAAGAGCAACTATGCGGCGAAAAGTTGTTTGTATATTAATTTCCAATATAATAATACCTGATTATGAAAATATGATAATTTACAATTTAATTTTAATGGCTCAAAATCACACCTTAAAAGGAAATCAATGCCCCGAAGAGAATCAAAGATTTTGCAAAAGCAGAGGTAAACTGTTAATATTACACATATTAAGATCAATCACTTACACTGAGAATAGAGTGGGGGAACTATGACGTCACTTTGTAGGCGGATCGGCTGTTAGCATGACACTGGTTCCTTCGACAAAAAAGTCAAGTTCAAGTTCAAGTTTATTTGTATAGCGCTTTTTACGATACAAATCGTTGCAAAGCTGCTCTACAGGAAATTACGTTTCCACAATATATTTATATATTGCAGAACCTTGGTAATTCTGTATGTTGTCTGAGCATTGGCATCCTCTGAGGTCCTCTGAGGGGTTGGCATCATCTCTTCTCAGGTGTTCGGTCATCTCAGATCATTTAAGGGTTGGATCCAGACTGAAGCCTCTGTAATTCCTAGTTACCACGGGATGTTAATGATGAAAAAGGATTTTCAAAGGACAAGTTGCTGTCTAATATAACACCCAGATTTTTGACTTTAGAGGACGTAACAGTACATCCGTCTAGTTGTAGATTGTAATCCAAGAGATTCTGTGTACTGTTTTTTGGTCCAATAAGGAATATCTCTGTTTTATCTGAATTTAATAGGAGGAAATTATTGGTCATCCAATCTTTTACATTTTTTACACAATCTATTAGCTTAGATAGTTGAGAAGTTTCATCTGGTCTTGTTGAGATATATAGTTGAGTATCATCAGCATAACAATGAAAACTAATCCCGTATTTTCTAATAATATTACCAAGAGACAACATGTATATTCAAAAGAGCAGAGGACCTGGGGCAGATCCTTGTGGTACTCCATACTTTACTGGTGATAATTGAGATGACTCCCCATTTAAATGAACAAAGTGGTAGCGATCGGACAGGTAGGATCTAAACCATCTTAAAGCCTGCCCTTGAATACCAGTATAGTTTTGTAATCGATCTATGAGTATCTCATGGTCTATAGTTTCGAACGCAGCTAAGTAAGTAATACTAGCAATGAGATGCAGCCTTGGTCTGAAGCAAGAAGCAAGTCATTTGTAATTTTAACAAGTGCAGTTTCTGTACTATGGTGAGGCTTGAAACCTGACTGAAATTCTTCATAGAGATCTTTTTTTGCAAGAAGGAGCACTATCTGTCATGGTTTGGTTTCCTTTCAGTCCTGTTTTTACCTTATTTGGTAGTTCCTGTTCTAGTTTAGTTAATGATTAATCCTCGTTTAGTCCTTTCACCTGTCTTGTGTTAATTATCTCGTTTGCTCCTTTGTTCCCTGGTCTTTGTAAGTCTTGAGTTCCCTAGGCATACTATTCAATAAAATTCTAGTGCATTTAATCTTTTAAATTACAGCAGAGTGAGCGAGATTTTGGATATGGTAAGATTAAACTTATTTTAGGGAACAAAGTACCACATTTCAGCTCTCATTTTGTTAGGGTTACTTCTAGGAAATCCTCAATCTATATGCTTTCTAACTGCTTCATGTGGCCGTAAACATTTAATTTTAGCGTGGCTTTAAGCACTATGCATCATTAAAGTTTCACTTTCACCACGTAAAGTCGGTAAATGTGGTGTTTACATGTAATAATCATAATATGAGTTTAACTTATGGTCCGAACCCAGAGTCTCTGTGTCAGTAAGCGATAAAACGAGCTTCTTCCCTCCGAAGACTTGTCGCATTTCAGGGCAAAACAAAAAAACATTGTTGAACAACAATATAAAATGTGGGAAACTATTCGTTGGTTATTCTAAAATTAATTGTATTACAACTGGAAAATACTGTAAATTGATAAACTGTTCACGTGATGACGTTGAATGTCTCCGACAGTGCCTGTAGTCCATTTAGCAACTGAATCAGCATCACTGAATCAATGATAAACTGACTTTAACTGGAAAATTGAGTGTTTACTATCGTCCCCTTGCATTATCAACACACTAGTTTCCTGTTTAACACAGTAAAGCTGCTTTGACACAATCTGTATTGTATAAAGCGCTATACAAATAAAGGTGACTTGACTTGACATGTCTACAGTGAATGAAAAGGGTAAATTCAAATTGTTTTACCAAGTTATTATTCTCATTATTAGGTAGCATTGAATTTGACTCTATTTGCTTTAGAAAATAATGACGGAAAGTTTCAAGCATCACTGAACATTGCACCTCTATAACATGGCTAATCTATGTTTCCAAAGCACCTGATGTGCAAAGCGTCATCATGCACCCTTATTGTGCCCTTCTATCTGTCACAACCACACTTACTTCTCACTTTTAATAAGAAAATGTACTAAATGAGACCACAGATATTAAAAAGGGACTTGATTAATTCACATGCATTTTCTGAACACATCCAACTGAAAGTAAAAACTAGAGAGATGTGTAATCATGTCACTTGTGTGTGTGTGTGGTGGTCTGCGGTTCAGGTGCTGGTGATGCAACACTTCAGAGGGCTGAGGGTGTTTAGTGTTGTGTGTCACACACTTACTCTACGCTGGCTCCCGCCTCTCTGTCTGTCTCTCTCCACTCATGAGGTTTGGACTCTTAACACCATGCAGCACAATCTAGCACTTGTGCACTGCAGGGCTGATCGCTCCACATGACACATGATCTGCGGGCAGCAGCACATCCATGCTAGCACAGGTCATGTAGAAAGAGCTGTCGACGCGAACATGGTACGTGTTTTGTGTGTCTTCTGCAAAAAAAATGTGGTTAAACTGTAAACATCTGTGGCTGCAGCTCCCTGTCTCTGTCTGATGGGTGCAAAAGCTAACCGTTATATGGTGTTTTCTTACCATATCTTTTGTACCATCTTTTGTTTTGTTTTTTTGTTTTTTCAATTCATAGTTACTTTCCGTGACCTTCCTGTGTACGATTGGGTTGCAAATCTCAAAAGAATGGCTGGAAATATTGGGGCACATGACAAATGAAAAACGGTTTCCTGTTTGTGCACTCTCACTTTGAGAAGCTGAGCTCTTCGCACCTTTGCAAAATCTTCCCACAGTTTGGGGCGTTGCATTTTTCTCAGTATCTGAAAACTGGTACCATTTTAGTCAGTTTCATAAACTGAAACACGTTGTTTTCACCCCGCGAATGAGATTGAAATGATATCTTGACCTCTGAACTAGGAAACATCCCCAGTTTCCATTTCAGAAATCTGGTCGATCTGGTTTTTCTGAGAGGAGGGCATAAGAAAGAAGGTGTTCTTTTGCAAATTAATCACATAATGCTGAACTGTCTATAAAATAAACCACTGGGACTGCGGCGGTGGAAACTTGTGTGACTATAGTTCAGCTCCAACTCTAATCAAACACACCTGAACTGGACAATCACCCTCAGAAAAGATCAGGATGAGTTTGTTTCTTCATCAGGTTTGTAGAAATGTGTCTCTGCATCAGTGTCTCAGCAATGGATGCTCTGCAGTGAATGGGTGCCGTCAGAATGAGAGTCCAAACAGCTGATAAAAACATCACAATAATCCATACCACTCCAGTCCATCAGTTAACATCTGGAGAAGATAAAAGATGAAACACATCCAGCATTTACCATCATTTTTAACTTTAAACTCTCACTTTCGGTTCAAATACAAATCCAGTATATTGCTTTCTGACTTCACAGATAATGTCAACTGAAAAGCTAAAAGGAAATTTTTACAAAATATTACATTTTCATCCAGCAGCCATATCACCCTGCAGCCCAAGAATGGTTGCCCACTGAAGCTAAGCAGGGTTGAGCTGGTCAGTACCTGGATGGGAGACCTCCTGGGAAAACTAGGTTGCTGCTGGAAGAGGTGTTAGTGAGGCCAGCAGGGGGTGCTCACCCTGCAGTCTGTGTGGGTCCTAACGCCCCAGTGTAGTGATGGGGACACTATACTGTAAAAAGCACCGTCCTTCAGATGAGACGTTAAACTGAGGTCTTGACTCTCTGTGGTCATTAAAAATCCCAGGATGTCCTTCAAAAAAGAGGCCTCTGACCATCATGGCCTCCTAACAATCCCCATATCTACTGATTGGCTTCATCACTGTCTCCTCTCCACCCGTAAGCTGGTGTGTGGTGGGTGTTCTGGCGCGCTATGGCTGCCGTCGCATCATCCAGGTGGATGCTGAACACTGGTGGTGGACGAGGAGATACCACCCTTACTATGTAAAGCGCTTTGAGTGCCTAGGAAAGCGCTATATAAATGTAACCATAATAATAATCATTTTGGAACAAAAAGCCAGAACAAAAAGCCAGCTGTTATTGTGCCAGTCCTTTCCCCCATGTTAGGGTTGTTCATTCTGGTTACATTAGTTTGGATTATTTTAGTGCCATCTTGTGGCTAGAGCTCACTATTGTTTTCTAACTGGTTTTCTGTAAGGATCCAGACTTCACACTGAGCATTTACACTGATAGCACACATACATCACGTTTGATGAGAGTGTTTTCATCGAAGCGAGTATTTGTTTTGTGTTTGCTCTTTTGCAATATGTTTCTAAAACATTTACTCTTAGATAATTCATTGAGACGATGTATGTACTAAACAGATGCTTTCCAGATAAAATATGCCTTAACAGACATCTTGGAAATGTATCTGTAAATCACAGTTTTGTAAAAAAAAAAAGTGTTGAACATTAAATAGATGTTTATTTTTACACGTGCACCTTTTCTCCAATAATCAGAGTAAGGACTTAATCGAAGCAAGATGTTCATATGTCTGTTTCTTGTGATTAAAATGGGCATATGCACATATTTTACTGTGATTATGGCTGCTATGATTGTGAGTTTAATTGCATCAATTTGATTGAAGGGTTGTGTTTACATGAGGTAAAGATTAATTGCAATCTCATTACAATCCTCATTTGTAAATTGCTTTGGTGCATGTAAACATATATTAATATTACCATGAATTAAACAAACCTAGAATTTTTGCTTTCTAAATATATCTTGAATTCCTAAGGGTCCGTGCTCTCAGCAGCTATGTTTATCACACAAAGCTCAAAGCATTGTTTGGCACAAACCCTGCTAATTATGGTACTTTATTATTATTGTTATTAATTACATTGTTTCCCTGCTGTCTTTGGCATCTGTTTGATCTGCAACCCAAAGCTGACACAGCTACAGCCGTCGGTCATTCATATTCTGAAGGGTCTTTCGCAGGGCTTTGAACCACTTCAAGGAGTGAAAACTAAACAAGAAAATAATGACAAACAGAAGGTTAAATTAAAGTGTGAACACATGATTATTAGAGATCTGTTTTTGACTGGTGCTTGTTTAAATCGCTATGTATAGATCATTCAGCATCTGTATATAAAACACGGGCTCTGAGCTGAAGTAGTCCGTCTGTGACTGAAACAGAGCCACATGATTTCATTCATTTTCAGTGAAAGCCAGTCACTTAGTAAACAGTTAGGTCTCATGGTCAGTCGATATGCTTTATGTCATATTACTACTACTGTTCAACAAATGTTTAATTTCACACGAATCATATAAATAGAAGACAGTAATGTTCAATATAACAGTTAAAACGCACAGAAATGAGGGACGCGGGTCAAGTGAAAAGGCATGCATCTTATAATTCGTCAAAAAGCTCTAAAAGCTTCTCTTTTTTCTTACCGCATTAACCTCTGTCCCATCATCCCACCTGTGGTCTTCATGTGCTCTGGACACAAACACAGACCGCAGCTGTGGGGTCAAGGAGGGTCTGACCAGCTAGTGAACTGCTTTTTAACTGATTCTGCTTGTTTTCCCAATTCTTAAACAAAATAATAAAAAAAGCCAATTTCTTGCTCCAAATAAATAAAAACTACACAGACCCTGCTGTATGACGTTGAAACTACACACTTTAATTATTGCTTTTAAAAAGGCGAAAGGGATCCACGCTGTCATTGGTTACACGTTTGGGTAAAAAGAAGAGTATAGGAACAGCAAACTGTAGCACAACAACAGCAACAGCAATGCAATAGAGAGCATTTATTTTCATAGTTTTCCTTTTCAACAAATTCAGTTCGGACTACAAGCTCACAACTATAAACTCAACTCTGCTGTGGTTTTTATAACAACAGGGGAACAATATGACAATAATATAAAAAATACATGAGTCTGCAAATCAATAACATCCCAAAACAAAACCCCACTTTTTTCATCAAAGATGAATCTAATATATCAAGTATCCTCTAGAGATGTCTTCAGCTTTACAGTTGTTCTGTATTGAACTTATAGATTCATAAAAATCTTTAAATCAATGGAAAATAGTCTACCATTTGGTACAGTTAACATACATTTGGCTTTGTGTATGATATTTCCCAAATAAAACAAGAATTTTAATTATGTTGTCCATTTCTACTAGACTAGTATCACAAACCAAAAACAAGACCGTTATATCATTTATAGACACATTTGTTGAACAGTTCAAAAAGAAATGAAGAAATTTTGGACCAAAATTGTTTAATAATTACAACTGAATGAAAAATAGTTTCTGGCTCCTCTTTACAAAAACAGCATAAGGGCGAGAACCCTTCTAATAAAATAATTACATGGGTAATATCTGTGAATTATTTCGAAATGAGTTTCTTTGACTTTATTAGGAATGACATATTTATTAATATCCGACCACAGTAAGATCTGCTGTGTTTGGAGTCAGAGCCGCGCATGCGCAGAAGGACGGAGTCCAGTCAGAGCCGCGCATGCGCAGTAGCACTCGCAGCGGCAGCATGGCGGAGCCCGCACAGAAGCACGTGCTGGAGATGGTAAATCAAACTTCATATTCACGCATTCTGTTTTTATGAGTTTATTAATGTCAATATGGGAGTGTTGTTATAGTAGACTGTATCGCTACAGTGTGGGTTTCCGAAGCAGATAAACATATTAACACAAAACAAATGTAGATAATAATATTGACTTGCCAACGTCGAGATATTTTATAATTTAGCTTTAAGAGAATATATAAATGCTATTATAACCCAGATGAGCGAACTAAAGGCAACAGAGGCGAACACAAAAAATACAAAACAATTATTATTCGTAGATAAATATTAGGCCTCATTTTAAAACAATAGAGCTGTCAGTGAAATAAAAGAAAACAGATTAATATCATGATTTAGCTGTCTCTAGACAGCAGAGTGAACCCGTAATATTATTAATATGTTAAACTATAACTAGAATTAGAGATTACATGTAGTTGCACAATTCTTCATAAGTGACCCTGGAGCACAAAACCAATCATAAGGGTCAATGTTTTTAAAGTGATATTCATACATAATCTGAAATCTGAATAAATAATCTGTCCATTGATGTATGGTTTGTTATGATAATAATATGACAATATTTGTCTGAGATACAACTATTAGAAAATCTGGAATCTGAGGGAGCAAAAAAATCATAAATATTGAGAAAATCTCCTTTAAAGTTGTTCAAATGAAGTTCTTAGCAATGCATATTACTAATCAATAATGAAGTTTTGATATATTTACGGTAGGAAATTTACTAAATATCTTGATGGAACATGATCTTAATATCCTAATGATTTTTGTCATAAAAGAGAAATGTATAATTTTGATCCATACAGTGTATTGTTGGCTATTGCTACAAATATACCTGTGCTACTGATGACTGCTTCTGTGCTGCAGGGACACAGATAAGGCACAAGTTATTGTATTTTTCTGAGAGCAGTAACTGTAAATGACTATCATATGTAAAAATCAAATGTAATATTGCAATGTACAGATGAACGAATGTGCTAAGATTTTCTATTTTTAATTTAGGAATTGTAACTTTTACATTTTAAAACTGTAGCCTAACGTTTTAATTTTAAAACGCAAGTGTTTTTGTTTTAGAACATAATACTTATATTTTAACCCTTATTTTGCACACAGAATTATTCACATTATTTTGTCAAGCAGAAGCGATTCATTAGCAGTTATGGGTAAATAACTAGAAAAATAACAAAGTTACCTGTGAAACTATTTGTGCTACAAACCAGTGTGTTCATAATCACAACAATGCATTCAAAGAATATAAGAAATACAAGTTTGCAATATCAAGCAGAATATTTTGTACAGCCAGAATAATAGTTCAGATGGAAAGCAGAGATACTGTACATTCATGTTTGTTTTCATAGCATTATATATATATAATTCCAGTTGATCAGCTGATCAAATTAAATGAGTTATGTGCAGATTATTCAGATTTAAAAGCTCAGTTGAGCACAAAACAGTTTCATCTGTAGAGAATGTCACAAACACTTTTTTGCATCCAAACGTAGTAGTTCTTCAAATCTCTGAATTAAACTTCATTTTGCTGCTGCAATCTTCTCAACCCGAAACGGTTCTTCTGCCTGAAACAAAGCTCTTGGCTTCAGCTGGCCATGGAGGGCCTTATAAAGACTAAAAACTGAACATTTAGTCCACTTTATAGAAATACTGAGATGTGTGTCAGCCTAAAAATACAGAGCTGTGATTGTTGGCCCATAATTGTCTGGCGATGAGCAGCAGATACAGCGGCTGAGGACGCTCTTCAGTGTAATGTTCCAGATCTGATCTAAAAACTATACTGAATATGTACATTAATAATTACATGGTGAACGGTTTGGAATAAATGCATATACAACAAACTATATGAGGTGAAGCCAGTAGTAAATGAAAAAAGTAATTACTGTTTTGAAAATAGTTATAACAGGTTGCTTTTTCAAGATATCGAATTGTGACTTGTGTAAGATTTAAGTGTAAAAAAACTATTTTAATAGAATGTCCAATTATAAACAATATTAGACCATGTTTTAACTCAGAAGATATACTAAAAGACATTTTAAAAAGGTCTTTCCTGGAAGAAGTTTAGAAATTGTATCATTTAATTAAAAGATTGCATCTGATTTTTATCAGTACTATCATTGTTACTTGTATGTTTTTGTAGTGATTGCTTCTTAAGAAAATGTTATGATTGTAAATGATGTTTTGAAATGATACTGTTAATGTTGCCATGCTATAGCTAGTGTTGCTGATATGATGTTAAAACATACATACAGTCAAACCAAAAAACATTCAGAGAGCAGATATAATATATATATATATACACATATAGGTGCGGGCGGACGGCACAGACGAGGGCTGTGTGACGTTTGTGCTTCATGAAGAGGACCACACGCTGGGAAACTCGCTCAGATACATGATCATGAAGAGGTCAGAATAACTCCACGACTGAACACGAGTCACGTCACGCTGCTGCTGCAGTTTCCCTCGTTTGTGACATTAATCAGGCTTTTCTGTCTGTATCAGCTGTGTTTAGTGGTGTGGTTGTGTTTCTGCAGTCAGGACGTGGAGTTCTGTGGATACAGCATCACACACCCGTCAGAGAGCAAGATCAACTTCCGCATACAGACGCGAGGTGAGAGACTGTGTGATATCTGACCGTCAGCGCTCTACTGTACAGCTCAAACACTAACAAATACATCATCTTTCTGTAGGACACAGGTGAAACCCAGCAGCTCTCATTGGTTTGCTTAAACAAAATAACCAAGTAAACAAACCAAAATATGTTTTTAGAAATAGCATAGTTCTTATCAGTGCAGTGTTGAAGCAGTAAAACTGAAACACTCAAAATGATTAATAGCCTTGTAGTATCTATGATTGTTTCCCGTCTTGGCATTATTTGTCATGCAGAGCACTGATTATCAAGCATCAGAATAAAGATGCGGTGCAGTTATTGAAGATCAGGCTGTTTCTCATAAACACGTATGCATCTCTAGTAACACATAAGTGAAATCACCGCTGGAGCGAGAGACTGAAGACCCAGATATACTTCATGTCAAATCAAAGAATGGCATTTCAAACTAAATCAGGCCAAAACCAAGTTTGATTAGAATTTTATGAGTTTAAAAAAAAAGCTTGCCATACAATCTTTGAAAAAAAAAAAATCCATATGACAACACATCCACGTTAGATTTCCACATCGCTATGATCAGAGGCTTTATCTGCTGCAAATGAAATACTTTTAAATAGTAGTAGATAAAAAAAGTGTCCTTCTCAAATTCCAGTTCTTATTTGGTAAAGCTGTTTCAGATCATGATGTAAAATGCTGCAAGTGTTCAAACTCTATGATAGATGAATAACGTGCTCTTTTGAAACAGAAAATGCTACACACACACACGGAAATAAAACAATAAAACATGATTGGGTTCATAGGAAAATTTTCTCTTTTCATGGTTTTAAGACAAAAAATTAATTTTAGATGAGATGTTAAAAATCAGTGTAAGCTTAAAACAAATTTCAATAATCATATTGAATATTGAAATTACGCAACATTCCATCACTCGTTAAAATAAAGAAAAAGTCATTTAAAACTTTCCCCTCGTTTAAACTCCTTCGTTGAAGAATCTCTCGTGTATCTGAATCCAGATGTGCTGCGTGTTTATTCCGGTGAACACAACTGGAGCCTGTTCTTCATACCTCGCTTAATACATCTGCAGATTAGATTCAAATATCTGGATTAAGCTGTCTAAGATTACTGTGTGTTGCCTGTAAAGGGCAGATATATAGATCCTCGAAACCACGATCAGCAACGTGATGACGTCATATCATTAAAACAGACACCTGACGGAAAAAAACTAATTTCTGGACCTTTATAAGGAAACAGCCAAGCGAACAAAACTACATAAATATTATGATAGATAAATGAAATGTGCACTGTTTATTTTATTTAAACTTTTTTTATTTTTATATACATGATTCCCAATTATTTATATTCATGATTTCTAGTATTTGTAGAGGCTTTACATTTTTATTTCAATGTTGTAATTAGCAATTAATTTAATTGTATCTTTGAAACAGACAGCATTAATTAAAGTTTCTTAAAGGTCAAGATGAAGTTTTCTGCATCTCCTGTGCTCCATCAAGCCTCTCCCATAATATCTGTCATCTCTCAAATTAATGCACAGCTCAGATTAACTGCATGTGTGTAATCAGAATCAGAATGAGGTGTCTTGGCCAAGTATGTTTACACATACGAGGAGTTTGTTGTAGTGACAGAAGCTCCACAGTGCAACAAAGACAGCAACAGGACAGGACACAGGTAATAAAAGAATAATATACAAATATCCATATAGGCAATGTACAAAGCAGCAAAAACACAATATATAATATAGACAACTATGTATGTACAGGTCAAGTATGTGCAAATTAGAAATGAGAAAATAAAGATAAAATAAATGAGTGTGGTGAATGGATAATGTATTAGTTGTGCGTTCCACGTTTATTATTGAGTGTTCATGAGATGGATTGCCTGAGGGAAGAAACTGTTCCTGTGTCTGGTCGTTCTGGTGCTCAGAGCTCTGTAGCGTCGACCAGACGGTAACAGTTCAAAGAGGGAGTGTGCTGGATGTGAGGGGTCCAGAGTGATTTTACCAGCCCTTTTGCTCACTCTGGATAAGTACAGTTCTTGGAGAGTGCGGAGGGTTGTACCAATGATTCGCTCAGCAGTCCGGACTACTCTCTGTAGTCTTCTGAGGTCAGATTTGGTAGCTGAGCTGAACCAGACAGTTATTGAGGTGCAGAGGATGGATTCAATGATGGCAGAGTAGAACTGTTTCAGTAAGTCCTGTGGCAGGTTGAACTTCCTCAGCTGGCGAAGAAAGTACAACCTCTGCTGGGCCTTCCTGACAATGGAGTCTATGTGAATATCCCACTTCAGGTCCTGTGAGATGGTGGTGCCCAGGAATCTGAATGACTCCACTGCAGTCACAGTGCTGTTCATGATGGTGAGTGGGGGGAGAGCAGGGGGGTTTCTCCTGAAGTCCACGATCATCTCCACAGTTTTGAGCGTGTTAAGCTCCAGGTTGTTGAGACTGCACCAGACAGCCAGCTCCTTAACCTCCTGTCTGTAAGCAGACTCGTCACCGTCCTGGATGAGGCCGATCAGTGTGGTGTCGTCTGCAAACTTCAGGAGCTTGACAGAGGGGTCTTTAGATGTGCAGTCGTTGGTGTAGAGGGAGAAGAGCAGTGGGGAGAGTACGCAGCCCTGAGGAGCCATGATACATAAAATACAATAAAATAATAAAATACCATTTTAAATATGAAGTTATATATAATGTGGTTTTTAAAATATATTAATTTGCAGGGCTTGCTTTGTTTGTTTTATGGACAGCTTGTATATAGAGGCCAGTAAGAAACTATTAACTACTACTCTTCCTTTTAATTACACAAATGTCTTGTTAAAAAGGTCTAAAACTGATTAGAGATCAGGTAAAAACCATAGACGCTTGTTCAGTGGTTCACCACTGGGGGGTGATATTAATGAAATCACCTGATTCACGGGTTCACAGAGATCCTAGGGGTGAACCATTGGCATTTCTAAACAGTTATGAGGTAATGAAGCTTCGTTTACTGAAATCACGTGACTTTAGCAGTTTGATACATGCTCCGAACTACTGTTTCGAAACAAATGATTCACAACAGTTTTGAAGCTTCATGAAGCAGCCATCACTACTCTGGACCAGTAGGGTAGTCTTGTAATACAGTAGCTGGGACAGATATTAATGATCATTTCTGCTTAAAAAGATGCAATCTAATCCTGTTTACATGAAGTAAGCTGCTCCCGAGCAGGTTTAAGCTTACGGACCTGTTGCTATGACAGCAAGTCCAAATGATCCAAGATCAAGCCAAATCATCAACAATCAAATCCAGCTAACTGAGTTAGTGACGTACGAAGAACAGGCCCCAGGAGCGTTGTGCTCACTAGATCTCTGCTGACTGTGTTCATGATCTCTGTGGTGTTGTGCAGACGGGATCCCAGCGTCTGAACCCCTGCGCAGCGGCCTGAGCAGCCTGACTGAAGTGTGCAAACATGTGCTGAACACCTTTGAGGTGAGGAGATGGGGGAAGTTCTCATATCGGGAAATGTAATTCTCAGACACTGATTCTGCAAATGCATTAATGTCATTAGACTCAAAGTTGTGTTTGTCTGGGATCTTGATTGAAACAGACACGGATGCAAGCATTCAGGGATAAAGAAGAACCGATGTCCTGAAGATCAGGACGCTCTCCGGATGAGTGGATGTAGAAACTGAAGCGTGTTCTGCTCTTGACTACATGACAAACAGTATGCGTATGATTTTGTATATCTTATATTATGTACATTAACTGGTAAATGGTTTATGCCAGTGCTCACATCTGAGTATAACCAGTATTGATTTGTTTGTCTATATGAAAATATATTCTGAAGGAAATACATTTTTGAACTGTTAAAAGATCACACAAGGAATACATTTCAGATATAAAAATTACAGATATGTTTTGGATTCATTTTTATTCGCAGTGTTTAACGAGATGATGCATCATAAATCATATGAGACACAAGTGCTGTGATCTCTGATGATTAATTTAGATATTGAGCATTCCTGAACAATAAAAGCAGATTGTAATAATGTCTTCATTCCTGTTTGTTACTCAAATCCAGTGTTTCTTTTTACAAAATAACGTCCTTCATGCCAAATGTGCAGCTACACTGCAAAAAATGCTTTTCTTATATCGTTTTTTGTCTTGTTTCCAGAATAGATATCTTAAATCAAGTAAAAATCAAGTCTTGTTTTCAGAAAAAAACAAGTCAAAATTAAATGAGGTTTGGCTTGAAACAAGCAAAATAATCTTGTTTTCTGTGTGAAGTAAGATTACTCATTTTTTCAGAAAACAAGACAATAGTTTTTACTCGTGTAGAAAATCCTTTATTTTTTTAATTGTTTGGTATTTTGGCTGGAAACGAGGGGAAATCGAAGCAAGAAAAGCATTTTTTAGCAGCTATAGGGACAGTCCACCGCTCTCTCTATTTGCTCTCAGAGCAACATGTAACTTTCATTTTTGGTTTGATGCGTGTGAATCTCACAGAAACATGTCCAGATCTGAGACATCAGGAGGAAGATCTGATGAAGCCTGACCCTGATCTCAGCAGACTTCACAAATCTGCTCATTTCTATAGGAAGCGAGGGGGAAAGATCCAGAACTTGAGCTGTGCTTCAAACCAAACAGAGTGTATATTAAAGGCTGCTCAACATGAACAGTGTTGAACTGAATGATTAGTTAACATCTCTCAGAGGCACATGTAGATGCAGTGTGTGTGTTTTGCATAAAATATAATAAAAATGATAAAATACCTTTTTAAATATGAAGTGTATATATAATGTGGACTGTGTATATAACTCTGGAAACCGCAGAAGGCTGTCTGTGATGATCAGTAGAACACCTGACAAGAACAGTGCATCATGAAGGAAACGAGCGATTGAGGCATGCCTGATGTTTGCCCAGATGTGTATCATGAGGTCTTACAGGAGAATGTCAGGCCAGCAGGTCATGATGCATCAAGACAATGATGCCATTGATGTTGATACAGATGCGGTTGATGCAGACCTAAAGAGAGCCGTACCCTGCTCACATATTGATGAACTTGCACAGATTTGGAGGGATGGTCCAACATGAGTCAGTCTTATAAACAGCAGCAGAAAGTGTTTAGTGGAGGATTTCAAGGGTTCACTTACTTTCGCCACGCAGTAAAAGTACAGTACAGATGTTATTACTGTAGTGTTTGTCTATTACTGACAGCTCACTTTAGATCGTTCTATGACTAATCAATGCACAAATACTGGTATTTTCAGGGGTTCACAAACTTATTCTTGCCACAACAAAGAAATTTGTTGCACATAAAACGTTATTCTAATTATTATCAATATTTCTATATTAAGTATTTAAAGTTATTTGAAGCTCTGACTGTTTGTTAACGTCATAATTGATTTTATTTTATTATTTCAAACACATATAAGCCTATAGAAGGATGCATAAAACAAATCCATGAAGAAAATGTGCAAAGAACACATCGACCGTGTGCGCGCGCGCGTGACGCAAACCGGAAGTCTCGTGGTCGCACGTATGTGACGCAACGCGGAACACAGTGACGTTTGTTGATTTTTCGGTTTACACAGACCGGCGTTATTAACTGGAGTGTTTATTTATGATCTCAGCCATGTTTGTCAGGCAATGAAAGAGCAGTTTATGCCACTGAAAGACATCAAAGAGCGTCGCTTGATCAGATCTCAGGTAATGATCGACTGATGAAGCTGTTTCTGATCGTGTCAGTGTAGCTCGGTTATTAACTCCATCTGTGATCCACTCATGAGCTATCAGCTGATCACCGCCGGCAGTCTGTAATGCTGCTAACGCTAATACACAGTCACTAGCATCGAGTTGTGTTGTTATTGATCTGGACAGAGGTGGACAGCTGGGGCAGTAGAGATGTGGCAGATATTTGTATCAGAGGGAAGTTACTTCAGAAGTTCAGTTGTGTTTGTGTAATATTATGATATTGCCTCAGTAAATGGAAAGCAGCGGCACATATCCAGTGTGACCCAATGCACTGTTCTCAAACTGAATTTACTAAGTGCAGGCAGTACAATTATTCATAATGTCTAATTGTATATTGTCTACGCTCTTTTAATTTATATTTTTTACCTTGTGAATATTGTGATATGTCAGCTGTATGATTATTGTGTACATGAATCCAGTGTTATATCTCTTCTGCGTCTTATATGAAGTCTTTCCACTCCACCAATGCATCTCTGCATAAAGCTGGCATCTGATGGATGTATAACAACTGACTCACAAAATGCTGAACTCTTTGTTAGACTTGTGCTGACAAACCCATCTTTCAAAATGAGGATTTTCATCAAAAGCAGTGTTGGGCTCGTTACTCAAGTGTAATATTATTACTTTCTGGCAACAGTAATTAGTTACACTAACTAGTTACATTCACTCCTCACAGAAGTTGTAACTGTGTATCTTCCACATAAAATACTTCTAGAATGTTATTAATAACATATTTCTGCCTCATTTCACCAAAATCCACAGTAGATCAGTCAGAAGTTATTATAAACACTCAATAGTGATTAACAGTGAGATTCAAGTTAAAGTGTTAGCTTGAAGCTAATTGTAGCTATAATTTCTCTCGTATATGATTATATTCAATGATGTATTTTATCAAAAGAAGTTATATAAGTTCATAAGAAAATGTTTCATTCTCTAAAAAGATTGTATACAGTTTATATCAGGATCAGAGGGATGAGAGCAAACCATGTCATACCAGAGTAAAGTAATGCCACATCTTACACATCATCTTTTCTCCTCACTAAATCATGTAATGTAATATTTCCATCCACTGAATGTAAGCTTTTCATATTCCAAGCTCGCCTGCTGCTCTGGAAATGCGTGTGTCTGTGCAAGGCATGGAAATTATGACAATAAATCTAGAAATCATTGGATTGTTAGACTTTAAATCAGTAGGCTTGAGGCAACAAGTAACTAAGTAACAAGCTGTTTTATGGATGGTAGCTGTAATATTATTACTGAAATCTTATTAGTTATTAGTTACACTTCTAGTTAGGTACAAAACTGATATTAATACTGTAACTAGTTACTGACCAAAAGGCCACGAGTCAGGAAATCCCTCAGAGATTATTGCCTTCTTTGTTTTGGGTCCTTAGATCTTGGCTCTTTCTACCATTGCCTCGATATACAGAGACACATGTATTATAGAATATGATTTATGATGAACATTGCTGTGTGTGTGAATCAGTGTGTGGTCAGCTGTGTCTGTGGCGATGGCTATCCTGTTTGCGGTGGTGGCTCGAGGATCCACGGTCCTGGCTAAACACGCCTGCTTCTCTGGAAACTTCCTGGAGGTGACGGAACAGATCCTGGCCAAAATCCCCTCGGAGAACAACAAGCTGACGTATTCCCACGGCAGGTACGGCTGAGATCGAGCGGCTGGGCTGTGAGTGTTCACTGAGATCGGCCCGCTCTGATGCATCTGTGCTGTTGTTTTCCAGCTATCTCTTCCACTACATCTGCCACGAGAGGATCGTGTATCTGTGCATCACTGATGACGTGAGTATCTGAGCTACTGAGGTGTCCTTCAATCTCAGCTAATCTTTAATATGACTCTGGAGCGGCGAGGCATTCGTTCACATGCTACTGAAATGATTAGTTCACTTCTCGAGTCTTCGGGTCCGAGTCGTTCATTCTTTTGTCATGTGACAGCAGTACTGGATACAGATATAAGTTAATAATTCCCAACATTCCTTACAAACACGTTTACAGTTATGTGATGCTTTTCTGGTCTCAAATTGTAGCTTATTTTTTATACATTTGTGAATTTCTGTCATGATGGTTAATATAATGTGGTAAAAAGAGGCTTGATCAGTATGATGAGGAAAAATCATTCTGATAAAGCAAAGATACCTACATATAATAACAGCATGCAGTTATTACAAATGTGTAATGTTTGTATTTATTGTAAGATAGGCTACTGAGCCTGAACGACTCGAGAGATGAGCTGATCACTTCTGTTTCTGGTACAGACTGCTTAGCTTAGTTTATGGGGATGTGACGTGATAAAAGAATAGATCAGGGGGTGAGGGAAACTAGACAGCATAATCTGAAACTGAATTAATCGATTCTGTTTCTCATAATCTGGCCTGGGTTGCATTATAGTTTTATTGCATTAACGTCTTATTCGGGAATGTTGTGTAAGTAGATGTGTTGTGGAATTTGGCTATTAACATGCATTTTAATTATATTCTGCTGAAATGAACGAAATGACTTGGAAAAAAGTTTGGTTAATTTTGAAGATTCAGAGTGAGTGAAATGATGGTTTCTCTGATCTGTGTGTGTCTCTTGCAGGAGTTTGAGCGCTCGCGTGCGTTCGGGTTCCTGAACGAGGTGAAGAAGCGCTTCCAGACCACCTACGGCTCGCGAGCTCAGACCGCGCTGCCCTACGCCATGAACAGCGAGTTCTCCAGCACACTGGCTGCACAGATGGTACTGCTTCACCTATAAACACCAGCAGTCTGTCTGTGTGCTTAGACACACAGGTCTCTCTTGATTGCCTAAGACAAATTTCTCTTAATGGAGATAATAACAGAGAAACTTAAACTTAGACACACACAGCAGCTCCAGAACCGACACAGATTGCACAATTCGATTCAATTCTCATTCACAACCTTGTGATTTGATTCAATTACCAATTCGATTTGATTCAATTCAATATCGATTATTTTGGATATATATCAGGTACAGTACATGCCAAATTTTCTCAAGGAAAAAAAAAATCTCTCAACTAATGCTGTAAAATATACATGAGAGTCAGCTGGTACTACATTACCACAATCTTGAGCTGCTTCTTACTCAGGGCTGTGTTTATGCTAATAGAGCAGAGAGCGTCACAGATGGACGGGGCTTTTTCCCCTCGGTGACGTGATCAGAGGGACAATCTGAAACAGCTCGTTCTGAGAGACTGCTTATGATTTATTTAGATTATAACAAAATGAGTTGGTGGATTTTTAGCATTATAGGCTGGTTGTTTTCACACACTGTGTTCAAACACCTTATAAAAGTGATTTTTGCATAATAGGTCCCTTTAGGAATATTTTTTTTTTCCCTCCTCTAAGAACCGCCCTCAAAAGTCTCAGGATTTCACAGAAACACACTACATACAATACAGTACATATATAGAGCTGGTGGATGCAGAATACATCTGACCAAACCTCTTTGACCATCACTGTTATGACTTGCCACAGATCAAGACATGCAGGTGAATCTACAGAGAAACAGAGGTGTACAGGTGCATTAGCTGAGCAAATGAGAACCATTACACCCCTAATGTACTTTCTTAGTGTAAAGAATGAATTTGCAGTGTTTGTAAAACAGCTTTTGCTGGAGATTTTTCTCTACCACCTGGATGCTATCAAAAAATCAAATGTGTAAATTTGAGCCAGAATAGGATTAAATGAAAGCCATTATATATGTATGTATATATATATATATATATATATACACACACACAGTTGAAGTCAAAACTTTACATCCCCCTTTCAGAATCTGCAAAACGTTAATTATTTTACCAAAATAAGAGGGACCATACAAAATGCATGTTATTGTTTATTTAGTACTGACCTGAATAAGATATTTCACATAAAATGTTTACATATAGTCCACAAGAGAAAATAATAGTTGAATTTATTAAAATATATATATTTTATCCTGGAGCACAGGTTTGATCAGCTGGCAATTTTCAATGCTCATTTAAGAGTGCCTGTTTTTAAACTCCCTAGCTTGATCTTCAGTCCACAAGGCTGGCAGGAGTTCTCATCTCTCTCTTATCCTCTGAAACCAGGAGATATAAACACTGTATTCAGTTTAACTGCTGTTATCGCTCCCCTTCTCCTGCATTCACTGATCCGCACACTAATGTTTCTGAAGTTATTAGCTAGTTATGCTGGCCTGAGAAAGTCATCATACTGTTGACTGTGTGAAAGATGCTTGGGACGGTTGACTGATCTGTCACTGCTCCCCGGGTCATAGCTGGGGTTTGCGGGGCAGGTTGTAGCTGTGGGCCCTGTTTGAAATAGTTTAATATATGTTTGTTCTATATATTTATTTGTGCTATTTACACAATGTTTAAGTTTTTTCAAGTTTGTAGGTGTCCAGGTACAGAAACCGAATAATCAAATATAAAACAGCATTGGATAGTCCTCACTGTTAAATATAGATTAATTGTTGTTAAATAGTTCAGTAAAGAGCTGTGAGTGATTTTCTCTGATTTAATTTCTTGGATTAACATTAAGGACACCGACAGCAGCTAGTAAATGCACTTTAAACGATCACTTTAAGAGGCAACACATCCAATATGATACACATCCGAACTGTTTACATTCACTTAAGTGTACGTTTGCTGTCTGTGCGCTCCGAACACGGCACGCGAGTACTCATTTGAGTTTTTCCACGTCCTGTGTTTGAATGCTTATAAACTCTTTTGAATGTTTAAATGGGCAAGGCATAAAAACGCGTGCAATGATAAGCTTTCGTGGCCACGCACAGCAGTGGTGCATTATTAAGATGGCTTCAGCCAGTCAGTTGAAATGAAAGAGTTGCGCAATAGCACTGGTCATCAACAGAAATGGCCTACAGTGTGATTTTCAAAAAGTGATTAATTTATGAATGAAGGTGTGAAAGTTCTGTCACAAAGATGTTATGTATCCTCACGGTTTTTTAAGTGGGTATACAGAAATCCTTGACCTTTGCTAGTGGGTATACGCAGGTATACGGCGTATACCTGCGTATCACGTAGACTACACCACTGAAATCAGTATATTAGAATGAAGGATCATGTGACACTGAAGACTGGAGTAATGATGCTGGAAATACAGCACTGCATCACAGGAATAAATTACATTTTAAAGTGTATTAAGTTAGAAAACCGTTATTTTAAATTGAAATAATATTTCACAATATTACTGTTTTTCTGTATTTTTTATCAAATAAATTCAGCCTTGATGAGCAGAAAACCTTTTTTAAAAACCAATGAAAATCCTACTGATCCCAAACTTTTGAGCGGCAGTGTATGTTCTGGGTTTTTAATTTTCTGCATTCTATTGTAATGGTTCATTTTAATCACCAAAAAGCAAGTAAAAGCAGTTGAATACATACAATTGTACTTATTTTTTAGCATTTTAACAGTAGTAAGGCTCTATGAAATGTTTTATTTTTCTACACTCTAAATAAAAAAATAAAAAAATGCAGTAATCAAATTATAAAACTTAATACCAAAGACATTTAAGTTTCTGAGTTTGTTAGATGCAAAACATAACTGATCACAGCAATGTGATAACTCTGCTCATTACTACAATAATGATCATTTGCACTTTTATTTTGTCACAGCACATCAGACTTTGTTTCAATGCTTCTTTCTGTGTACAGATAAAAAACCCCATGAGTTCTCGATAGTGAACTGAAAGTGTGTAGATGTGGGTCATGTGGTGTCAGGATTAAGAGGCCTGTGATGGTTGTTCAGCTTTAGCTTTATTGAATGCTTTCACATGACCGTGTTAATCTGTGACTCTCCGCTTAGAGAAATGTGAATCCTATGAAGTCTTCGTTTATCAGACACTTCTTAACTTCCCACAGTCCAACAGTGATTTACAGTAAACGTACGACATTAATAGTCTCCTAGGAGCAGCTTCAGTGGTAATAATGCTCTGTGCTGATGTAGATCCAAAATAAATCGAGTGACGCTTCATCACTGCCAAAATGTACAAAATCAGCTTTTGCTGCAACGTTGTAGGTATCCATCGGCCAATGAGTTAAACGTTGTATTTTGATGATATTATCAGAAGTATGCCATTATATACATGTGCTTTGCTGTTATTTCTAGAAACATCACTCGGATCCCAAAGGCTCAGACAGACTGACAGAAACACAGATGCATGTAGATGACCTGAAAGGCATTATGGTCCGGAACATCGGTGAGGCTCAGTCACTTTGTTCCTTTTATGTCAGATGTCAGCGGTGACTTTTGAGTGAACATGTGCTGTGTTGCTGTAGATCTCGTCGCTCAGAGAGGAGAGAGACTCGAGCTGCTCATCGATAAAACAGAGAACCTGATGGATTCTGTGAGTTCTGTTTGAAACTTTAGTTTAAGTCACTTTATGGTGTTATGTATGCTGATGATTATTCCTCTTGTATGTGCAGTCCGTCACCTTTAAAACAACGAGCCGTAATCTGGCCCACGCCATGTGTATGAAGAACCTGAAGTTAACCATCATTGTCGTAGTAATCGTGCTGGTAAGTTCTGGAGCTCACAGAAAACACCACAGTCCAGTAACAGACAAACCCCAGAGAAACACAGCATTAACAGCTGCATCTCAGTGTGTGTGTTTATCCTCTGATATTGTGTAGAAGAGGGATTCCCCTCATTTCAACCAAACAGCAGTTGTTGCTAAATATATCCAAAATGTTTCACGTCAAGTCACTTTTATTTATATGGAACTTTATACAATACAGATTGTTTCAAAGCAGCTTCACAGTGATGAACAGGAAGATAATGATTCAGTAATACAAACAGAATTCAGTTCTGCTGTATTGATGTAAAACAGAATAAAAATGAAGTTCAAAATAATCAAGGCATGTTCTCCACACTGTGTGTCACTAAATAAAACCCAAGGAAGAAGGATATGTATTAATACTTACTTAAAAATGTTTCACTCCATCTTCTGCTGTTGTCCGATCCTATTCTTTCTCATGTTTTGTCTCACTGTGTGTACTGCAATGAGCATGAATAAATAGGGATGTAACTATCAAAATCTCACGATACAATATTATTGCGATATGAAGTCCACGATACGATATTTGTGATCTTTAAAAAGAAAAGAAAAAGAGACAAATGAAAAATTGGGGAAAAAATTAAAATCTTGTTCATTTTAAAGTGCATCAATAAAAAAACCTTACACTTAGACAAACATGTCCATGTCAAAAAACGGTCATATTATGTTTGGTCTCATCTTAAAGAAGACCCATGGCAGATTATTGTTGAAGTAAAAAAAAAGTATAAAAAGTGAAACCAAAAAAAAGTTATACAAGTTTAAGTTTATGAACAATGTTTTATTTTATTTTATGAGTATTTTATATATGAAATATGTAAATACTCTAAACCTGCTAGAAAATCAAAGCCATAAATTGAAACAAGTTGTGTTCCAAATTTGAGGTTGATATCTCAAAAAATGAGCTTTCAGTAAGATTTTGTTTGGGCGCAGTACCAAATTTTCCCCATTAGATGCCAGCAAAAGCTGGTGCACACAGTGCTTGGATTTGTGATTTTGCAGTAGAGTTAATCTCTCTCAAATTTTACAAGAACATACATGTACACACACAATTTGTTTTTTTTATGACACACACAATTATAGCTGCATTATTTTCCAATTGGCTCTTTAATATGCAGAAGCAGAAAACAGGAATAAAGTGAGTAATTGCTTTATAGATCCTTTATAGACCAAACCTGAAAAAATGGCACCATCTGGTAAAAAATAACATTTTGAAGCCTTGCCAACAGAATGAAAGTCTATTAACAAAAATTGCATCATTTTACAGTTAAACGGCACTGCGATTAAAAATAGCTGTTTTAATGGGGATATTTTTGTCTAAAAGGCGCTGAGAGGAACTATTGTTTGTACCCAGTGTAAAATAGTTTTATTAAAGGAAATGAGGGTGGAATATTAAAATTCCAATAAAAATACACACCTGAGCCAAAATTTATGCAGTTAGCATTAACACAGGAAAAATTATAAAAACAAAATTATAAAATGGACAAAAATGTCCATAAGGGTGCACAAGGGTTAAGTTATTCTATCTAATGTACTTTGAGAGTCAAAATGAAGAGCTCCGACCCATGTTTCTTAACTAAGAAAACTTAAGTCAGAAAAAGTCAGTGAATTGACTTGTAGCTGAACTTTAAACTCTTTTTATTTGTGATATACTGTCTCAGTCTAAATTACATTCACACTGCTGTTTGAGAAGACAAACTAATCAGAATATAATAATAATAATGACAGTAATAGCCATATATTGTAAAACAATTGCACTGTAAACTAAATAACTGAATATCTCAGGTATATTTCCACTACAGTAGAGTACACTTGAAAGAGATATCTTGAGTTTGGACAAATAGTGAAACGCTGTAATCATCTGCCATGAAAATAAAGGATGACTAGTGGCCGCTGTTCCCAAACGCGTGCTAAACTCACAGCATGTGTAATAAAACCTCCTGATTTTGCATTGAAGTATTGTAATGAATGCTGTTAAATGTCCACTGGCTCTTAGTGGATATGCATGTCAGGAAGCCAGATGACCTTTCGTCAGTCATTGCTGTTAAATAACACGTTCTTTGTCTTGTGGTCTCAGGTGGTGCTGTATTTTATCGTGACGGCAGCGTGTGGAGGATTCAGCTGGCCGAACTGTCGGAAGCAGTAGAAAAGCCCTGATTGTCCCTCAGTATGTGAGAGCACTCGTTCTGCTCAGCTCAGATCATCTGACTCGAGACTCACAGACACAGCACAGCACTGAACTCCCGCTGTGTTTACTGTGCTGTTCCACACAATACTTCAGCATCAGCCTTTCAATGTTGATTGTTATCGTATACGTTTAATTCTTTGGGGTTTTTTCACAATGTTGTAATGCAGTTCAACTATATGAAGCATTTAAAGGAGTAGTTCACCAAGAAATTAAAATTCTGTCATCATGTAAAACACCAGATGTTAATTCATACTGCTCCGTTCCATTCCACAAAAATAAAAGGGGATTTATTCTGTTTAGTTATAGAAAGTGCCATAAAAGTATCATAAAAGTTGTCCGTATGCCTTGTGCACTGTATTCAGTGTTTTCTGAAGTTGTAGCATAGCTTTATTTGAGGAACGAAATTGAAGTCATTATTGACAGAAAATCTTCTCCATTATTGTAGAGCTTAATTCTCATTTGCTGTTGCATTTTGCAGACGCTGCACACGCCAGTCTGTCACATTACATGTGGGACACCTCCAAATGCACAGTTTTTAATACATATTTATTATTATTAAAGTACAAATAGATAGTTATTGGAGATATTTAAGAACTTGAATTTCAGCTGGGTTTGTTTCTTCCACAAAGCTATTGTACAACTTGGCATGGTGTGTGTTTGTGTGTGTGAGTGTGAGTGTGTGTGAGTGTGCGTGTGCGTGTGAGTGTGAGTGATGGACTACCTTTATGAGACACCAGTTTTATGACCTATTTTATTGCATGGCAAAAGCAGTGTAAATCATGCACTAACCACCTCTGTTTTGTGTGTTTCATGGAGGAAAGTAAAGCAGGACTGGAATGACATGAGGCTGAGAATATGAGTACATGACTTCTCTAGGTTTGCATAAACTACTGAAGCCAGCGGTTACGCTTCATAACTTACAGCAGAAGAGCTTAAAGAGCAATGATGAAATAGAAATTGACGAGTTTTAAGAGTAATGACCTGGCACTTGTGTTTACTCTGTTTTAATTAGCTTTGCTTACAACAGTCATGATATGTAATCATTTACATTAATAGTTAGCGTACAGAAGGGAACTCTATAGTTCCTTGATCTTACTAAATGTATTTTCTACAGAATGAACTAATGTCAGTCACCAAGATAGTTTGTGATTGTTTGATCGCTTGATTGACTATTGAGTAGCATATGAAGTAGTCTGTCTACTTTACAGTAGTCGTGTGATACTGTTCACACAAAGGAGAGTTAATTGAATTAACTGCATGTTTTTGGGTGAATCTAGCAAAACCTGTCAATGTTTCAGCCCAAATTAAAGAGCAAATTATATTGTGCGTAAAGAAAATGAAGCTGGATCATTATGAGGCCTGTTATTTTGCATTGACATATTCAGCACATTTTCCTAAAATCATCACATGAAAAAGAAAGAATGAATCATGTATAAGCATCTAATTCTCACACGAAATACAACAGATACACAATAGTAAACAACCATGTATGGAAAATAGAATATAGAGCTACATCCAAGTATAGCATGTGATGTGCAGGAGTGGAGCAAGTATGCAGTGTGAATACATTTGAATTTACATATTGTATTAAAGATTAAAGTGCTGTGAAAAAGTTTGTACACCATAGAAAGTGGTTTTGTCCCCCCCCCCCCCCCCCCCCCCAACATATTGAGAGATACAAAAGACACTTGGAATGTACATTTTGTAATGATGTGTACAGCTTAAATAAACAAAAATGCCTATATCGTGTTGAAAAAGTTGGTACATCCTACATTGAGCTACGTTGATTCAGTCCAGTTATTTTTATTAATGTAGCACTTCACAAATTCATGTGATAAAAATACAAACATATATGTACAATATATGCACTAATTATCATTTTGTAGCTGTAAATGAAGCGGTATCATATTGATCACAATTGGGGTACCACAAGGCTCAGCACTAGGACCATTGTTTTTACACTCCACATGCTACCCTTGAGAAGTATCGCACAGTGTTCGTTTTCACTTGTTTTCACGCTGACGAGTCTCAGATGTATATTTCCCCGATGACTGACGAAACCTACTAATTCGTTAAATTACAGTTTTTGCTCACACACTATAACTGATTCATCTGGCCCAATTCACAAGCCATTTATTCAGTTCTCAAAACTTTTATCACATTTCACTTGTTTTCACACATTCCTATTTGCTCTGTGTTTTCTGCAAACATTAAGCAAATCTACAAAAATGCCCTCCTTTTGCACAGGTTTAACCACATTCTCATTCAGGACACACAAGATCACAGTATAATTACTTCAATCATCCCAAATATGAACTCAGATAGCACATTTATCCACGTGTAAACATGAAGAAGCTAAACCGATGGCACACTGATGATGTGCTTTGGAAAAGGAATCCTAGTGGTGCGAGACAAAGAGGAAGAGGAGAGGATGAAGAGGGGAAAAGAACAATGAAGGGGACGGGGTCAAAGTCATTTGTTCCTGATGAAGTTCAAAGCAGTACAGTTGACCATGTTCTTGTGAATGGAATGAGCAAGAAGGCCTACAGGCTCATGTACAGGGTTATTATACTACTTACGGTATAATTACAGTACACAGAATATGAAAGTTGTCTCATCTAAAGTACTGCTACTATGTACAGTAATACTGTAGAACATGTACAGCTTCAAACTCATAACCATTAAATTGATTTGTAGGCAGTTACAGTAATTAACAGTATACTGTATGTAGTGATCATATTCAGTTCGCTGGCATTTGAAATATTCTAGTGCTTTTCATCTACTGAAGATCTCTTACAGTAGTGAAAGTAAACTTTTCTTGAAGTTTAAAGCTGAATTTCACTGGATCTGCACCCCTCTATTTATGTTGTATACTGTAATAGACATTGACCTGCAAAAGTGTCCTGTTTCCCAAAAGGAGGTTTTTGTGAAGCAAAAAATGTATTCATTTTTTTTAATCAATCTTTCTAGTGTTGTCTAGGTAGTGAAGTAGTGTATTTGTCAGGATCGTGTGTCATCTGAAGCCAAAGTTTCATTCTGACATAAGAGAATGTGTTTAAAATATTTGTTTGTGACCTGGAAGTTTATAGTTGTGAGATAATGACGTATTGTATCATGAATAGTGTATTAGCAACCTGGAAACACTTATGGAATGCATAGCTGGTATTCAAATCTGGATGAGCAGAAATGTCTTATTGCTTAACTCTTTCCCCACCAAACACAGAATTGTCCAGGTTTCTGTGTTCTCTCTGTTATACGCTACGGGGCGCAAGTACATCTCCTGAACGAGTCCAGAATGTCCCGATCAAAAACACAGGCCAGGAAGACGCAGAAACGTGCGATCTCATATGTAAGCATATGCATATGAAAAATAATGCAATCATCAACACTAACCGCATATAAATGAAAACGGTCTAATGTTTCAGAGTGAAACGTGGATCCAGAAAGTATTAAAGGCCTGTGAAACTTTGGGAGACTGATGGAAGCCATCCACTGCATCTTTGCTTTGATAATATTACTGAATATGATCCAGATGTAGTATTTGATAAAAATGCTATTTTCTCAGCTTTTTGCTCAAAATGTTGCTTTTTATGAAACCTACCTACATTCAAGTGATAATAAAAAAGAATGCTTGAAGCTAGAATAAAACTTAATTTGTTTAAAGTAGAGGCTCTGTTCTTTATTTTGATGCATTGCATGTGCTGGCAGTGGCTGGCAGCTTTTTTCAAAAACGCTGGTGGGGAAAGAGTTAATTCACAGAAACCAGAGGTGTTAATTATTGAACTAAAAGTCTCCATATGTAATAAACTAAAATACTAACTCTTGATGTCTGCTCAGTCAGGCCTTAGGAACCTGCTACTGGATAGATATTTGTCATTTGAAAGCCACATTTCTAGCATTTATAAAACCGTTTTTTCTATCTTAACTCTTTCCCCTCCAACGTTTTTTTTTTTTTAAGTTGCCAGTCACACCAGAATGTTTTATTTTTTCACAAAGTTTTCATGACCCCCAGAATATTTGTTGTATGAATATCTGAACATGCAGTGAGTCGAAAGAAAGAACAGCCTTCGCTTTTAAACAAAGCCCATTTTATCCTAGTTTCATGCTATATTTTTCATGCAGTCTTAAAGTGTTTCACCAATGCCTTTCTTTCATAATTTTGTCATCTTTATTTAAAAATATATAAAAATTTTGTCTTCAGAGGCTATTTTTAACCCCCAAAATGTTCTTGTGTTTTTAGAAATCAGAATAAAGCACGAGTGCATGAAGTGAAGAATCATTAACATCATAACATGACAAGAAAGCACATTTTCCTCTAAATTCACATTACTGTAATGACCAGCTGACCAAAAGGATTCAGTCACTAAACATCAAACATATCAAAAAATAATTTTAGACCATAGGCAATTAGGATGTCTGAATATATTAATGAAATATATAAATGCACAGAATTTGAAAATTATTTCAATCACTTTATGTAACACATTTCACACTGTGCACTTGTTCAAATAATATATATATATATAGTGCAGGCCAGGGAACATTCAAACCCTACAGGTATAATTCAAATATACCTGTAGGGTTTGGCTATTTTGATAACGGAGTGTATATTAGAGTAAGATTAAAAAAAAAAAAAAAAAAGTAAGCAACGAAAATAACCATGTTTTTTGCACTGTAGAAAATTCAAATCAACTGCTTTGTTGAACAATAAAAATAACAAATTTTATAAACAATAAAATACCACATAGATGGTATTTAAGACTTTGTAATACAATTTAAGATATTTAAGACCTTCAATTTTGGGGAAAAAAATTATTTAAGACAATAAATTCTACCATAATATATAAATATTTATTAGTTATATTGAGTTTTTGTTCACATTACAGAAACGAGAACGGGATTGTTTTTCAATTGCAGTAATGAGAGATTTAGGTCAATGTTTAACTGTCATGAACATGTCAGAATGTCAAACATCTTATCCGTGCTTCTTTATGCAAACTAGAGTTTGGTTTGATGTGATCTGCGTCTCTGATGCTCACAGGTCTCCTGTCACCTGTGTGTTTCTCAGCGCTCTCCTGACGGCTCTGTGTTCAGCCTCCGCTGCTGCTGGAGTCACACCTGAAACACAAACACAGACGTGAGGTCAGGACCAGAGCTCAGTGTAGAGCAGCAGCATCTCACCTTCATCACGAGCGACGTCTTCCTCACGGTCCTGACGCGCGTCCGCCTGAGCCTCGTCGGTCTTCTTATAGTAATAATCCTGATCCGGAGGACCGAACCGCTGAAACACACACAATAAACTATCACTATCATATATACTATCACTAGATTTACAGCGCTGGCCATAATGATAAGAACACTAGTATTATCAGCAGCTAAAAATGGTGTTAAGTCAGTTATTTTCTATCTTTTGCTGTAGTGTGTCTGTAGGAAATATCAGTTTACATTTCCAAACATTCATTTAGCCATTAATTGTAATAATCCAGTGAGATGTTTGAGATCTGATCTGATCATCATCAGTCTGTCTGGAATGAGATGAAGAAACAGAACAAACTGAGACTAAATCCAGAAGAACTGTGTCTCTGCTTCAAGAAACCTCCTGTAAAGCTCCTGAGAAACTCTGCTCAGGTGCACCGAGGACAAAAGCTGCTTTAAACAAAGGATGCTCACAACATCTGTGTCCCTGGAGCACAGAAGCAGTCTTAAGTCTCTGGGGTATATTTGTAGAAATAGACAACAATACATTGTATGGGTCAAAATTATACATTTCTCTTTTATGCCAAAAATCATTAGGATATTAAGATCATGTTCCATGAAAATATTTAGTAAATTTCCTACCGTAAATATATCAAAACTTCATTTTTGATTAGTAATATGCATTGCTAAGAACTTCATTTGAACAACTTTAAAGGAGATTTTCTCAATATTTAGATTTTTTTGCTCCCTCAGATTCCAGATTTCCAAATAGTTGTATCTCAGACTAATATTGTCCTATCATAACAAACCATACATCAATGGAAAGATTATTTATTCAGATGATGATGACGTATAAATCTCAATTTCGAAAAATCGACTCTTATGACTGGTTTTGTGGTCCAGGGTCACAAATATTGATTTAATTTAGTTAATAGAAGTTAATTGATAAAGCAAATCTAATTATGGCATTATTTTTGACAGCATCGTCATTTCACAGCACTTTTACACGAGTGCCTAAATCTTTTAACAGCACTGTATCTTTGCAGGAGGTTTCTTGAAGCAGAGACACAGTTCTTCTGGATTGAGTCTCAGTTTGTTCTGTTTCTTCATGTCATTCCAGACAGACTGATGATGATCAGATCAGATCTCAAACATCTCACTGGATTATTATAATTAATGGCTAAAACTGATATTTCCTACAGACACACTAAAGCAAAAGATAGAAATAACTGACTCGAAACCATTTTTTAGCTGCTGGAGATACTAGTGTTCTAATCCTTTTGCCTACCACTTTATATATTTACCTTATTAGGCCACATGAGGCTGACAAAGAGGATGATGGGAAGGCCCACGGTGACGACATAAACACCCCAGAGCCACGGCCTCTTCACCGTCGCCATCAGCAGCTTTTCAATCACTCCAGGCTACAAGAGGACGATGTGAAATACAGGAGATGTGCTCAGTGTGCTGCTATTGATCTACAAACACATTTCAGAGTCAAATTCTCTTGACTGTATACGATAAAGAGTGTTATGTCCTGGACCTGGTCACCATTTCTTCAGTCTGCCTTCACTAGATGGTTTTATAAGGATGTGTCAGTGAATGCATTAGTTTGTTCCAGCTAAAGCAGACGGGCGATGCTGATCTTACGGTCTTTCTCTGGCCCCACGTGTCTTCCGTCCAGCGCCGGGCTTCTTCCAGACTGTCAGAGAGTAAGATGTTGTCGAACATCACATCTGCAGTGAAGGACCACAGCTCAAACCCCACGGCAGAAACAGGGCTCATGATGAACGGCTCGTCTGAACTAATACCAGGAAACAAACACAGATAAACTTGAGTACACACCGCTAACACAAGAGAAGAGAGATCACACACAGATGACACTAGAGTTCACAGATCGTACAAACAACATCAAAATCCCCAAAAACAGCGCCTTTAGCTGGATCCTGTTATCTGGAAATAGCTTCTTATTAGTATTATTGATACTAGATTTGATTGGGAATTGAATTGTTCTGAATTTTCACAAATAAAATTAATTGTTGATTTCAAACTGAATTAAAAACTTATATGAATCAAATAATAAATCATAAAGACTTCACATATGGCACGTTGACATACTCATATCAAATGTGTTAAAGGGATAGTTCAGTCAAAAATGAAAATCAGCCCATATTTTACTCATCCTCAAGGCATCCTAGATGTATATGACTTTCTTCTTTCAGACGAATCCAATCAGAGTTATATTTAAAAACATCCTGGCTCTTCCCAGCTTGTGAGATTTTTGCCCAAAAAAGTGCGTCTATGCATCATAAAAGTGCCTCACACGGCTCTGGGAGGTTAATAAAGGCCTTCTGAAGCGAACTGATGCGTTTGCGTTAGAATAATATCCATATTTAAAGCTTTATAAATCATAATCTCTAGCTTCTGCTAACTGTCGCACATGAGTGGCGTTCAGCGGATGACGTAACACATCGATGTAGCATAAACTCCGGTGAGAAAACGCTAGTCTCACGACAACCACGCTTTGTTGACACAGTTAGCGGAAGCTAGAGATTATGGTTTATATAGTTTTAAATATGGATATTTCTCTTATAAAAACACATTGATTCACTACAGGAGGCCTTTATTCTCGCTGTTTTAGGACTGTCCTGGATAAATAAACATGACAGTAGGTGGCAGCAGGTGCGTAAGTGATTTATTGAATGATTCATTCAGAATGGCTGATTCTTTGTGAAACAGAGCAAGTGGCTGTCTTTATGAATGGATCATTGAATCAAATGATTTGTTCAAAAACAGATTCATTTTAGGGCTGGGTGATATTGAAAAAGTCATTGCAGTATTTTTGGGATGAATGACGATATATAATATGTATATCTCTGTATTTTCTACAAAGTGGAATAACTGTTTACTTGCAAGTCAATCACCTTTATTGAAACAAAAAAAAAGGGTTCTCCCCATCTGCACAAACAAACATACATTAACTACATTAAATAAAATAGATCTGCAAAAACAACTGATTCAGTTAAATAGAGTACAATTCCTCCTGCTTAACTAAATAAACAGCTCTGTTGTGCAAATAACAACAGAACCGTAGAAAACTACTTTTTCAGAACAATTAGGTTATTATTGAGGTAACATATATATAGTATCTCTTACAGCTTTTGTGATTATTAGGAAACTAGGAGATTTCTCTTAGCCTGGAAAGAGTGTTTCGTGTTCCTCTCAGCATTTGAGAGGATCGGTGTCACTCTCTACATTCACTGACAGCAAGCAGTTTCAGTTTCAGTTTCAGTTGCCTCCTCTTCTTGTCAGTACTGATTGCCGATTGAAGAAGCTTGCCAGTGATGATGACTTCTTTGCTGTTGGTGGCTTTATTGCTACTTGGTCTGTAGGTAATGCTGTGTTTGTCCCTGAGCCGTGGATCCACAAGTGAGGCCATGTCCAACAGCTCACTAGTTGCTGGGTCAGTGTACTTGGCATTAAGGTAATCAACAATGCAGCTTTTGGCTGATTTGCACAGCTCTCTGTCGCCCTCTTCATGTGTCAGGAGACTTGTGTTGAAAAGGTGCAGTTCAGGTCTGACATATGAGATGTGAGTGATGAAACGACTACACGCTTACATGTTGCTTTAACATTTTCAATACACTTTCAACTCTAGGTGGTTATTACTGCAAACAATCATTTTACTGAGCATAATATGCATCACAATTCTTTCCAAATCAAATACAAACATGGCTCTCACCAGTGGGCAGATGAAGTCGGTGACCAAAGCACTGCATCCTCAGCCACTTCTTCAGCTCTGCTATGATAACGTGGCTTCATTGATGGTCATTATAGCCACCAGCCCCTTCTGATCGAGCTTCCGGTTCATAAGTGCATCATGTAGGGCTTCAGCTGTATGCTCCCCGGTGAGGTCTTGGGGAAAATAGCTGGTTTGGAGATACGTGGTTTTCATTTCCCAGTCTTCAATAAAATGCATTGTCAAACTCATATATGGCTGAGATGTTCTGCTGACAATATATCGGTTGATAGCATGAAATGAGCTGGTCCGAAAGCTTCTGTCTGACATCAGTGAACATCTCTGACAGGGCTTCTGTTGTGACTGGGTAACTGTTGTCTTGGATCAGTGGTTTTTGGCAGTGTTTTATAACCTCCTTGTTCCAGCAGGAACCTTATCTTTAGTGATGTGGTAAGCTATTGTAAGACATGCTGCGGTAAAAGAACTACCAACGAGCGTTGCTTTCGGACAGAAAGGTTTTCGGGCTAAACACTCATCATACCGCACTTTCTGGTGATTTTGCAAGTGGTGGAAGATTTGCTAAACAGGGCGAATTAGAGTTTGAGCGCAATTCCATAAAAGCGTTGATAGGAGGGGGAAATTCTGAGGGTGATGTTCTGACAAATTAAAGAACACAGACGCAACATCTCATTTCCATAATGACCAGCACAATCTACCAAGAGCAGTGCAAATTTCTGCCTGCTTGAAGACATACATAAGGCGTTAAATAATGGCACAAATACCAGTAATTTGACGAAGCAAACGTTAGTAAATTGTGTTGCGTGATTCATTCCATAAATATTGTGTCTGAAAGGGAAACTCCTACAAATGCATATTCAATAAAGTCAGGTGCAAAAAAACGGTCCACACCTTTTCAGTGCTAATTCTTCACTGTGAGTCTTTAGTAAATCCTGATTCCTGACTATTTTAGCATCAAAAGATGCTTTGCGCTGGTGCAAGCTCTTAGTAAATCTGCTTTTTTTGTCAAAATCGTTTTATGACATTCTTTGATCAGCTGGCTTGTTTTTGCTGCTCATCAGATCTTTTAAATCCCAACCATCTCCAAATAACTGAATCACTGTTTTTCTTTTTACTAACTAAGTCATCTTCTGCAGTGTGGACCAGCGCTGAGTCACAGGAGAACTTGTGATGGAGTGGTACGAGGTACGGTTCACGGAGTGAGACTGTGGGAGGGTCGCATCAAACTAGATGCGCTGCACAGAACGATAGATGAATGACATCAAGTCAAACACACCCCATATCGATATAAACATCCCGTATCCCATTGAATAAAAGATATCAATATACCGCCCAGCCCTAATTCATTCAGGAACGAAACACTGCAGTGTTGCTCTGTTGTTCAAACAGCACTCTTGGTTGTGTGATATTACTTAACTACATCATCTGTATATATATACAGTATATATTCATCATGCAGTGAATGCATTTGGACTCTCAAGACGTTATTTTGGTTGTTTTTTGTATCCCTAGTCCAAGGTTTGTCTTATATATACATCCTTCAGTTTGTTCTCTTAATCCATACTTTTTAGGATTTCAGAAAAAGTTGCTGAATGTTCAAACGAGGTTGTAAATATTGGTTTACTACAGAATTTAAATTTAAAAAGTGTAATCAGGGACTTTTTCTGTGACTTCATCTGTATCTAAAGATTGAAGATTATAAAAGCCACTCATTCAACCAATTCATTAATTCATACACCAATTCAGAAAAGACTAACACAGTTTCCAGGACTAAATATTGAAACACTGTATACTGTACAGCTATCACAACTCATCTTCCAGATGAATGATGTATAAATAACTCATATGTAAACATCATAACAAAGATCAGCACACCTTCCATGTTGTTCTGTCTTTGGGTCAGAAGACTGCACCCCGTCCCCCGAGGCAGGATTTGCTGAATACTCCTGCTCTTGTGTTTCGTGAGCAGATGAGGCCATGTCCTCAAACAGACTGCCTTTATTAATCAGTGTCAGGTCAACCAGGATCTCAAACCTGTTGTCAGGATACAAATCTGAAAAGAACATTTTTACTGAAACAAAACTGCAGCCAGAATGTCATTATACAAGATCAGACACTTTCAGTACAGTACACAAGAGCTGCTATTAAAACATTAGCGGTCTAGTTTATTGAAATCTAAACTTCAGATGCAAATATCACTGAACGTGAAATAAGACGGAGTACTCACTCAAAGTGTAGAGATGTGGACGCTGGTCAGTGAAATAGTCTCTGAGATCTATCTCTGGTTGTCGAGCGTGTTTCTCCTCATACGTCCCTGTGACTGGATTACGATGACGAAAGATGAAGTGTATTTTGTGTGTGCTGCCACACTTATCTGGACCGAACATGATGGTGTATGGGGTGGCGTCGCTGAACTGGCTCTAAAATCACAATCACAACACCACTAAGGCATGACTCTATCATTAACCCTCTGTGGTATGGAATTGCCATTTGGCAACAATTTATTTCTACTCATCTGAAAAAATATACAATATATTGCACTATGGGAATTAAAAGGGCGGGCCTTAAGGTAGCCAATGATGTGCTGTTTTTAATCACATCCAATCCATCGCTGTTAACCTCAACTCTTCTCAAGGAGGATTTTTTTGCAGCATCTTTGTTACGTAAATTAGATATTTTTATTCACAATTTAACTTTTTCTAACAGTTTTACTGTAAATTGAGAAAATATCAACACAATTATTTATTCTTTTCAGAAAATGAATACAGCAATATCTTACAGAAAGGCCAACAGGAAGAGTGCAGAGTGATGAGAGTGAGGATGAGTTAGCCTTCAGTGAAGGTTAGGATACGGATCTACTTATTTTGGGTTTACATAAGTTCCGACTATATACATCTATCAGATTCTACAAAAATGTGCATTTAAATAGAAAATAAATCATAATTTGAACCAAATCAACCATCTTCCACTGTGGAACAGCGTTGCCATATACAGCAATGTTTTCCTAAGTATCCCCTAAGTAATATATATATATATATATATATATATATATATATAATCTGTTTTGTATGATTTAAGCTATTTAATGCAATAAAAACTTATTTGAAAAAAATATAAATAAATCATGGTTGGAACACAGTGTATACCATAGAGGGTTAATTGTCTCTGTTGCTTTATTGTTTGCTTCATTTAATAAACTCTGATTTAAAACACTAAGCTAAACCTGTTCAAGTGCATAGCAGTATTATGTGCTGTTATTATGTGTATTATGTCAGACATTACCAAACGGAGATCGTCTGAATGAGACAGTAACTTGATGTAGGCGCCACTACAATCAACCCCCTTTTGGAAGATGACTTCATACCTGCAGATGATTTTAAAAGACGGTTTGGTCAGGTGGTTGTATTTGTGTTTGAAGGAAAGTGGCAAACTGATCCAGATGTCTTACTGTAAGCACAGAGGTCTGTCTGTGAAGTGATAGGTCTTCCGCAGGTACGCAGATATGGCGTGGTGTTTTCCAGGAGACTTGAGGACCAGGACTCTGTTTCCCAGTAATCTCACTTCTCTGGACTCCTCTATAACCCACTCTCCTGTAAAACAAAGGGCTTTCATATGACAGCTGATCTGATGAGTAACTGCGTAACAAGCAGGATAATATACAGTACAGTCATCATGTCATTAATGCATAACCTGTTAATGTGTGATCACCCTTATACATCCCTCACAAAAAACCTCACATTTGAACACTACCACACTGTTTTTGTTATAAGATCCAGTATTCACATTTATTTTCACTAAATGCATACCATTGTATTTGAGAAGTTCCAGCTGGTCATCTTTCACTGCTTTAGACAGAACCCAGTTTCTTCAGTGCAAACAAGGAACAACTGTGTTAATGATCAAACACTTCATATCTGGACATAACAGAGATTAACCTATCTAATGTACACTAAAATATGATTTATACTTATACATTGTATATTATATTTGTATGTTTTTTTCAGTGATAAACCGAAGGGTATGGAGTCAATTTAATGCCACATATATATATATATATATATATATATATATGTAAAAGAATAAAGTTTAGCAAAATAAAAATAAAGTATTGAGAGAAAAATTAAGTTTTGCAAACCGAAATAAAGAATTGCAAAAATTAAGATATAATTCATTGCAAAAATCAATGGCAGTTGTAAAAGAAGCTTATAAACTTTGATTCTATTTTATCTCTGCAACACATATTATCTATTCTCACACATACTAATTCATTTGCAACGTATTCTGTTTTGACGTGGGGGGCGGAGTCAAGAAACTGGGGCGTGTTCAGCGGGCCTGGCCACGCCCCCACAAAGCAATGTCATTATATATTGCATAGAGGGGAGGGTTTTATTTGTGCTCTTCCTCTCTGTCTCTCACTCACAGAAGTGTAATGGTCGGAGGGTGTGTTTAAGGATATTCTGCCCAAGTCACCAAAAAGGAATGCCATTCCAGAGTAATGTTCAGATTTTGATTAAAGATTACCAAGACAATTTTTTTTCAGCGGATTAACTTGCACGGATTAATTGTTAACATCAAGATTAGCAATGTGTGATAGTAAAGTAAATAAAGTCCATTTTGATTTCATGCAGACTTTAATTTTTTCTCTCAATTATTTTTATTTTGCGATTTTTATTTTTGTTTGCAATTTTTTTTTTTTGCTCGATACTTTATTTTGCAAAACTTTATTATTTTGCATATATATATATATATATATATATATGTGTGGCATTAAATTGCCTCCATAGAAGGGCCTCACCTGTCCAGCGCTCCATCAAACGCCTCCGCGAAATAAGCCTGCTCCGGTGTCGCGACGCGTCTGTACGCGTTCTGACGCGCGATTTGAACATGTTTGAAAGAAAGAAGCAGCTGTAACAATACGTTTACGTTGATTGTTCCCAGTGCAGTACACGCGTTATATTTACCTGTGCTCCGCCTCTATGAGCCACACACAAACAGAAGAAGAGCAAACGCAGGCAGCGCATCATGTGTTTCTGCAGAAGCTCAGCTCGATCAGACTACAGCTGGACCTCTGCTGATTCAGCTCAGATACTGAACAGAGCGCTTTACAGCATGCTGGACTGGTATCGTGCGCGCTCAGCTTCCTGTATTTTAAGGTTATTAAGGTGGACTTTGATCTGTGTTTTGAAACCTTGTGTCTGAAGCTGTGAGATTGTTCAGGAGTGAAGTATTAAAATAAGAAATCATTAACGAAGGGCCTTGATTTATTCATTACTCCGCTGCAGACCAACAATTATTCAGATTACACCACTGCTACCACCAGTGTCGGGCTCGTTACTCGAAGATTGTAATTTATTACTCTTTACTAGCTACTCCTTTCAGAAGTAATTACTTATTACTTTCTGGCAACAGTAATTAGTTACACTACTAGTTGCATTCACTCCTCACAGAAGTTGTAACTGTGTATCTGCCACATAAAATACTTCTAGAATGTTATTAATAACATATTTCTGCCTCATTTCACCAAAATTTCAAAAACAGCCTTGATGAGCAGAAGAGACTCCATTAATAAAAAACCAAGGTCAATTATTTATTAGGTTTATAATATAGGCCTAATGTAATCTCAAAACAAACGGAAGCATTTAAACTGATGGAATAGAATACAAAAACTGAAGCTATTAAACAAATCTGTAAGTTAAATATTTAAGAAAAACGTGAATTTCTAAACATCCCTGAAGTAGTTTGCACAATACACGTGTGTGACTGTAATTGTCTTGAGTTTTGTAATCATTCTGTGCTTATCATCCGTTATTCATTAATCAAGCCACTCTTCTTTAAAACACAATGTTTTATTTCATGTCATTGCATTAGCTCTCGATTTGAGCCATTTCATCCACAACCATTGAAGTATTGGGTTTCTGGCTTGCCCGAGCATTGCAGTTCTTTCACTTTTACTAGAATTCAATCAAATGGCTTTCGCACGGCCGCTTAGAGGGAACATTGCCTAAGATTGAGAAAACTATTTAGCATGGATGCATGTATGAATATATTTCTGGTTTCTGCTTCGTGTTGTCACACAGGCATTAAACAGGACTCTCACAAATACTGCAGAAGTGGACAGCACTCACTCTAACAGATGAACAAATCACAAGGGCTGATGTTTAATGCCACTGTAATCCTGTAATAAGAGATGAAGGAAGGATACTAACGCACAGCTTTCTCCCTCCATGGTGAAGATATGAACTTGTATAATGTTTAGATGTTTGAGAGGTCAAAAGCTTACACATCTACATCCGCTGCTCATTGTGACTGCTGATAAAACCCTTTGCTTTCATCTTGTTTGCTGATTTTGCACTCAATCTTGACTGAATGAAATCACAGAAGAAATGCATCATGTCAATAATGTTCTTTAATGTCAATATGTACATCACCTGAAAGAAAAATAAAATTTTAAAAATAAGTGAAATAAATACAATATGATACAATTTCCACAATGTCTTTAAAAAGTTTCATGGAATCATTTTTTCCCTCCATCTGGAGCAGAGAGATGCGATTTTGTGGATCCAATCTCATCTACATTCATTCACCTCATTCGATTTTATAAATATAGATCTATTTCTCCACCTTTTGCTCATGTACTTCCCATTCAACAAAAGGCAAAGAGCGGTCCGAGACGGGAACAGACGGAGGGAGAGGAGACGACCTGCCGAGCCTCAGTGCAAATGTGCTCAAGGATCCACAACACGACGAACGAGTCTATATACATCGAGCCGAAGAGACGCTAACACTGAGTGCTTCTGAGGTAATGCCATGTGGTTCTCAACACTAACGGGACAGGAAGTGGCTTACAGATGGAGAACGGTGAGAAATGCGCAGGTCATAACCGTATCGTGCCTGTTTTTAGGACCATTAAGATGCTTTAGAGCGGTAACACTTTTGACAAGTCGCCACATTTTAGATGCATTCATCCAATTCTCATCTCACCTGCTTCTCATGCACTAGAAGAATAAAACCACTTCCAGAATAAACATTCCCTGATAATTTACTCATCCCAATGTCATCCAAGATGAGAATGTCTTTCTTCAGTCACAAAGAAATTAAGGTTTTTGAGGAAACCACACCAGGATTTTTCTCCATATAGTGGACTTCAATGGTGGCCAATGATTTTAATGTCAAAAATGCAGCTTCAAAGAGCTCTACATGATCCCAGCCGAGGAATAAGGGCCTTATCTACCCAAACGATTGGCTATTTTCTGTTGTTTTTTTTATATTTATACACTTTAACCACACATGCTCGGCTAGCATTAGCTCTGTGATGCACATGCACATCTTCACACATCACGTAATCCTGCTGGACACGAGCGGTTAGTTCTTCATCTTTGAACTTCAGTTAAAGACTTCATCTCATTTTCTCCTCCAACTTTAAAATCATCTGATGTTGTTTTACCTTTTTTTGTAAAAGGCAAATGAATTTCTTTGCATGTTTGCTTTGTAAAGAAGATTGGTGCGTCACGCATGACCTTTCCAACATCAGCTAATATATATGTGCATCACAGAGCTAACACTAGGCCAAGCATGTGTGGTTAAAAAAAAAAAAAAAAAAAAAAAGTGTATAGATATGAATTTATTTCAGAAAATAACCAATCGTTTGGCTAGATAAGACCCTTATTCCTCGGCTGGGATCACAGAGCTCTTTGAAGCTACATTGAAACTGTATTTTGGACCTTGAAATCATTGAAGTCCACTATATGGAGAAAAATCCTGGAGTGTTTTCGCAACTGAAGTAAGACATGAACATCTTGGATAACATGGGGGTGAGTAAATTATCAGGGACTGTTTATTCTGGAAATGGACTTATTCTTTAATGTGGGAAAACTAAACATCATTTCACCTGTAAAGTATTCAGAAGGTTGTACTTCTTGTAGCACATACTGGAGAATTCAGCCAAAACAAATCCTGATATTCATAGGAAATGTGAGAAAAAGGGCTTGATTGTCACGAAATGTTCTTAATGGTCCTACAAACAGGCTTCCAGCACAATCTGTATGAGCTGGACATTTCTCCAGGAGATCTGTGAAGGGCAGAGCATCCGAGCGGCTCGCTAACACGGGATGGAGAGATGGAGCTGGTGTTCTTCCCTCTACCAGAGAGAAACAGAAGGGCATTTCCTTCAGACGCGGCGCTCCTGAAGAGTACAGGAACTGGAGAGGAACCGCCGAGCTCCTCAGGACATGTCTGTAGACGTCAGCTTCTTCATGCTCCTGCGCTGGGCCAGACTGGAGGCGGCCACCGGCTCCAGAACCGGCTTACACGTCTTGTGGTTCAGAGCCGAGTACGTGGCGGCCATCGCTCCCTATGAGACACACACACCACACACTCATACTCAATATGGCAACAAATTAAAATTTCCATTTCTTTTCAGGACGTTTACTCTCTCAATGTTTAACTAATCAACTTGAAAATGTGACTACAATATGATATTCAAGTAACTTTTTCTTTATTAGCCCTCTAGTTAAAGAAATTTAAACATTAATCTTATATAATTATTCATGCATTTAAAATGTTGCCGTGTAAAGGCATTTATGGCCGCTCAGCTTCATCAAACAGTCTGTATACATCTAATGCTACTTCAGATGCATCTCCTGTGTTTCCTGCTGTGGAAAGATGGAGTTTGCTGATACTGATTTCATTTAAATAGTAACAGCTCTACATTTAATTAAATGTAAGAATTTGATGTGAAAGATGACACATATTTAATAAGGTTAAAGAAAGAATGACTTTATAAACAGTGGGAAATGACAGCTGATTTTTGTTTATATATGCTGTCAATTATAGTTCTTAGAAAGAATTGGAAACAAACTGATTCGGCAGGTCACACTTGCAAAAAAATAAAAAAAATTCAGAATAGTCCAAGAAAATTGCAATTGGTGCATCTCTAAATTTCAGACATACAGTAGTAGTTCTTTACAGGTTTTTTATTTGTTAATTCTATGTAACATGGACTTGTTTGACTGTTGTCTCTTGCAAGAAACGGCAGTCTAAAAATGCAGTGCTCAAGTTAAAAAAGAAAAAGCTCATTCCCATCTTCTAGCATGTTTTTCCTATTCGCATCTTTATCATCACAAAAGCTCATTCTGTGATATGAGCGGTTAATCACGTGCACCGACATGCGGTCGGATCATTATTGTTTACTGTTATCACTAACATTGTCAGTGTCTAATTATTATGTTTGGTAATGTTTCCATTCAAAAATCACGATTCCTCGATTTCTAAAAAATAAAATCGTGGCAAAACACTGAAATCGTGGCGTACCTTGACCAGATGAGGCGCCTCGTGGCGCGTGAGCTGGAAGTGTGGGTTCTGGCTGCGGCAGGCGATCCACGAGTGTTTGAGTACCTGTTCAGCAGAGTATCGCTGGTGAGGGTCCACATGCAGCATATGAGACAGCAGATCCTGCAAACAACACCAGCTCTCAATACCTGCTCCTTCTGGGCTCCTCTGAATCCATCACAATCACCAATAAGGATTTATATAACATGCACCATAAAGGTCAAGCCAACCACTGACTGGTCGCCTGCACCAGATATACATTTTAAACCAGGAATAATGTTGAATTGTGACACGACACGAGTGCATGAGAACTCCTCTGCTACCTTTGAGGAGTCGGACACAGAGTCCCAGTTTCCTCCGCTCAGGGAGAACTTCCCACTGCCGATGCGCAGCAGGATCTCCTCCGGCGTGTCGTTGGGGCCGTTGGCGAAGGGTGTGTACCTACAGAGAAACACAGGATTCACATGCATTCTCATTCATTTAACCAAATACAGAACCTTATCTGGCTTCTTCAGAACCCAGTTCCCCTGCAATATTTATTTATTTTTTTGTTTAAAAAAATGCATCCAATCATGTACCAATATAGAAACAATTATTTATGGAACAGTTGATTTCATTTCAAATTGTTTTTTTTAAAGAAATGCACAGATTGTTCAGCGTACTGCTGTAATGTGTCAGACTGTATATTAATGCTGTAGTATTTAAATAATTGTGGCAAGAAATGCACCTCTTTTTGTTATTTTGTTACACATTTGGATTTGATGTTTTTCACTTGTTTTGTAGATGACCCAAGTTAAAATGTTTTATTAAATTAAATTCAAAATAGACAGTGATCACTCATTTCAAAATTAATATTATCAAGCATTCTTTTATTTTGATTTACAGTCTTATAAAACACACACAAACTGCAGCTATACAACAGTACTGGTTTATGAATAGACTAATGATTGATCTATATTACAAATAATATATTATTTATATATTTATTTATTAATATATTTATTATAAAGTCTATATTACAAATAAAAATAAATATTAAGTAAATAATTTGATAAAATAGTTTTGTTTCAGAAGGATGAGGAAAATCTTTAATATTTGGAGCTAGTGTAAAACTGCAGGTGCGCTGTTACTGTCGACAATATGGTGTTTATTTATTTACAATATCATTTTATTTCAAACAGATGAGAAAAATAAAGTAGGTGTATCCAAGGAGGACATTTTAGAATCATTATATGAAAATGTTAAATACAATTTATTTTATTTTTACAAAATGCAATTCATCAATTTAGTTTTTAACTGCATCTAAGAAAAAAAAAAACCCCAGCAAAGATGAATGTGATGTTATTTGCTAAATGTATTAGCACAATGTTCTCTCATGATGAAAAGAATGCTATTAACATCTCTTTTATTTAGTTTGAACAGGTAACATTTTGGAAAGGAGACCTCCGAACTCTGAAACAATTATTTTTTTTCTTTAAATCAAAACAAACAAATGAAAAACTACTCGTTTGGAAAAGCTTGGCTTTCTCTGCCACATCAAACCACAGCTGGCCTGACTGCATTCTCATTACTCATCTCCATTACTCTCCATTTTACAGCAACAATTTATTTTTCTATCTTTTTTTTTTAATCTATTCAAATCTATTTTTTTTTTTAAGAATGACCCCCATCCTTTACGCACACCCTTTCATCAGTAAAATACCAATCGACAGCTGTTTGTATAATGCATCTCTACTTCGTCAGTAAGAGAACGAAAGCTCTGCAGATGTGGACTGACCCGGCCAGCATGGTGTAGAGCAGGACTCCCAGACTCCAGATGTCACAGGCGGCGTCGTAGCCCTGCCTCATCAGCACCTGCAGCAGATCAGAGACACATGAGCGAGGGTCTGTCAGCGCAGTGCATGCACAGCCGCAGCCGCAGAGCCTCACCTCGGGAGCCACGAAGTTAGCCGTGTAGCAGGGAGTCAGCAGCAGCCCGTTGCCTCCTCGCAGCTGCTTGGCGAAGCCGAAGTCACAGATACGAATGGAGTCGGGGTTTCCTGAATCGTCCATGTAGAGGATGTTGCTGGGCTTCAGGTCCCTGTGCACCACCTGCAGGAGGAGCATCGTCACCACATCAGCGTCTGCAAACACTGCTGCTCAGGCCGGTAACTCCATAATACAAATCAACTAGACTGTCAAGAATCAGTTGAGACTTTGGTGACATCTGATAGCTCAGGATCTATGTGCTCTGAATCTGCTTAAATAGAGTGAATTTTCCCCAAATCAGTTTCACACTAGGATAGAGTATTAAAACCTCTGTCATTTACATGCACCAATACACAGTATATAATAATAATAATAAAAAAAGAAACATTAAAATGTTTTAAAGCATGCAAAATGTCACGTAGAGACTTCTGTGGACTTCTGAATATGAACTGCTTCACAAAGGCCATTAGCGTATGCTAAAACATGCCCCTTTTAGACTTGCACTGCATTCATTTACTAACTGCTTGCTTTCTTAAAAAAAAAAAAACAACACTAGCTTCTCTATTCTTTTTGTATTGTATTTGTTTTCTTTTTATTCATTATACAATTAACAACACAAAACAAGGCCTCTAACACTAGCTTGCTCTATTCTAAAATGCAAATTCAGTTAAATAAAAACAAGCAATTAAGTGCAACTGTCCTGGTTAAACCTCAAATACTCGAGTAATTCATTGAATTCCAATATATAGCTCAAGTAATGGTAGTTCTATGTATAGTGTGTTTAACAGGATTACTGTACTTTATTAACAAGGAAGCATGTGATTGTAACATCGTGTCACGTTTAGAACAACTGATCAATTGAGGATCAAAACTGCAGTTAGTTCCAGCCGCTAATCAGAATAATTACTAATAGAGTCAATCAAACTCACGACAACTCAAATCTGATTTTCTGAAATAATTTACAAATAACTTTTTTTCCTTGTAATAATTAATTTCCTGGATTATTATTATTATTATTATTATATGTAAAATAGTCAGAGTTCTTTACAATCTCAACATGCCATTTACATGATTTGTGAAGAACTGATGAGATTGAGAGATGGCAGGTGGGGGGAATGAATAATAAAAGTTAACAGTATTTTACAGTAATTATGTTAATGACTGACATATATACAACAACTTATGCTTGTAAATGAGGTCTACAGTAATCCACAACTCTGACCACCAGAGGTTTCTAATAAGTCTTAAAATTATTAATATTTTAATGCAGTCTTCCTCACCAAACTGGACATGTCTACTAGATAATATTTACAACACAGCTAGATTGCAAATTACAAATTTAACTCAGATTTTCTTCATACAAGTAAAATGCATGATTATCTCAATTTTGCCTGATAGATATATATATGTGTGATAATTACTTCACTAAACTATCATGTCCTGCAGTAATGGGAAGAAGTGCCAGAACGGTCACAAACATTTGTGATTATGATGAAAAATCAAAACAATATGCTAACAAATATCACTTAGCAATTCTGTTTTTGTACAGAAGCAGCCGACAATTCACTGGTTCATGGTGAACCTGTCCGTGCCGCGCTCCTGTTAAAGGTGAAGTGTATGGTGAAGGCCAGCGTCTCTCACCCCCTGGCAGTGCAGGTAGTCCACAGTTTTGGTGATGGTGTAGAGCACAGCGCTGGCCTCTCGCTCCGAGAAGAACTTCTGCCTGAGGATCTTATCCAGCAGCTCACCACCCTTCATCAGCTCCGTCACCAGATACACGAAGCGGCCCTCGTCATACACCTGACACACACACACACACACACACTTGAGTGAGCCGCACACACAGCTGCATCAGCTGGACATCAGAGCCGCGTCACTCACGTCCTTCAGCGTGATGATGTTGGGATGCTGGCCGTACCGCATCAGGATCTCGATCTCCTCCGACGGGTCGCGCTTGCTTTTGTCAATGATCTGTTTAACACCAGAACAGTGAAAGCATTACACCAGGGGCCGGTTGCACCAGCTACATGTAAAAAAAGTTGGGTGTAAGCCCTTCGCTGCGCTTTGCAACGTCCAGCTTCACCATACATATTCACACCTGTTGCAACTACGCCCAACATAGATGGTGCTCATTCACACCAACACATTCTCCCGCAGTAATAACTGAGACGACATTCACGCGGCTAATAATAAAGAACTGAACTGCTGAATAACAAGTGAAGCCACCATACCCTGATTTCATGCAGTAAACATTTCCTAAAGTCTCCCTGCACATTCTCATAATAGATTTCTTCAAACAAGCATCAGAAATGAAGGTGGCAGTTTTAGTAAAATATAATTAACGCAATACAACGCTTCTCTCTATAGAGTTATTTTTTTTCTAGCTGACTATAGTTTATGTACAGTGAATTTCCCTTTACACCTACCTTTGACTAGGCGTAAGATTCAGTCTCCGATGGAGAACTACGCATAAACGGTGCAACAAGTATGAATTCTACACAGACTTAACGAGCATTAACAGCCTGTCTCACCTTCACAGCAAACTCCATGGCGGTGACCCTGTGTATGCAGCGCTTGCATATGGAGTATGAACCCACGCCGATGTCCTCCTTCAGCTCGTACACGTCTGCAAACTGAGCCGAGCCTCCGTGCATCTGACACAGCGCACACACACGCACATATAAACAAACAATACATACACAGCTCACTGAAATGCCAACAGATATACGAGTGATTTACCTGCACTATGGGGAGAATGTTAACTAGCGGGGCGCTTTTGCCTTCCTCCAGAGAGACTGGAGCTACAAAACTGAAGCCTTTGAAGAGCTGGTGAGCGTTTGCACTGGGGGGAATGCCTGGAGAATCTGTCCAACACACACACAAAACACAACTCAAGCCATCACAGCATCTCTGGCAGGAATATCTGAATGCATTAATCCAGAACATGCGCTCCATTGCACCTTTGGGAGTTTTGGCTGTGAACTCTGGGTCGAAGCAGAAGGTGTCATCTGGTCTCCCTGTAGCAGGTTTGAATGGAGGCTGAAGTTCTCTTCGGTACAGTTTCTACAAATCACAAACAAACACACGATACTCATAAAATATATTTAAACTGACGCACACACAAACAGGTAAAGGCTGACCATCAGCCAGACTGAATTCAACAAGAAATGGCATTAACTACCCATGGTGCTTGTGACCGATTTCTGAGCATAGCAGGACAATCAGGCCTGGATTTTATTTCTAATGATAATGAGTCAGAGCTGGACGTGAGTTTGCAGTGGTGCACTGAATGTCAAAGCATCTTTCAAATCTTTCCTTATTTGGCATTACTTTTCATCATGTAATGCAATCTTCATTACATTCAGGTTATCTAGCAGAAATTACAATTTCAGAAAGGCTGCATTACCAAACCTAAAAGAAAGAAAGAAAGCCTGCATGGCCCAGACCACCTCAGCTGAGCAGAAAAGCAAGTTACATTTTAATTTAAGATCATGAAGATTTTTTTTTTTTTTTATAAAATAAGATGCTTTTACATGTACAGACTATGCAAATTAAAACACATTTTTCGGTTTAGAGCTTAAATGTGATCCGTACCTGTTAGGAAACTGGTAATTTCTCAAGATTAGAAGTAATATTACACATTATCGAGCTCAGTTTTGAGACTTTGTGCAAACAAAGCCACAGGATTAATGGGTTGAGCACAAAAGGTTATGACATCCTGATGTAACACGGCGGCTGTGAAGCAGTGCATCAGAATGAAATCACTTCGGCTGCATTTACACTGCAGGTCTTGATGACCAATTCCGATTTTGTGACGACATGCTTACATTTCTTTTAAAAGTGACCCGTATCCGATGTGTGCATTTCACACTGCACTTTTTGGTGAAACAAGCCAAACATAGACATGACAGCACAAATCAATTTGAATAGTAGGCTACAGTTTAAATTATTGACATGGAATTCATGTAGAAACGTTTTTAATGCATTAGTTACATCTATACAACAAAATAATCATATAGCCTAGAACTAATTCTTCAGGACAGTGATGCACCGCTCCGCTGAAAGCTTGCGAGTGGAATAATACTCAGACGATGCGACACACTTAAAAACATCTACCACCTGTGTTTTTTAGTAATTAAAACCAAATGCGTTCATCAGTGATTGCATGGCAAAGGCAGGGACATGTTTGTGTGCATTTTATTTTGTGGTTTAAATGGAACGAACGGGACTGAAGCGCTCGTCTGACAACAGCAGCAACGAGCACTCAGCGTGATTTCAAACACATTTCAGCCTCACGCCGCCTTTTAGTTAACAAATTAACAAAATCTCTGCTACTCAACTAGAGAGGGTTCAATTTGTTACAGGTATGTCTGTACCGCGAAACGTTTTAAACTCACTTTTCAATGACGAAGGACAGCATTTACAGGGGAAGATCCGACGACCGCTTACTCGGCAGGCGCAAATTCACGTATCCGATTCATATCTGATTTATTTCCACATATGAATGAGACCTGAAACCGATCTGATTTTTTCCTGCTTACACAGTTGTGGGCCATATCCGATCTGTGCCACATGGGATGAATTGGGTCAGTTGAACCATGCAGTGTAAATGCGTCCTTTGATTGCTATGAGTTTTCTCTGAAATCGCCTGCAAGTGAAAGTAAGAGCAGGAATGTGAATGGGCTCATTCTGATCTGATGCTGACTAACTGTGATCTGTGACGCTCCTGACTGTGATCATTAATCAAACACAGCAGGATCTGGCTCAGTGATGGAGGACAGGACACTACGCTGAGGGGAGTGTGTAACGCTGGGATAACTCACATTCCAGTCGATGGTGGAGAAGAACACGTGTCGTTTGATCTCCTCCACTCCGTCAGGACCTGCTCCTGGAACAGAGCGGTTATGATGAGTATACCTCAGTCTGTTCCCATTACAATTCAACAAGCCCTGGCCTAGTGCTTTCATTCACACAGGTGACTTACCTAAACGGTTTGACGGATTTCTTTTGAAGAGCATTCGTAAAAGACTTTGTGCTTCCAGACTTAGAAACTGTGGCATCCCCAGCTTTGCTCTGAGATGCAGGAACAGGAAAAAAGCATAACGTTACCAGTATTTTATGTGCACAGTCATCATGATCACTAAACAAATGAACTGTGATTGGGTGATAAAGTGTTTGTTGTTGGTTCTTCAGTTTGCCAGTCAATCTCAGTCATCTGGCAGCCTTGACAAAAGATTTGACCAATCAAGTGCCTTGTTTTAACAGCCACACTTACTTAAGAATCATGTTCATAGTCTCGTTTCTGTCTTTTCCTTGGAACGGTAATGTGCCGGTCAGCATTTCAAACTAGGGGGAAAAAACAAACAAACAAAAAAAAACAAAATAAATAAATAAATGCCTGACTGTCAAACAAGGCAAATCAACCAGACATTTACTCAGGTAAATTACCAAAGCACTACTGTATGGGTATCCAATGTGTGACTTCAATGCAAATGTTCTCTTTCAGTCAATTCACTCAGTACAACACAGATATCATGTGTCACACGCCTCAAACATCGCCGTGCTTTTTTTTCTGTCCATATAGTGGAGGTCAATGGTGTTTACAGCAACATTCTTCAAAATATCTTCTTTAGTGCTCCACAGGAGAAGTTGTCATACAGGTTTGGAACGTCATGAGGGAGAGGAAATCATGACATAACTGTCATTTATGGGTGGGCTGTCTCTTCAATTCACTAACAGCTAGACCAGACCATGACTGAGAGTGCAAAACATGAGCAAAGACAACAAAACCATTACACCTACACATTCTGAAAGAGAAATTCAAACTTCCTGAAACTAGAGTACATCAAGTTGAATTCATTTCTGTCACCAGGGGGCATTATTTGATTGAGGATGTTGAAATTTTGATTTTTTTTTTATTAAGTTTAGCCTAAATATGGATTGTAAAAATCTAAAAATACGCATTTCAGCAGGCAATCAAATTTCAGCAGAAAATAACTTTAATAACTATCATGAACTGAATGGCATATCACTGTAATATGCATGTAGAAGCAGTGTACTGAATTTAAGAAGCTCATTTACATGTTTACTAACACTCTTGTAATTTCCTGGCACTTTTTTTTTTTAATTGCTTTTGAAACCGGTCCGAGAATGTTTGCTCTATATCAATTGTGCCATATCCACTCTTCAGCAGGAGAGCAGCGGTGCCATCCAGAGGACCTCAGGTGAGAGAACGGATCCATATGACAGAGACAACACACACATTACACTCCATTATACATAAAGATTGACCGATATTCTATGTTTTAGAACCGATACCGATTATTTGCATGTTAGTGTGAAGGGTAACTGACATAATTAACCAATATTTATTTGGTGTTTACAATGATAAAAACAGCACTGAACTGAACATGTATTTTAGCTATAATGCTGTCAATACTGTAATTTCCCTCCTTGCAAACACAACAAAACAACTCTTATTTCTACGTAAAATGGCTTAAAGGGATAGTTCACCCAAGTCATTCACCCAAATGAAAATTCTGTCATTAATTACTTGCCCTCATGTCGTTCCAAACCCGTAAGACCTTCGTTCATCTTAGTCACACAAATGAAGATATTTTTGATGTATTCCGAGAGCCCATAGACAGCAATGGAATTAACATCCAGAAACGTAGCAAGGAGATTGGTAAAATAATCCAGCCGTATCACACGGATTTGAATGAAAACAGCGTATCCATGTGGCGCAGCTGACACAGAACAGCATACGCTGTTTACGTCCAGCGGATATTCTCCAACATGGTGCTACGGTGATGCTGAGGACACACATTTTTTAATAAAAGGTGGTTATTTGTGTTTACTTTACGCACAAAAAGTATTCTTGTAGCCTCGTTAAATTTTGGTTTAACCCCTGATGTCACATGGATTATTTTACTGATCTCCTTGCTACGTTTCTGGATGTTGATCATGTTAATTACATTGCTGTCTATGGGAGGGTCAGAGAGCTGTCAGAATACATTTAATAAATTTGTATTCCAAAGAAGAACGAAGACCTTACGGGTTTAGAACGACATGACGGTGAGTAATTAATGACAGAATTTTCATTTTTGGGTGAACTATCCCTTTAAATATCAGGAAAAGTATCGGTTAAACCGATTATCGGTTGATCTCTAGTTATACTTGCTGACAGACTACAGCTGCGCTTCAGCTGAGAGTGGATCCATGCTATCCATGTGCACCTTGTTACTTGTCTTCAGAGAACAGTGTGGCATATATAGCATCACATTTTCCAGTCATGCTCATTACGGAAGAGATAAAGTCATTAAGGTCCTACCATTAAGACGCCGAGAGACCACCAATCAGCACTCTGCGTGTGACCTCGCCGGTTGACCACCTCAGGAGACATATACTCCACAGTGCCACAGAACGAGTATGCTTTTCTGTCCTGATCTACCGATTCTTTACTGAGCCCAAAGTCTGGAAAAGGCACAGCAGCACATGTGTCACATCTGCATCACGAAGCTAAACCAGGGGTGTCCAACTCTGCTCCTGGAGTCACTGTCCTGCAGAGTTTATCAAGGATTACATGAAAACTACAGGCAGGAGCCGACGGCCCTCCAGCAGCAGAGCTTGACAAACAACCCCGTCATGACACAAACACACCACACATGACGCAATCATTTTAGAGAATTCAGGGTGAGGTGCTAACAAACATTACAGAATTGCCTGATATCGACATGCACAAGTTCAACAGGCAGGGAAGTGATGTGTAATAAGGGGACAATGGTACGTACCTGTTAACTTGATATGTCCAGCTTCATCAAGCAAAATGCTGAAAATTAAGACCACATTTCTCCAATACAGATACAAAAATACATGAACTAAACAAGAGACAACACAAAATTCAACACCCCTCAATTACAATCTTGAGCATTGGTTCTGTCAGATAAATCCATCCTTATTTAATAAAAGATCAAATAGAGATGGCAGGTGAAAGCCAGAGAGAGAGAGAGTGGTTTCTACTCTATGCACAGAGAGAGAGAAGCGGAGAGGTGAAGGGGGATACTTTACTTTTCAGGCTTCAGGTCTCTGTAAACAATGCCTAGGTTGTGTAGATGATCCAATGCAAGGGCCAGCTCTGCAAGGTAGAATTTCACATCCTCCTCTGTAAACATAACCTAGTAAGAACTGGACAGATTTACTCTCGCATCAAAGATCACACGCAACAACAATGCACATCATCATAATGACAGAGACGGAAAGGAGCCAAAGGAATATGAATTTGTGACAGGGTGGGGGGTAACAATTAATGCGCACTTAATAATCTGATAATACACAAATATAGTTTTACTTTAGGAACTAATTAACATCACTTTTTATACAATGCATTTACAGGAAAATGCAACTGAAAACGGTGCACATGAGTTTTTACACAGCCTCCACATTATTAGGTGTTTACATGCAAATATTTAAGATTTCTAGTAAATATTTAGTCTCCTCCACTAACCAGTTCATAAGATGCAAGTAAATATACACATACTTGTAAGACATTAAAATGCAATTAAATATGCATGAGGTATTTTGAATCTGAAGCCTCAATTTCTAAATGTAAGAGTTGATTCAATTAAATGCCACATAAGAGCTATAGTAAACATCACATGCAGCATGTGGCCTTTTGTGCGCACAAATCAACGTTTCCAAAAAAAAACAAAAAAGAGGACTAAAATGTACAAATAAGAGAAACAAATAAATAGAAAAATAAATATTTGAAACACAAATGGCTGGCAATGCACACCACACAGACTAACTAAAGGCCTGCTAACAAATCACTGCAAATTTCCACTGCGACTAAACATGAATCAATTCTCATCTGTGGATCCAAACACACTGACTGCAAAAGAGAATATTTTTTCTGCCAACTTTTTCCAAGAGGTAGAGAATAAAAAACTAGTGATCGACCGATATTGATTTTTTTATAACCGATACCACTTATTTGCATGTTTATGTGCCCGATAATCGATATGTAGAACCGATATTTATTTACTGTTATAAAGTAAATAAATGACTGCGTGAAGTCCATACTTCACTTTGGTTTTTCCTCCTTTCAGTCATCTTAACAAAAAATGTTTTGAGAATTAGCAGTCTTTCATGCAGGGCTCTAGACTCATTCTTCCCACTGATCTCACTTTTGCGACTAGACGGATTCATTGTTATTCTTAATTAAAAAGCACAACAACAATAAAACAGTACGTTGACAATGACAAACTAGCTTACATAACATTTACTAACAAAAACGAATAAGACGAGGCATGGCAGGACACATCACATGCTGTATTATATACCGAGTATATTACAGAATGTTTAGCAAACTCTGAGGAAGCAAATAAATATTAATATATTTTTTTTTAACCTGTTAACGTTCACCAGAGCGACCTCGCACTGAACGATCTTTGTTTGCATGTGTCATTGTTTTCTAATAGAATAAATGAAACGGGACAAAGTTAATCTTGTCAAACTATATATCATTCTGAGGGTCTAAGCCTCAAGCATCGACGACAGATCGCTGTTTTTCGATGGAAAGCTTATAAGGAATGAGTGGCACAAATTTGCTACATTTGTGTAAGCAGTACACATCCAAACACGCAGAATAAAAAAGCCGTACGTACCTTTATCATTGTAATAACGAGCCACAAACGCGTCCACTGCTGAAATCCCAGTTTAGTTAGAGAGCTAAGGGTCCACAGAACAACATCCCAGCGAGCACTTTTAGTCCAGCGAAACAGTAACGTTGTAATAAGGATGAATATTCCTTTGTTTACGTTTCATTTCTTCAGAGAGTTATTGTTCGCGTCCGTTATGGAATAAATTACGCTCAAAAACAGCGTCTTGGTGGTAAAAAAACAAAACGATGTTACAGCATACGGTTTTACAAAAATAATGAGACCGTCTACGGAAAAAAAAAGTCTCAGAAAAGCGGAATATAGATTATTTGAATTTGGCGCTCCCTCCTGCGAGCTCTGACGCGGGCTATGACGCTTCTGTCATCTGAGCGGGGCGTAACTTAGCGATCTGCTTTTTTTTTCTTCTACATTTTTTATGTGTGTGTGTGTGTGTATTGTGTGGGGAATGTGGCCGTGTCTGCATGATTATAATATGTATGGACGCACATCAGCGTGTTTATTAGCGACTCTATGACGGCTATCATTGTGATTCATTGATCAGCTATTATTGATTATATGGCCCATCTGTTTGATTATAATCTGAATGGAAGCACATCAGCGTGTGTTTACTGACTCTATGACCATGTCTGCCAATATCACTTCACGTCTGGCAGTGATATTTATCATTGTAATAACGAATAATGAAGAATACTTCAGTATACATACTATATACAAAGCATTTTTTTTCCTTTTTATTACTCAAATAATTATTTTTGTATTTTTAGGTGCTCAAATAAATCTGTCTATTATTTTATAATTGAAAAACTATGCAGGAACATGTATAATGACTAAAATAGCTTGTATAATTCTGCAATCCATTTGGTGGTTATTTTTCCTCAAACAGGGGGGAGGGGGGGGACTATAAATAGTTTCAGAAAATATTGCAGGAATCTCATTTTTCATGGTATCTTCTTCAAATTTGAAATATGAACTCATGAGACCAGTGGCTTTCGATCCATTACTTTTCTGGATTGCTCCAGGACTTATTTCATGTATTTGTATATGAAATAAAAAAAACATTCAGTGTGGAAAAATATTTTTCAAGGCACGTCAGTGCCTATAACTTTTTATCTTTTTGAGCATTATCAACTCTGGATGATAGATAGTAAAGCCCAGAGTCTCTTCTTTCCAAAGATACCTAATTTGTTTGTGTAAGCACACTTTGTCACAAACTGTTACCATTTTAATTTAGGTAGGTTATTTTCACCTGCGAGGCCACAAATGGCAGTGAAGGTTAACAGGTTAAATTAAGGAAAGCCTCCATTGCATAACGTGAGGTAAACAGCAAAGATAACAAGCTTCTCAAAACGAAAACAAAAAGTAAAACAAAACTGGCTGTCGCTGACAGGACTTGCATGTTTTTTCTACAAGAATACCACCACGTTCACCTTCTCTGGTTTAAGAAGCGGTCTTTTACTTTAGTTTGAAAACAAATCCATCCGTTGCGCTCCATCCGCGACGCGCACCTTCACGGTCGTGCTGACGCGGCGGGTATAAACCAGGCTCTACCCACTAAGCGCTCGGCTGAAAGCACCTCTCTTCACGTGATCAGTGAAATCTGACTCCTGCTATAATGTGCTGCGGCTGGCAGCGCGCGCTGTATGAAGCAGACGCTTTGGAGTAGCGCAGACCTGGCACTCGTACAAATGCGACCACGTCAAATTTTAACTCGCAAACAATTACCATTTTGGTCGCAGTCTAGAGCCCTGTCATGTTAAATTTAATCTTCGTATTACAACAATAAAAAACATTTTATTTATAAAAAGCTTTAGCAGCAACACTAATATTAGCAGTAAGCAAAATAAACGTAGAATGTCTAATGTTTTCAAATGGAAAAAATAAATAAAGGACAGGAGTCATATCAACTTCATTTTTAACTACAGTTTTAGTAGGTTTATAAGCTGTTTAATAGGATAAAGAGTGAAGAATAATTCACTGGATAATGTTAATTCACGGAATAATATTCTCTGGAATATTGGAATATAACAAGCATTGTATTTTATTGCATTTCTCAACTGGCATGCTCTAAATTATGCTGCTGACAGCACGGTTTATCTGCATTTACACAGAACTATAGGCTACTCAAACTGCCATCGATTGCAGAGAATTCCCATAGAGTTGTATTAATTTAGATGTTTATAAACGAAATAATGGTTATATAGTAAGTGTTAATACAATTTAGGGTGCTTCAAAAAAGTGAATCTTGTTAAAATTTACATGCGGTGGCCGAGCTGAGCATTTCTTGAGCATCAACCACTGAGTTTTATTTCCAACATGCAATCATTCATGGCTGTATTATTTAATTAATGCAAAGTTACGTCTTTATTGGGAGAGGACTTGACGGATTATCTACATGACTCCGACTTCACGAGACTAATAGACCACAGAGAGAGAATTAAATTCAGCGCTTTTATTTACAACATGCGCTAATTCATGGCTGTGTTATTTCAGGCAAAGTTATATCTTTATAGGGACAGGGCTTGACAAGTCTCGTCTCCCCTCAGATGCGCGGCAATTGCGATCCTGCGCGCAATTCTCAAAACATCCACAAGATGTTTATCGGGGAATCCGATATTACAAAACCGATATCCGATTATGAAAAAATGCTTAAATATCGGGAAAAATATAGGTAAATCGATATATCGGTCGATCTCTAAAACAAACCTTACTGACCAATATGATATAAGCTTTTCGGTATCATAGCATGATACAGGAGATATCAATTTTTTTTGCATTAAAAAATATATATATAGTCAAATGAGTTCTGCATTAAAGCATGCAAATGAACATAAGAAAATTGTACACTGGATGAAATTCTGGGTGATTTGCGCATATAATTTTTGGCAGCAAAATGTGGGATGACATTTTCTGGTCACACCACTTTGGGTGTGACCAGGCCTTAAAATTATAGTCTATCTTAGCTTTTAAACCTGCAAATGAACAAGTGAAAATTTGGCAGAGGACGTTACACTTTATCAGACATTTGGACATTACAAACAATCAACTGCTGGAAAATGGCACTACAAGATATAAGAGGAGTTGTTAGTCTGTTTACAACATCAGAGAAACTGTTAGAGTAGAACAAGAGATGCTTACCTCTTTGGATAAACGAGTAAATACATCCCCACCCCTGAGAAAATCCAAAATTAAATAGAGTTTCCCTTCGGTCTGAAAGGCTGTAAGTGGAAAAAACAATATCAGAGCTGGGGAATTATGGGGAATTCAATGTAAATGTCAAACATACCACGAAAAATAAATAAATAAAGCAAGTAAAGGAACAAAATCACTTTTAAACTGTTCCTTTAAGCCTATATTCATTGTATATAATGGATTTTTTTCTCACATATATTTAAGCATACCTATTTTACGGTTTCAAAATAAAACACTTCATGGTATCAGCATTTTACAGATTAGACAGAGACATTTACATACACTCATGGCAGCACTGCTTTCTGAATTTATAAGAGCCACATTTACAAGTCACTGGGCTTAACTGATGTTGAAAACTCAGCAAATCAAACACTCTAGAATGTGCACATTTCACCAAAATGGGCTGTAATGATCACTGGACAGATCTGCACACAGGGCTGACCAAACCAAGATGAAGTTTGGTTTACAGGTCAAGAGATCAGTTTTATTTATATATATATATATATATATATATATATATATATATATATAAGAACCACTTATGCATTTCTATCACCAGAATCAGACAATATCAACAAATGCATGTTTTCACTGCAAAAAGTCTGTAACATAAATTGCCCACTAAATGTAATAAAGCTACATCTTAAACTATCACTCAGAAGGTTTCTCCAGGAAGTCTTACCATAGTGCAACTTCACAATGAAAGGATGATTGACCTCCACCAGAATATCTCTCTCCATCTTGGTGCGAACTCTGTCCCTCACTGCAACACAACACACACAAACGAGGAATAAACACGAGTATAGCATCACAGAAATGTGCTGGCACTAATGCAGACACTCACTGACCTTTTAAAGATGCCTTTTTGAGCACCTTCATTGCATAAAGCTGTCCGGCATCCGGGCCTATCAACTTCCGCACCAAAAACACCTGAGGACAGGACAGATCACAGGTCACCTTCCAGCTTACACTGACACAATTCTCTCATATCAGCATACATGAAAACAAAACCTGACTGTTTGCAACAGAGACAAATGCTCAAACCATTCTGGTTTCACAATGAAATTAAAAAAGGGGAACTGTATTGGAGAATATTTGTTATTTCCATCCCCACAAAGAGTTTGAGGTCTTCGGTGATGGCGTGGGCCTTGTGGGAAATGTCAGATTCAACAGGGAGTTAAGCGGCAATAATTCTCCTATTTCTGCACACAAACAAGCGCACAGAGACCCAACTTTTCTGGAGGTCTCAGTCCACCTCCAAACTAATTCAACACAGTTCAACTAAAATATGAATGCAACATGGACAAAAACACATCTACACAAACCGAAACCCATTACAGCTTGGTAAAGGTTTGGAACACCTGTCTCTTTGCAGCAGATCTTCATTTGTCTGTGCATCTGAGGAATTACTAGTGCTGTTTTGACTCCATAACATACTTTATAAGTTCTCAGCTTGTGAAATATCACCATATGCACACACATACAAAAAATGCATTTAGCCCAGCATTTTATGGATGCTAGATGTTTAGATGCACAAATCAAATATATCACCACACTCCCTAAACACAGAAAGAGGTTCAATGACATGAGGCACTTTGTCAGCGTATGGTTCAATTGTCACAGAACCAAGATGCACCACTTTTCTTTGGAAGAAGAAAGTACTGTCTTTAATACCTCTTTTGACTGGCGCATGTCGTGGAGAAACAGAGGAAACCGCACTGGCTGCCGTACAAACTGAACTGTATTACAGTACTAGTAAACGTAAACTGGCTTTTTGAAAGCTGTCTCCAGTGAATTAAGAAAAAATTCTTAAAAATCAAGAAGGATTTTCTAGACAAGTAAAAATTATTGTCTTGTTTCAAGCAAAAACTAACTTAATTTTGACTTGTTTTTGCTGAAAACAAGACACTAATTTTTACTTGTCTAGAAAATCCTTCTTGATTTAACAATTTTTAGATATTTTGGCTGGAAACAAGACAAAAAAAAATCAAAGGCAGGCATTTTTTGCAGTGTGCATCAGTAACGTGTCAGGAATTCGGGGCTGACCTGGCCCAGCATTTTGGCCATGGATCTCACAGCTTCGCCAACAGCTCAAGCGTCGCATCAGAGCCCAGGTAGTGCTTGAGGGGGCATTGGTCAGTTCAATAACAATACAGTACCAGTTTGTTTGCACAGCTATGTAATATTAATAATCTTGCACATGATCAGTCACTCTAGCTAATGTTGATATCATTCTGAAGTCGAATCTTCTGGTGTTCTGAAGAGTAGTTTATTTTGCACAATTTGCAGCACTGCAGAAACAGACAGAAACACCAGCTTCACTGTTTATCAAAAAATGTTGTTTCCCATGTAAATACTCTAACCTGTTAACATGAGCAGCAAAAAAAATTATAAATATACATACAGTGCTCAATCTTTTGATGTAAAAACTAGCAATTAAAATTAGGGATGCATCGATCCGATACTCAGGATAGGTATCGGCTCCGATACGGTCATTTTCTGCAGATCGGGTATCGCTCAGACGAGGCCGATATTGTGCGTATACTATTCCGTGTTATTGTTGAGCCCCTCGAAAGGCACAAAAACATTATAAAAGCACCATAAGGTTTTCGAGCACTATTTCTCAAGTGTTCTGAAGCTGTTCCATAGTTTAATCTGAGGTACAGATGAATATTTAAGTCTTAAATTCAAGTTCAGGTAAACTCTTCTCTCTGCCGCGGCTGTCTGTCATCCTCCATTCAGCAATCAAACTGCGTGTCGCGTTCGGTTACGACATTCAAACTACAGTACAGGTTTAAAACTGTTAAAAGAAAAGGCTTAATACACTTACGCACAGATTTAATACACTACGCATTAATATCTCTTCCCTTTGTACTTTGAATGTTTCTATGTGGACTCAGAGGCCTGCGCTGTGACTCCGTGTCGCTTCAAGCGCATCATTCAGCACGAGATGCTCATAAGCGCTTTCTGCTGCTCTATATGGGAGTCTTATTATAATACTTCTGCGCAATGAAACATTATTAACAGTCCTTCTTGTTCTGTCCTATCAATCATATGTTGCTGCCTTCATTACTGTGCTATAGATTTAAAAGAAATATTTTAATTTTATAGTAGCCTATATATTTATATATAAAAGGTATTTGCTTGTTTTTTCATGAATGTATCTTACAACAATTCAAAGAGCAATGTGTATTTCACCAGATTTAGTCCTACACTTATTCACTTTTAATTGTAAATAAAAGTTTCACTAGGTTTTATAAAATTATTGTGCACCCATGATTTTTCTAGAGTATCTTTTGCTGTATTATAAACCAAGTTTATAATAGTATTTTTGTCATAGATTGATATATTTTTTTATTTGTTATTTTTAATTAAAATTACGTTATCTATATGTAGTAGATTGTGTTTAACACACAAAAGAGTAACACACAGAAGTATAGAAATTCTACATCAATTAAAAAAAAAAAAAAAAAAACTGCGCTGGTATCGGATTGGATCGGTATCGGCAGATACTCAATGTTCAGGATCTGATCGGTTCTGAAAAATGGTATCGTTGCATCCCTAATGCACTGCAGCAGTCTAAGACTTCTGGGAAGAATAGGGTTGGGTATTTGAATTTGATCAATTTCGATTCTAATTTTTAAAAAATTCAGTAAAAATTAAGTCAAGCATTTAGATGTCAAACACATTATTCGGTCTTTTTACAAAGTGTTCTGTTGCGGCTGAATAACATGAGCAGCTTACAGAACACTGAGGCCATTTACACTTTTGCCGATGGTTTTAACAAAAAAAAAAAAAAAAAAAACAGCAAAAACAACTAGACTAATATAAAATTCAAACATTAAATTGTTAAAGAAGTAAACAGTAATAAAATGGGAACAAACAAATCAATTTGCAATTGCATAAATACAACAACTAATTTCAGGTACAGAAAAATAAATCAAAAGTTTAAAAACACTATAGATTTCTTTTGACAAATAAAATATTAATCCTTATTAAAGCTACGAAAGATATTCAGTCAAGATCAGTGAACGATTTTCTTTTGTTCTTTGATTAACACTGATGACAGGCAGCACATTTATTAGGCTGCTGTCTCTTTAACACCGAACCTAAAAACACTGCTCCACATACATTTTCTTTCAAAACGGTTTACACTCATTTAGGAGAACAACAGCTGTGTTTATGATGATACACTGATGTATTTTTGTGCATATTGGTTGGTAAATGTGAACTAGAAGTCTGTTCCATCCCGGAACAATCTTTTCTGCTGTGGAAATGCACAGACCGGTTGGAGAACGGACACAGACGGAAACCCACACCTCGCTATTCTCATGCTTCAGATGTGCGCGGTACGCATAACAGTGCACAAGTTATTTATCTTCCTGTGCTTAAATGGTTTAAAATCACATTAAAATGCAAATGCAGGAATAGTCAAGGAATTGAAATGCACGTCTAATAGAATGCCCAGTTCTTGAAAAATGGAACCCAACCCGTGAAGAATGCAGTTAAAAAGATAATTGTAAAGATAACAAAACTTATTTTTAACACAGCGTAGCATCTTAAAACAGGACTCATGACACAAGACACCAAAGAAAAACAGTGAGTGGTCAGACATAAATTGAATGTGTTAATGTTTTAGCTGCTGGTCTGTGTGAATGATAGGAAGAGAGCGGCTGTCCACCGGAGAGTGCTTTCAGTCTCTGTTTCAGTCTCGCAGCTAACGCTCTGATGCAGCGCTGCAGGCAGAAATGGGCCCGAATCCCTTCGAGTCAGTGCAGGACTGATCCACAGATACCAGGAGTGTTTGGTTGCTGTTATCGCACCAGATCCTAAAGCCACAAGGTTAGGCTTCTAATTCGACTGTACTCATTTATAGTAATAATGTAAGCAAGTTGCTAAAGGCACAGATAAAGGATTATGACTGAAAAAGAAAACAAATAACACTAAAAGACAGATTTATGACATGAGTGGTAATTAGGCCTGCAGCGGAAACTAGGGATGCACCGATACTGATATCGGTTTGGGGCCCGATACTGAGCTCCTGTACTCGTACTCGTTAAAATGCCCCGATACCAAACAGCTTATAAGTGCCATATTCAGACAAAGAAATAGACAACAGAACAACAGACAGCAGAATGGAGTTATTAGAGATTAAGGATGTCTACGAAGTATATGCATGCAATGAAATTAATGTTAAACATTCAGTATTGACGCCTGTATAGCTGATGTGCGCGAGCTGATGGGCTAAGCAAAGCACACTGAGTGGATTGAGCGCGCGGCGGCACAGATGCGCGAGCTCGTCGAGTGAATATCCCTTTCTCACAGACATCACTGGATAGTTTGTAGTTCGGTCGGATGTGTCAAAAACAAGTAAAACAATACGCGAGTTACTTAACGGTAGGGACGGAGGGAGGGAGAGAGAGAGAGTGTGCGCGCACTTCTGTTGTGTGATCTTTATTGATGTTCGCTCACTTGGCACACGCATCATTTGGCTTAAAACTAAATCATAAATATAAGACCATTTATAGAGGTATTTGCTATAAACCATTTATTTTCAACCTTAAGCACACACGACATTCTGGCGAAAGTGAAACTAACAGCTTATGCGCTATGTTCTGTACTTGCCATTGCTATTTCCAACGCATGTTCAGCCAGGATTCCGAAAGGAGGAAAAAAGGCATCAAGTAGGGTTGAGACAGTGAGGAAATTTTCCCACTGGTTAATCGACGTGTCAACACCTTACGGTATCACCTCGGTGGATGGGGGTTAGACGTCGTTTGAGTCTTCTCTCTTTTCCTCGCTTTCCTTCGGTTTTAAATAGCTTGTAAGCTCTGTGCGCGTTTTATTGTCACTTTTAAATTAGTGGCAATTTGGCATCAATTACAGCATACAACATATAGCTAACTTTTATTAACAAAACAAATAAAAATGCACCATGCTATATGCCTAATATAAAATAACATAACTTACACATTTTAAATATGCATGGTAGGCCTATACAAAACTGAAAATCAGTAAAGACTGAGGAAATAATTATAAAACGTAGAACGTTTATTAGTGAGATGGAAAGTTTTGAGGCACGGACTGCATACACCTTGATGTAAAATAATGGGAAAAATATCACAGTTTAAATCAAATAAAAATCTGCAAATACTGTGGAACCAAATAGGCTAAATGAGAAACGAATGTTTAAAAAATAAATAAATAAATAGACCTTCCAGTATCACCTTAGATAAATGGCAGGTCAACAGGCTTTTCAAAATCCAAAAATATTTTTAAAACAGGCGCTTTTACATTTGGTTTTGAAACTCTTCTGCCATCGTCTTGTGTTTTTCACCTCACTCTTGTCAGTCAGCTCGACTCTCTCTCCTCAGGTGATAAATGAAATCTGATCTGTGATGCGCGACTGTCGTTCGTTCACAAAAATGATCCGAAATACATGCCTTACAGACATGATAAATATATCTAAAGAAAGCTTTAAATGGCTACTTAACGAAATAAATAAAAACGAAAATAAAAACTATTTAATACAATCGTTATCTGTGAAGATTCACTTCTCTCTAAAGGCACTATTACAGCAAACCTGCATTATTACAGCAAAACTCGTAATTACAGTACTGAGCCGCTGCAATGGAGCCGCTCTAATGCTATTAATTTAAAGATGATGTACCATAGAGCAAAAAAAATGAACAGTGAAAGTAACAAAAACTTGTAAAATACATTTTAATGGGCATAATTAAGTGTGAAAATAACCGAAGATATTATACAGTCAAATCAAAAAGTAAACTGTAATATCATACAGTGGACTACCAGTAAAATTTATACAAATTTGGGACAAAAAATTATTCAGACCGTCTGGGGAAAAAACTGAAGTTGAGGTTTGCATGAAGCTGGTTTACAGCATGCCCAGGAGACTACAGGCTGTCATTAAGACTATGGGTGGCCCGACAGAGTGTTGATCGTGTGTAAATATTGTCATACTAACAGCTGTCTGAATCATTTTTGGTTGATTGTAATCCATTATGTAGCTTTCTATCAAAGTTATCTGACATTATCAAGCTGAATTTGTTCAGACACAGTTTTACTCCGAGTTCTTGTCATATTTTATTACCATTTTCTAAACTATAGCGAATAAACCGTGATAATGTGAGAAATTTGAAAGGTGTTTGAATAAATTTTGGTTTGACTGTATTTATTTGATAAATGAAGTTAACCAATTAACATTATACATACTCTTTTGGTTTCTGTACCCAATATTTAAAAAATGTACAAATGCAATGAAAATATCAGTATCGGTACCCAGTATCGGGAAGTACCAAATATAAAAGTATCGGTATCGGGCGAATGCTGGAAAAAGTGGTATCGGTGCATCCCTAGCGGAAACCAAACAGATACTCTACAGTGCTTTCGGTACCGAACATAATGAAACAAATTATTTGTTATCTTTCGGTGCATCAAACAAAAAATTCAGTCATTTCGGAGGAAACGGCACTTCTCAGGTAAAGCACACTTAAGACATTAACTCAAGTGTATGACTGTATTCTAATAAGCACAGATCAACCAGCTGCCACAGCAAAACTGAGACTAGTTTTAAATTTTATAATTGACAACTGATTTTTGTTTATTGAAAATAAGACGTAATATTTAAAACATGAGATCTGAGGTGGAGAAAAATGATTTGAAACTTCAATAATCAAACCTGGAACTGAAAATACCACTTCATTTCTACACTGTTAATGTCTAAGATTTACTGCCATAATTATGCTGCTATGTTTAATAGTGTTTCAGTCATTTTGAAGTCATGTGCAATTGAGTGTCTTCACAATAAGAACTGCAGCAGCCACAGTCACTTACAAAATAAATCAGACGCTTCATTCTCCCTGTTGTACAAAAATCCCACCAAACCATGAATTCTGTGCTCAGCCTGACTGTTAGCACGTATGAAGTGAAAGAACCACAGACCTTCCCAAAGGAGCCTTGTCCCAAAACCTTGAGCAGCTCAAACTGGCTGGGCTCGGCCTTCTCACAGCCCTCCTTCACATGATGAGTGATGGGAATCTCTTGATAAGCGCCCTCGTCCTGCACACACAACACAAACACAGACATATATCCTGACAAGTCTCTGGAGGACAGCTTACAAAACAAATCTAGATCACTTCCAGGATTTCCTTTCAACTGCGTGACGCTGCATGATTCAACTGATGGACACCAGTGTTTACTTTCATCAGAAATAAAATGGGTTTATTAGTTACTGTTAACTTTATTCAGTATATTATTCAAAAACTCAATTTCATCAAAGCTTGCGGTAAGTGGATGTGGGTTTGTAATGGCCAATGCAGATATCTTCGAGAGCAGAGTAGCCAATTTACATACGGTCTTAATATTTCGTTAAATAATGAAAATACATTTTTAACTGTGGCTTAAGTTTCCAAATACTTTGGGGCCTCTGTATATGATATATCACAATTCAACTTAGACAGTCAATAAAATGCACACCATTGCTGCAATAAAAATATATTTTACATAATTGAAATTATTTCGAAACCACGACTAAGACTTTTCCTCGATTATCTTCTACACACACATAACCACCGTTATATTTTTAACAACATTCTAATATATAAGGCTGTTACAACACTAACATTTTAGATACCAGCGAAATTTCACAATTCTCAATTTCGATCCCATAGCAAACGTTTCTAGCTTAATTAAAAATAACATTCAAACATCTTTAAAGACAAGTCCTCAGCAATAAAATAGGATCAAATAAATCACAACCAGCAACACAGTAGCGTTAAAAACTACAGAAACTTAAAGAAAAGTAATCAGATCTAAAAATAAAACACTGCATAGCTTTCACTGTAATAATAGTTAAATCATTGTTAAAACTACAAAAGTTAAGGGCAGTGAGTGACTTTGTTGTTGGAATGAGCTCAAAGACACAGACAGCATCAGGTTCATTAAGCTGCTGTCACTTTAGAATCAGAAAGAGCTTTATTGCCAAGAGTGTTTACACACACAAGGAATCTGTCTTGGTGTTAGGAGCTTCCTGTACAGAAGTACAAACATAGTGCAGACAACATAATTAAGACTGAATGCACAAATCCAATATGATACACATTTGATTTCCTTCTCAACTTACATTCAATTACATAACCGACACTGTTTACTTGAATAAAAGAAAGGCATTTACACAATTTTGTGAGAAGATGTGACAGAGAACGGTGTATTTGCGCACTGAGAGGAGCTTCTAATGGTGCATGAGTACTGAACTGAGTTCTCTGTGCATCCTCTTGCACTCCTCTCTCACTTGAGTTTACTGCCAGTACTTTCAAACACATTTGTGACGAGGATGGGCATTAATAAAGCCTCATGTTGAAAGCCTGATCTCCAGTCAGAGGAGTCATGGAGACGGAGATACTCACACAGTGTGTGTAGGACTCCTCCTCCATCGGCTCATCCATCATCTGATGCCCATTCACCTGAAACACACACAGCACAGCAGCAACACACATCATTACCTCCTATTAGCAGTTACTTTTACTAGATTAGTACATTTTTCTAATAAATCTATCAATATCTTTATGATTAGCTTAATTCACTGGTTAACCTACCAATAAATGATAACTGTAACTTCTGTTTAATATTTCCATTGATGTATGGTTTGTTATGATCGGACAATATTAGGCTGAGATACAACTATTAGAAAATCTGGAATCTGAGGGAGCAAAAAAATCTAAATATTGAGAAAATCTCCTTTAAAGTTGTTCAAATGAAGTTCTTAGCAATGCATATTACTAATCAAAAATTAAGTTTAGATATATTTACAGTAGGAAATTTACTAAATATCTTCATGAAACATGATCTTAATATCCTAATGATTTTTGGCATGAAAGAGAAATGTATAATTTTGATCCATACAGTGTATTGTTGGCTATTGCTACAGATATACCTGTGTTACTCATGACTGCTTTTGTGCTGCAGGGTCAGATATGTGACGATTCAAATCGGTTGAGATGCTAAACAAATCGCGATTCAATTAGGGGCAGGAGTTTATATGAATGTGTGTCTGAGGGGAACTTACTGTCTTTAGAAAAGTTTAGATGGTATTTTTTCTTTTCACCTTGCCTCTGTATAATGCATATTAAAACTCATTACAGCGGAAACCATGGAAACGCTTAAAGCGCCACCTGCTGGCAGAGACTGATCTGCTCTCATTCAGCTCGTCTGCTGCTTCAGTTCATGCTCATATGTTTATGTATACAGTAGTTTCACAAAACTGAAGTCAGACCACTCTGTTTTTGCTTCAAATTTCGAAATTATACAATCTAATTTAGATTAAAGACTGCTCATGTTGTAAAAAAAAAAAAAAAAAATCCTGAATCAAATCGAGAGTTGAGTGGATCGTAACATGCTACTTTTGCAGTGCATTTTTAGTACCATTTTGTTTCATTGGTAACAGCCTATTATTCTAATGTATTAAATATATACAAAATAAATAAAAAAGATAGTACATCTAATAATGTAATGTTAGAAAATAAAATACCAGAAATCAAGGGAGCAAATGTCATTCCTTAATGAAAAAGTCTCTACTGTGAACGGAGTGAATGTGTGACCTGTGCTGGCAAAACAGTCGCAATGAGCAATTTATTTATTTTTTTAACAAGTTATTTTTATTTTTACAATCTCCAAAAAACTTCAATGATGTATGATTTTTTTGGAATCGGACAAAAAAATTAAAATAAAAGACTGAGCTACAGCTGTTTGAAGTCGATACAGTCAGCAAAGACAATTTAGAGAAGAATAGAGTTAAAGCTTTCTGAAGGTCCCAAAGCAAAATCACTATATAGATCATTTTTAAACTTTGATATTAAACATTAGAACAAAGATGTAAATAAACAGTAGAACAAATAAGAAACAAATTAAATTTGTTAATCTTACATCTAAACATAAGAATAAGAAAAACAAATAGGCTAATGAAATGTACAAATCACTTTAGTGTATTCATCACAAATTATTAAAACTACAAAAGCAGTTCAATCAAGAGCAGTGAGCGACTCCTTTTCTGTTATTGGTAGATGAGCATTGAGACGTATGGCTTATATAATAAGATTTAAGCAACTGTAATGTAATTCTATCTAATATGAAGCGTGTCACGGTGTTGATTTCCACGCGTCCAGCTCAGGATCACCGTGTGTTCAGTGTCTCACAGCGACGCTGTTCTCTGCATCTGCTCAGTTTGGGTCGCTCGGGACAGTAACGAGTGCCACCCGTTTCACCAGAGACTGGAGAAGTGCTCATAAACCTGAAGACCTAGCGCGTGTTCGGACAAAATAAGAACTTGATGGTTTAACATTTAAAAATGTATAAATTGAGACATAATTATTAGTGTTTCATATTGAAAAATCTGATTTTTTTTTACAACAGAGTAATATTACAAGGGTAACCTTTCTTATTCTGCTTAATATTTTAACAATAATTTCACTTTATCCTAAATTTTTCCCTGGGCTCCGTTCTTCGTACCTCGCTTAATACATCTGAGACGATTTGAAAGATTCCAGATCTTATAATCTTGATAACTGATCTCTGGCTAATTTGGTTCTTCAAATGTATTTGCGTATTAGATTAAAATACCTGAATTAAGTTGTCTAAGATTACTGTGCGTTCTCGTGTTCTCTGAAAAGGGCAGATGTATCGATCCATGAAACCACGATCAGCAGTCAGTGATTGGCTGTTGGCAAAACAGCAATGTGATGACATCATATCATTAAAACAGACACCTGACGGAAAACTTGACAAATATCTGGACCTTTATAAGGAAACAGCCAAGCGAACAAAACTACATAAATGTTATAATAGATATAGATAGTTATTTATATTCATGATTTCTAGTATTTGTGCAGGCTTTACATTTTTATTTCAGTGTTGTAATTAGCCATTCATTTAATTTTATATTTGAAGCAGATTTCTTACGTGACAGAATTAACTGAAGTGTCTTAGAGATCAAGTTATCTGCATCTCCTGCGCCATCAAGCCATTGGCATAATATCTGTCACCACTCCAATTAATGCACGGCTCAGATTAAGTGCACATGTAAGACTACAATACAATTATAAACTAATTATTTAATCACTAATAAATATTTTGAGTAAAACTATATACATATATTATTATTATTTTTTATCATTGTCTCTGGACCAGTAGGGTAGTCTTGTAATACAGTAGCGGTGGCTGGGACAGATATTAATGATCATTTCTGCTTAAAAAGATGCAATCTAATCCTGTTTACATGAAGTAAGCTGCTCCCGAGCAGGTTTAAGCTTACGGACCTGTTGCTATGACAACAAGTCCAAATGATCCAAGATCAAGCCAAATCATCAACAATCAAATCCAGCTAACTGAGTTAGTGACGTACGAAGAACAGGCCCCAGAATGATTCAGCTCTTCCACAATACTGACATTTCATATCATAACCATGACTATATCTTACATCCTGACCCTAAGCTGTTATTGTAGCATGCTGAACACTGATGATGTTGAAGTGTGATCACAGAAAAGCACTTTAAGTCATTAATAACACACTGGTCGACCCGTAGAGCACAGGATCACACACACTTTACAGCAGACACTGATGATATTAACAGAATGTCTTGTAACTGCTATGAATAATAAAGATAAATCCCATGCATGGAAATTGATGCTGATAGCATCCTTCAGTGAGGAAGAGCCACAACACCGACACACCTCGGAGTCATTAAAGCAGTTAACTATTAGTTCAAACAGAAAGCGGTGCACTGATCTGGGTTACAGCAACACTTATCTGGACAAAAGCCACTGCTGAATTTATATTATACATAAAGCCCAGCAGTTCTGGCAGGATCCTGTCGCTTAGGTTTATGAGGTATTTTAGAGTGTTTTGTGGATTAATTGTGATTTTGTGTTGTTGGTGTGAGTGCTTGTTTTGTATTGTTTATATGTGAGCCCTTTATCTAAGACACATGTCTCTCTGGTGATGGATAGTAAAGTTATTAGACTCTATGAACACAAACAGACGGATATCTGGATATCTACAGACGGATAAACAGCGGATCAAACACCTTTAGTCTGATTGATGTAGTCGGTGTGTGACTAACAGATATAAAGCACTGAAGGAGTTATTTAGCCACAGATAACCTTAGTTTACACTGACATTCACGTGCGCGCGCTTTAGTCATGACTCATGAGGTGAATCTGATCAACAAGCGCAGGCTAATCATCTTCATCTTCATCATGCTAGTGCTTTACCCTCCTCAGAAACACGACGACACTGACTGGAGCAGCGTTAGCTTTAGTGTTGTGAAGGATTGACTAGAAGCATCATTATCAGATGCTAACGGCTAATGCTAACGCTGTCGTCACGCGAGTCTCCACACTACGTGCGCGCACCCGCGCCGCTCTCATCACCGAAAACACACACAAGCCGCCGTTAACGGCACCGAGAATCCGCCGCGGCCGGTGAACGCGCTCATATGTGCGACATACCTCGCTGCTGACGCTCTGCACCTCCATTTCGCGCGAGGCCTCCTGCGCGGCGCCGAAGGACATCATGCGGTCGAGCTAGACGCGTGTTCCGCGAGGCATCTCCGCGTCGTGTGTGTCCGTTAAACGCGCGTGTGATCAGCTGACGCGAGCGATAGAACGCGCGGGCCGCTGCGCTCCCGATCCGCTCAAATATGGCCGTCTCTGCGCGCGCCCGCTGAAGACGCCAGCGCTGACGTCACCGTGACGCAACCCAGCGGAGGATTTCCCCACCGAGGCGCGCGACCCCTTTAAACAACATCCCAACACTGATCCCAACACTGAGAGATGAGCATCCCAACACTGAGAGATGAGCATCCCAACACTGAGATGCATGACAGCGCACTCAACTCAAGATTAAAGCTTTGGCTCACACACAATGGGGGAAAAATACTATGGAAGTCAATGGGGACCAAAAACTGTTTGCTCACCCACATTCTCATGCTGGTTTGGAACAATTTAAGGGTGAGCAATTGATGACAGAATGCATAAAAATAAATGCATAAAATATGTTATTGCACACACGGCACAAAATTGTGCTTTGCCACATAATACTCCAAATGTAGTTGTGCGATCAGGAGTGATGGCAATGAAGATTTTTATGTCATCTGCATTCAGGTGTCCCGAGACGATGACATAGGCTCCAACAGTCCCCTAACCAGAGATAAGCAGTTTATCAGAAGGATGGCTGCTGTGTTCATGAACATGCAAAAGTGTTAAGTGTGACTCCTCGTTTAGGCCAGTGAGTGTTTTCTCATTTGACTATTATTCTGGATTCATACAGGCAGCCACCAGTTTGTGAAAATCCAGGGCTGTGTTTCCCAAAAGCATTATAATCCTGAGTAGATCGTAGCAGCATTGCCAGCAGGGACACACAGACATTTTCAGGGGCAGGGGCTCAAGTGGAAAAAGGGCACTTCTCATATTTATTTATTTTTCTTAACAAAATGTTAAATATATTAGGGGTGTGTGATATTGACAACAATATATCTCAATATTTTCTGGGATTTTATCGATAACGATAATTAGATGATATTTAGCTGAGTGTGTTATTGTGCTGGTATCTTAAGGACTGATGTGGACAGCTGACTCCTAAAGTTTTTGATATTCTGCATATTCTGTGTGGTGATCAGATCACAGCAGTGATAGAAATTAATCTTTTCCAATAAGTTTAAATTGATTTTTACCTTTTATGGGCATTTTTACCTTTATAAAGCCCTTTTTTTCTAAAAGTGTGCATCGTCTTATCAGTCAAATTCTTAAACTGAATCAGTCAATTAGAATAATAAGTCATTTGGAAGTTACCAAGCAAATTAAATCAGTATTGACAAAATTAATCTTTGCAATGCAGAGGAAACCAGCGTACAGAGTATAACCAGCAGTGAAATGTAGGTCAGGTCCGCTCCAATGACAGTGCAATTATATAGAATACAAATATTAAGAAAAAGAAAAGTTGACTAAATTAAAGAATAAAATAAAATAAAAGATAAAAAATATAGATATAAATATAAATGTGCAGGTCAGTATGTTGTTGACTTAAATAGTAATAAGAGGAATGTGCAAAAGAATGTGCAAAAAAGTTGTCCAGGGTATTTAAATAGCAGCATATGAGGTAGAAAAAATTCTGAAGCTTATTGATATGGTGATATTTACATGGAGTAGAGTGATGTTATGACACAGAGTTAGAGTTTAGGAGCCTGATGGCCTGGAGGAAGAAGCTCCTCCTAAGTCTCTCAGTTTTTGCCATCAGGCTACGGAAGCGCTTACCAGATGGAAGCAAAGTGAATAGTCGGTTACCAGGGTGATTAGAGTCCTTGATGATTTTGACAGCTCTATTTTTGCAGCGTTTGAGGTAGATGTCCTGCAGAGAGGGGAGAGCAGACCCTGAGATGCGCTCAGCTAAGCGCACAACTCTCTGTAGTGCTTTGCAGTCCTGATTGGAGCCGTTTCCATACCACACTGAGATGCACTGAGTCAATACACTTTCTATGGTCCCTGAATAGAAAGTTTTCAGGATTGCTGGTGAGACCCTGAATTTCCTCAGCTGTCGCAGATGGTACAGTCTTTGCCTGGCTTTCTTAACCTGTGTTTGGATGTGTGTAGTCCAAGTCAGGTTCTCGGAGATGTTTACACCGAGGTACTTGAAGCTACTCACCCTCTCCACAGGGGTCCCACTGATCATAAGAGGAGTGTAGGGCTGCTGCTGTCTCTTCCTGAAGTCCATGATCAGCTCTTTAGTTTTGCTCACATTCAGAGATACCCCTTTTCCACCAAAGCAGTTCCAGGTGCTAGTTCAGAGCCAGTGCTATTGCCGGTTCTTAGTTGGTTCGACTGGCGAGCCCTTTAAGAACCGGTTGCTTTTCCACAGGCTAGAGAGCCAATACAGAGCCAGGTCTTACGTCACTGTATACGTTTCATGTTTCGGTTCACTAGCGCGGCACAACAGGCTTGTTCGAGGTGCATCAGCACCATGCAGATCGATCGACCGGCACACAACACACTAAACCACCGCGAGAGCGATCCAAAAGCATAAAGAGCCGTCTGCTTTCCAGTCGCTCCCGCAGCACCCCGATGCCTCGCACTGACCGGTCCACGCAGCGCCGATCTATCCCGGACAAGCTTAAACAAACTATCAGCAATGGTGGACGTTGCGTTGCTATTGATGTTCATGGCTTTTGCGAACCTACATCGGCATCCAAACACGGCGAATCAAACGTGTTAGCGTTTAGCTGCTATTTCAAATATGGCGGTCCAAGTTTCTGTTCGTCTTGTTGGTCACGGTAACCCCGCTCCCAGCTCCTGACGCAAGCGGTTCTTCCTCTAGCCCAGCAATGTTTTGGTGCTACTCAAGAACCGCTTTTCCTGGTTCGGAGCTGGTGCTTTGGGTGTTGAAAAACAAAGAACCGGTTTGAAACTAGGCTCTGGCTCCGAACCAGCACTGGAACTGCCTTGGTGGAAAAGGGGTAGAGAGACAACAAGAGAGACAGTTGTCCTGGCACCATGATGTGAGTCTCTCTAACTCATCCAAGTATGCAGTCTCATCGTTGTTGGAGATGAGGCCCAGAACCACAGTATCATCAGCGAATTTGATAATAGATGTGGAGCTGTGAGAGGATACGCAGTCATGCGTGTAGAGAGAGTAGAGCAGGGGACTCAGGACACAGCCCTGTGGGGCTCCTACGTTCAGGGTGATGGAGTTTGAGGTGAACCGGCCAACTTTCACCACTTGAGGTCTGCCGGTGAGGAAGTCTTGAATCCAGTCACAGAGTGAGGAGTTTAGACCGAGGTCTGTGAGTTTAGATGCCAGCTTGATGGGGACTATAGTGTTGAAAGCTGAGCTATAGTTAATGAATAGCAGCCTTACATAATTCCCATTGTTGCTGTCCATGTGTGTGAGGGAAGAGTGGAGGACGTGATAGATGGCATCGTCAGTAGATCTGTTTGGGCGATAGGCAAACTGAAGAGGGTCCAAAGTATCAGGTATGGAGGAGCAGATGTGGCTCTTTACAAGTCTCTCAAAAACCTTCATGACTATAGATGTGAGGGCAACTGGGCGATAGTCATTCAGGCAAGAGGGTTTATTGTTCTTTGGCACAGGGATAATGACAGATTTTTTTAAATGCGGTGGGAACCACGGAGGTAGCAAGGGACTCATTAAAGATGGAAGTGAACAAACCAGCGAGCTGATCGGCGCAGGACCTCAGAACACGGCCGGTTATCCCATCAGGTCCGGCTGCTTTCCTGACGTTCACTTTCTTTAGCGCCCTCCGAACCTCATCCTCCGACACGGTGATTACAGGATTATCGCTGCTCTGCCTGCTGCTTCCTGACGCGCTGGACGGCAGAGACGCGCTGCCACCGGTGCAATCGAAGCGGCCGAAGAAGATGTTTAACTCGTCGGCCAGCACGGATCTGCTCTCACCTCCGCGGAGGATTTGTTTCCGAAGGCACAGATGGTCCTCAGTCCCTGCCACATCCGTCGAGAGTCATTGAGCTGGAAATGAGACTCAATTCTCTCTCTGTATATGTGTTTGGCGGCTCTTACTGCGCGTCGGAGAGCATAGCACAATGCTTTGTACTCGCTCATATTCCCGGTCAGAAGAGCCTCATTGTAAGCGGCAGTGCGTGTGTTAACCGCAGCACAGATTGTTCTGTCCACCCACGGTTTCTGGTTGGAGAATGTCCTTATCGTTATTGTTTCTGTAGCTTGCTCGGTTAGCATGTTTACAAAGCTCAATGCTACATCCGTGAACTCGCTGACGTCAGAAGAATTCGCCCGGAACATATCCCAGTCGACGTCATCAAGAGCCGCCAGCAGCATAGCCTCTGAGTGGGAGGACCAGCGCGTCACTACTCTCTGCACCTTTGTTTATATTCCGGTGTGAGGAAAATGGCGGCATGGTCCGATTTGCCAAAAGCCGGTAGTCAGCGGGCTTTGTAGGCATTCTTGAACTGAGTGTAGCAATGATCCAGTGTATTTGGTCCTCTAGTTGGACAGGATACATGTTGATAAAAGTTCGGCATGACCTGCCTGAGGTTTGCTTTGTTAAAGTCTCCCGCGATGATAAAGGCAGCGTCAGGATGTTTGTTGATGTAGCCGCTGAGCACATCGTGAAGCTTAGACAAAGCCAAGCCGGTTTCTGCTTGTGGTGGAATGTACACAATGATCGATAAAAACTCCCGGGCAGATCAAATGGGCGGCAAGAAATGGAAAGATGTTCCAGATGAGGTGAGCAGGAACGCGACAGAATGGAGATATTCCTTCTTGTTAATCATGAAACACACTCCTCCACCCCTGGATTTACCGGCTGTTCTGTCCGTCCGAAAAACAGAGAAGTTCTCACTGGGCATTACAGCAGTGTCCGGGACCGAGGACGAAAGCCACGTTTCTGACAAACAAAGGATGTTACAGTCCCTTATGTCCCGTTGGAAACTAATCCTGGCTCTAAGATCTTCCATCTTATTCTCCAAGGATTGGACATTTGTGAGCAGCATGCTCGGAAGAGGAGGACTGTGAGCCCTTTTCCTGAGTCTATCTCGACTCCCAGCGTGTTTCCCGCGGTGTTTCTTGATCCTTCGCCTCGGGGGGTTATTGTCTATCTCCGCGTTCCGAAGAATCTCCAGAGGCCATGCTGGATTCGTGGCTAAAGTGTCCTGGAACAGGTTAGTGTAGCGGTTTCCAATGTCCAAAAGTGTTTCTTTGTTATAGGTCATCAGTGCCGATGTGAGATGTGTAAAAAGATAAAGTAAAACTAAGCAAAAAAGTAAATAAAAACACAATCTTAATGGAGCGACCTGGACGGCGTCCTAACACAGCGGCGCCATCTTGAAAGTTGGAGATAAAAGTAAAAGTAGGGGACGAAAAGGGATTATTTTTGGTGTTCCTCTCAATATAGGTATGGAAGAGTTTAAAGTTAACTTAAAGAGAGGGAAGATGGTAAATGCACAAAGGGTAAAATCAGGTGCAGATGGAAACAGAAGAGACACTGAAACAGTAGTAATAGAATTTCAAGGGAATGGAATTCCAAAAAGAGTAATGTTGGGTGTGAAAGAGTAATGTTGGCTACATTGTAAGAGAGTGACCAGTGACCAGTGAGGCGTTTTAAGTGCCAAAGGTTTGGGCATGTTGCTACAAGATGTTTGGAACAGTGTAGATGTGCTTCTTGTGGAGGAAACCATGAATATGGCAAATGTGAGGAAGGAATACAACCAAAGTGTTGCAACTGTGGAGAGGCACATAGTGCACCATTCAAATGATGTGAAGTAAAGAAAATGGAAATGGAGATTCAGAAAAGGAGGGTGGAGAAGAAGATAACATATGTGGAGGCAGCAAAACAAGTTAAAGGACAAACTAGAGATCAAAGAGGTCAGTCAGGGGTTTCAGTTGAAGGAAACAACGGAGTTCCAGAAGAAATTATGATGACTGAAAAGAAAAAAATAGTAACATTTATTGCAGGAGTTATAAATGGTAAAGCTGGGATTGAATCAAAAAAACTAAAGACACAGTTAGTTGTTATAGCAGCAATGACAGCCATAACTTGACTTGGGAAGAAGTTAGAGATGAACTTCAGATAAGATCAAGTCAAGAAACTTGATAATACTTATAAATGGTAACAACAATTCAGTGGAATGCAAGATCTCTGATAGCAAACGGTCAGGAGTTCAAGCATTTTATTGAAGAGTTAAGTATAAAACCAGATGTAGTATGTGTTCAAGAAACTTGGATGAAACGTTGTTTAGATTTTGTTTTAAAAGGGTATAGTATAGTAAGGCACTATAGACATATACACTATAGACTATATTACAATACAGTAATTGTCAGGGTCACTCTGAATATATATGAATGAGCTAACCTATAAAGGAACACTTTTTATGAGTGTTTGAATGTTCAGAAATAATCAAGTCCTAGGACGCATTTTGTTGTTTGGGGTGATTTTGCTTTTAGTTTTCTCCAAAACTATAGAGTAAATTCACTTGAAAATTAATACAGTAATATTCAGGGTCACTTTGAATACATATCAATTGAAAGAATGAGCTAACCTATAAAATAACACTTTTTATGAGTGTTGGAAAATGGGACACAGTGCATGTGCTAGGACCAGGACTTAATTTGTGCCGGAACAAGCCGGATCCGGATCTGCCACCTCCGAAATCTGATCCGGCATCTCATTTTGTCAGATCGCCCTCCTCACGCGCCAATGAAAGACGTTTGTGCTGACCTGTAATGTGCATAATATGAAAAATCCTCTATAATGACCACGCTTGCTGCAGATCTACATTTGAAATAAAGAACCTGAGCACACAAAAGACGCGGCATGTGAACTGCTCTGCTCTCACAAGACATAATGCACAGATCCATAGCCTATACACATGCGTTTTCTTTCTCAGCTGTTCACATTTACTTAAGAAAAAACCTGGATACTGGCCAGGATGGCCATTTTTGCGTAATGTTTTGTGTATTTGGCCACTTAAACTCAACAACAAACTATGAAAAATAACTCAATATGATACTCGCTAGGCGGCTTTGGATGTGATTATGAGCGTTCAGCCTTGAAACAGCCTTGGCTTAAAAAGACGTGCAAATTACACATTTTTGTGATGATGCAACAATGACCCTATTAAGCAAGTGACAATTTTGACATCTGTCCTGAAATGCGAGCGCAAGCCTTGGATCAGCGACAGCGTGCAGCAGCTCATAGATGCGCTGATGTGAAAAGTGACAGTGACGAGCTCTGCGTTTTAGCCATAAACTCTATGGTTTTACCCCAAGTTGAACAGTTATCAACTCAAAAGAAAAGAGACAGTGCAAACGACTTTGTAAATTATTATGATGGCAGTGCATCAAAATTCAGTGTCATCAGTTTGCCAAAAAGAACACAGAACCTTTTACGCACAATTTACATGTGGCAGGCAGTAGGTGTACATTTCTTTCATACCAACTAACATTTTGAAAATACGAACAATTTTATACATTTGAAAAGTTTATGTCAATACGGCTTTGTGAAAGATTTACACAAAAATTTGTTCTGCTCGTGTTTCATGAATGAGGCCCATAGAGTGTAAGTGATTATACATAGCTCGGCAAAAGGCAGATTCAAACCCGGGTTGATCGCGTCAAACGTCAGTTCTGAGAGTCTTACACTCTACTGCCTACCCACTGAAAATGTTGAATTGAATGCATCTTTTCTTAATCTTGATTGTCCCAACCAGACATTGGTGGGCAGAGCTAGTGTAGGTAGCATTTTCCAACAAGAGCGCTATTTGCACTTAGTGTAAAGTGTCTTCCCCTCGATTGGGCCCCAAGTGCGCATGGGCTCGTGCCTATAATGCCCATTGGATAATCCAGTCTTGCTGGTAGGTTTTCATTGCGCAAATTAACACACTCTCTACGTTGAAAAATAAATAAATAAATAATGAAAAGCATTCTTATCTCTTAACCCAGACACACATTCAGTCACACATAAAGATCGCGTTGCGCATGCATAAAGACATTCAGCAACACTGAATATTTTACATTTTTATTAATTTTATCAATAAAATACCCGCTGAAGAGCTACATTATCTTTTTCAGCAAGGAGTTGGTAACATTGTTTCTGAAGCAGTTAATGCCACAGCTTCACTGTTAGAAACGTGGCAAAAATTTAGTTAATTCTTACATTTAAGTCTCTCTCTCTCTCTTTTGTAAATGAACACTTGATGAATTACACTTTTTTCTGAAAATAGAATATCGAAGTGGAGATCGCTAAACTGCAAGCTTACCGGCATTTTCAGAAAGCCAGTGCTTTTATCCACAGTAGAGAGAGAGCGCGTGCACATGGTTGCCAGGTTTCCGTATTGTGGAAGTGTGAAGCTCTGTTTTGGGGATTACGTCTATTTATATCAGGCAACCCGGTTGTGTTCCTCTGCAGCAAGATTAAAACTAGTTGTAGCTGATATATTATAGTTACTCTATTCATTATTTTTTAGAAACATTGCACTTTTCCACTCCATTCTAAACAGTGTTCTTGTTCTTGTAATTTGTTCTCAAATTAAACGTGGTCCACTGTTGCGCATGTGCCGCAATATTGATATTGAAACAGCTGTATCGTCAAATCCCTGTGACGACATCGTCGTATCACAGCCCTAGAACTGCCCCTGATTTAGTACTACTGATGACAATAATGTGTGGCTATGAGAGAGATGATCTTACCACAGTTTCTCCAGTTTACAGTGATCCTCCAGTCCAGCAGACAGCAGCATGACTCCAGAATCTCCAAATAGTTTATTCTCAGACAGATCCAGTTCTCTCAGGTGTGAGGGGTTTAATTTCAGAGCTGAAGCCAAAGCAGCACAACCTTCTGCTTGGATTCCACAATCCCACAACCTGTAGAGAACATTTACACACTGTCACTTTCTCAGATCACATCAGATCAACAGGCACAAATCACAATTTAGTGTTTCCCATTCATTAAATAGACTGTGGCGGTCAGCCACAGTTTCATAATGAAGAGAAAATATATTTAAACGTGTCATTATAACATAAAAAGTCTTTAAAGTTGAGTTTTGTGGCATTGCTTTGGCATAAAATGTGTCAAACTAACTAAAACCGAAAGCTTAAGCAATATGGCTTAGGCCCTGTGTCCACCAGTGTTTTTAACCAGCTGAAAATGCCAGGTGCTCTGCTGAAAATGCCCAGCTGTGAGTGCTTCAGAATGCTTCTGCAGTACAGTGTTGTTGTTTTTTTCTTCAGTTGAGGCACTGTGGTTGCTATGATACGGAATATCCGCTGAAGTAGTGGCAAGCACATCACAAATTAAATGTTTCTCCAAGCATTATTTTTCAGAACAATATTATGGTAGTCCGGCAATTCCATCTAGTAAAGACATAAATCCTCGGAGACAAGCAATATTAAGTTCTCCATTGTTGTAGGAATGGGGAGTCGACTCCAGAAGAGTAGTTTCCTTGACTCTGAATAGAAGAATCTAGAGAATCTGAATCTAGACTCGGAGTCAGAGACTGGAATCGACTCTTGTTGTCGACTCCGAAATTGCTGATGTCTTCCCTGATTCTCAAATCCCTATTTAGTGCATGACAGTTGAGTGCAGTATATCAACAAAGAGTGAACAAAATTAAGCAAGGATCTGTTTGCAGTGCAGTCTGTGTGCAGAACGGAGCCTTTGCGGTGCAGCAGCAGCATGGGCTCATTGTGCTTTCACATAAGATGCACTTGTAGTGCGTTATGATCCGCGCCTGTTTAGCACCATTATTTTGATTTCAAATCTGAACATTGTTAGAGAACAATGACACACTGTCCCTCTCTCAGATCAGATCAGTTTAGCAGTGAATCCATTATTAAAAAGAAAGCACAAACTTAAAGCTCAATTTAATTTGTTTGATGAATCATTGGACTGAGATCTAAAATATTACTTTGTTGCACAATGTCAGTGATTTAAAAAATACAAATATTTAAATTCCTTTATTACATTTTTAATTATTGACAAACCTGAATAATTTATTCATATGCCACATCTCTGACTTTTAATCTTATGGAGTCACTGATTTGATGTAAATATTGACCACTAAACTCTGGGCAACAGCTGCAGCACTGAAGATTTATAAGCTTTTAACTTTGATTTTATTCATATTTTAACAATGAAGTGATTGTTCTCACTGATACTTACTGAACTGATCTGGATTCTTTAATCACAGGCAGCAGCTTCTGAAAAATTTCCAAGTTTGTTGTTTTCATTGTTTTCACCAACAAATGTATTAATATCAAACCCGTCCAGCCTCTTCTCTGATGTCAACAACACAAAAACTACAGCTGACCACTGAGATGAAGAGAGTTTGGTTTCCTTTATTCTTCCAGATTTCAGATACTGTTGTATTTCCTCCACTAGTGAACGATCACCCAGTTCATTCAGACAGATTGATGGATTTCTCTGGACAGTCAATGGTCCTGATCTTCTTCTTGATGTACTCAACTGTTTTCTTATTGCTGTCAGAGCTGATTGTTGTCTGTTTCATTATTCGTTGTAGGAGAATCTGATGAGACTCCACTGACAAACCCAGAAGGAACCGCAGGAAAAGATCCAGATGTCCATTTTTACTCCGTAGAGCCTCTTTCACAGCTCTCTGATGCAGCTCAGATAAAGAAACATGTTCTGATGAATTTAGTTGAAACGAGTCCTTCACTTTAGACCGCAAACTTTGTTTGGTGATTGGCTCCAGCACATTTCTATTGTTGGTTGTAAAGTAAAGGTGCACATATAGAGCTGCTAGATGTTCCTGAATGCTCAGATGAACAAAGCAGAAGACTTTCCCCTGATACAAGCCAAACTCCTCTCTGAAGATCTGAGTGCACAATCCTGAGTACACTGACGCTTCTCTCACATCAATGCCACACTCTCTCAGGTCTTCCTCATAGAAGATCAGGTTTTCTTTCACAAGCTGCTGGAAAGCCACTTTCCCCAGTTTGAGGATCATGTCTTCATCTGTCACCTTCTTCTCGTAGTCCTTCTCACGTTTGATGTCGGTCTGAAGGATCAGGAAGTGTGTGTACATTTGAGTGAGAGTCTTGGGAATCTCTCCACTCTCTGCTCGACTCAACATCTTCTCCAGAACAGCGGCTGAGATCCAGCAGAACACTGGGATGTGGCACATGATGTAGAGGCTCCTTGATGACTTCAGGTGTGAGATGATTGTATTGGCCAGACTCTGATCACTGATTCTCTTCCTGAAGTATTCCTCCTTCTGTGGCTCATTGAAGCCTCGTACCTCTGTCACTCGATGGACACACTCAGAGGGGACGAGATCAGCTGCTGCTGGTCTGGAGGTGATCCAGATGAGAGCAGAGGGAAGCAGATTCCCCACAATCAGGTTCATCAGCAGCACATCCACTGATTTATTTTTGTTTGCATCCCGTAGAGTCTCATTATTTTTAAATTTTAAGGGAAGACAACACTCGTCCAGACCATCAAAGATGAACAACATCTTATATTCATCACTGGATAATTCCATTTCTTTAGTTTCAGGGAAAAGGATATGAAGAAGATCTGAAAGACTGAGTGTCTTGTCCTTCATCAGATTGATTTCTCTGAAAGGAAGTGGAAATATGAGCTGGACGTCCTGATTCTCTTTCCCTTCAGCCCAGTCCAGGATAAACTTCTGCACAGAGACTGTTTTTCCAATGCCAGCGACTCCCTTTGTCAGCACAGTTCTGATGGCTTTGTCTTGTCCAGGTAAAGGTCTAAAGATGTCACTGCATTTGATGGCTGTGTCCTCTGTTGCTGCTCTCCTGGATTGTGTCTCAATCTGTCTCACCTCATGCTCATTACTGATCTCTCCACTCTCACTCTCTGTGATGTAGAGCTCTGTGTAGATCTCATTCAGGAGTGTTGGGTTTCCCTGCGTCGCTGTTCCCTCATACAGACTTCTTCATCAGATTTGATCTAATCCTGTCAAAGACTTCATGGCTGGAAAATTAAAATATTGTATTATTAAATAAGCTAATAAGCACAAAGTCTTTTCTGTATTCTGTATCTTAATCAAATAATCTTTTACAGAAATATTAGACCTAAGATCAGTCTTTGTATCTTCACTCTTATAATCTAATAATGGCTGATTCATAGATGCGTCACTCCTCATAGACACATAGCTAGACTCTGATCTCTTCTGGTGAACTGAACTATAACAGAGAGATTAAAGTGAATCATCTGAATTAACATATTTAACAAAGTCCATTTTCATGTGTTAAGCAATCGCTATAGCACCTGGTGATAATTTAATTAACACTAACTTATTACAAAAATGTTTAACTGAACTGAGTGCTTTCACAAACGTGATTCTTTGTGTAACTATATATGTAAAAAATTCAGATTAAAAAAAATGCCTATAAAAAACAAACAAAAAGAATTATCACACTGTAGAAAATACTATGAACACCATTCTGTTACTAAAATGCCATAATCATATTATTACAGAAATATTATACCTGAGATCAGTTTGTGTATCTCCACTCTTGAAATGCATTCGATCCATAGACTCGTCACTCCTCATAGACACACAGCTGGACTCTGGTTCTGATCTCTTCTGCTGAACTGAACTATAACATAACAGATTTAATCCTTTATGATGATAATCATAAATTAAGTTCTTTTCTTCTTCAAAAGCACTTCATGAGGAGGCCTTATGGTCTTTTTGTTTAAATAAAATTTTCATTTTAGCTTCAAAACATACAGATACAAAAAGCACGATGGAGACTATGAAGGTAATATGATGCCATAAAGATTTGCATGCGCAGGGTAAGAGTTGTGGAAGTGTACATAAGACTGTAAGCGTAAATTAAATGTACATGTGCAAGAGAAGCTTTGTAAAGATATAAATCGCAATTCAAGCGCAAGACAAAAAATATTTGCAGCATTTTACTGTTACTCGTAAGTGTAATTCATCTCTTGTGAAACTGCAGCTAATGCAAAATAAATATGATCTGCATTCTTCTGACTTCCATTTTTCCACGCTCATACTTGTGGCACGTTTTTTTTTTTTTTTTTTGCCAAAATACAGTCAAAAGCACTGCAAGCCTGTGAACTGTGATGTGCATGCGGAAACAACAGTTTAAGGAACTGCAAAATGGATTGACTGCGTGGAACCAATCTGTATGTGTAAAAAAAACAGAAACAAGACTGTGTTAAATGTCTAAATGACTTGTTGTGTATGTGGGGCAAAAAGTTCCCGAAATAATCCAATATGTACAGCTCCATCTTTCTTTTATCTGCGCTTACAGTTTTGGCACGATTCTCTCACTTGCTTAGCTTTGCAAGCGTGAGGGGAGGGTGGGTCCACCTTCTTTTTGTAGCCAATCAAATGAGGATCTTGCTGACTCTCCATACTCTTATCTGATTGGTTAAATAAACACATCATACGCCAAGACATTTATCTTCATTTAGTTTAGGAACTTTCTTGCTGCCGGAATGATACATTTTGTGTTCCTTTAGGCTAGACCCTTATGGGTTCTAGGCTAGATGGGTTATGGGTTCATACTGAATTGCGAGCTGGTGTTAACATTATTTGGTTTGGTTTGGCTTTACATTGAAATGACATAATCTGCTTACACCACTGATGTTAAACTTTATAATCAAAATGATGTTATGTGACAATGCTCAACACTATGGTATCAGTGTTATACTTTGTAAAACCTTTTTTTACTATGCCAATAAAGCTACTTAAATCTGAATTTGTCCATTTTCAGACCATGTCTCTGTTTATGGTATTTAACACTCAAATGTATATTTTGAAATTTCAGTATTGATTCTGATTAGAATCAGTGAAGAATGAGTGACAAAAAGCTTTCTTTGTGTCCAGATTTGACTAATGCAAAAACTTTGATAAATATGAATTTAATGTCTAAATATATATCCAAATTCAAGTAACTAATTATGTGGGAATCCAAATTACCAGCCACACAATCATGTTTATATGTTTATTATAAAGAGCTAAATAGCCATCTAGTGGTTACACGATGGTATTACAGATGATAAATGGTGAATACGTTGAATTAATAATGAATTAATAAATATTTTAGTAATATTTTATAAAGTCCCCTTAAATTACAACATGTAAAATATATATATATATATATTACTGTTGGTTCAAATATTATTGAACCAAATTTTTGTTAAGAAAATGGAACCATCAGTAGACAGGTGAAATTATGCATGTATTAGGCTCATGCAGACACTAGTCCTTCTTTAATTATCATCAGAATTACAATATAATATCACAATGAACTAATATATGAAATAGCCTGTTGAGGAGGAGAAGATACTCACAGCAGGGCTGTATGTTAACTTTTTTTGCACATAGAACTGGTGCTACAGAGGTAGTTAGTTTTGTAGCACAGGCCAAACAGTTGTAGCACAGGTTAAGGGTAGGTGATATGGCAAAAAATATCATAGCACCATTTTATTCAGGAATATCACAATTCATGACTTTATCATGATTCTTTGTAATGTTGGTTTTACTATTGTGAAAGTTGCCTGAGCAGTACAGCCAATCTAATTTGCTTATTGTTAAAAAAAGCCTTTCAAGGGAACAAAATATAAAATAAAAAAAGAATGGCAGACATTTAGGCCAAAGTGGGAGAAGGTAAAAATCTTTGTCATTATTTAATCTTTATTATAAAAAAATAAGAACAAAAGATAAACATTACAAATCCACATAATATCCAAATAAAACAATATTTTTCAGGTACAGTAATTAGCAGTGACATTAAATATTAAAATAAAAAAACTGAAACACTATATACACTATATACATCAATTATACATTTAAGCACCTGTATTAAAGTTAATCAGTCATCAGCAGTGAGTGATTTTATTGCTTTTTTTGTTTTGTTTTTTTATTAATATTAAAGGAATAGTTCAAAAATGAAAATTCTGTCATCTGTCTGTCAATTCTGTCATAGCGTTTTATTTTTATACCATCATTTACTCACTCTCAAGTTATAAAAGATAAAAGTAGCCAAATACATCTTTCAAACATGTAAAGACTCTACGTTTATTTGTGTGCACTCAGAATAACCATGAAACGTTACGCTTCTGTAAAATAATTAATGCAAATAGGATGTGCTTTCTGCTGTCTAGGTCTCTGTGAACTTGAGTGAGAAACTTCGAAACTATGAAAAATACATCTATAGAGAGTGAAATGTCTACTTTCAAACGAAAACAAATTCAAATATAAAACGTGTGTTAGCATGGATGATTTACATGAAGTTTAAAGTGTGTGCAATGCACACTTTGCATTGTTTAAACTGGCTTTCAGTTCAATATAATAACAAAAAACTACATTTCGGATTTTTATTCAACTAAGGTGGGCACGCTGTGATCTGTACTGTATTTTTACTGTAACTGTCAGATTCTGGCCAAAAAAAACAACAACAACACAACACAACACGGGAGTGGGAGGGAATTGGAGTTATTCTTCTGGGATTGGAACGGGATGGGATTTTCCCCCAGTTTTTTCATGGGATTTGAATGGGATGGGATTTTTTTTTTTTTTTTTGTGGGAGTGGGACGGGAGAGGTTTGAAAATCCACTCCCGTGCGACCCTCTAATGCAAATATCGAGCGAAAAACGCCAGGCGACAACTGTGAAAAGAAGAAGATGAAACGCAAACAGGGTGAAAACATCGTTTTAAGAGGCGTGCTCTGCCCTAAATTTGACATGCCCCAAAGCGGTGGCATTGTAGCCTTGTCAGATTTGACGCTGTAGTGGAAAAGCACCGTTAACCTTAGGTCTAGTAATATATTTGAAAGTGTGCACGTGCTTCATGTGTATGCGCTCAGAAGAATGTCAGAACAGCACGTGAATTAAATGTTTAACCGGCAAGGCTTTAAAGCACATGTAAATAATGCACTTTTGTGATTGCGCATAAGTGCTGTGTCCTGTAAGTGTAACTCTACTGCTGAGACAACATTTGAGGTGAATGTATGTCATGTTGTACAGAATATTGGGTAACACTTTACAATGCGGTGGCATTAATATGCATTAATTCATGCTTAACAAATGCACAGATAACCATGAGTTAATGTATAACTCATGAAGAACTAAATTATTTATTAACAATTATTGCATCAGCAACAAATTAAGTAAATGGTTTCATATGTGGTGTGCATATAGTATGGGATGTCCTCTATAAGAACTGACCATTCATTTCTTGTACTTATTAGAAATGGTGTCTTTATACCCCTCTAAAGTGTAATAATGTTCCATTTTTTGAAAACGCTGCAGTAAAATGGTTTCATATGACGTGTGCATATAGTATGGCATGTCCCGTATAAGAACTGACCATTAATTTCTTCTGCTTATCAGAAATTATTTTAGATAAAGTATTCATCTGAGGGCTGGTAAAAGGGCTGGTAAAATCACTCTGGACCCCTCACATCTAGCACACAACCTCTTTGAACTGTTACCATCTGGTCGACGCTACAGAGCTCTGAGCACCAGAACGACCAGACACAGGAACAGTTTCTTCCCTCAGGCTATCCATCTCATGAACACTTGACATTAAATGTAGAACACACAACACTATTATACATTATTTATTCGCCATGCATTCTTATTTTTTTATTTCAAATTTGCACATATCCGACCTGTACATACATAATTGTCTGTATTATATATTGTGTTTTTGCTATTTTGTACATTGCCTAATTGTATATTATTATTTTATTATCTGTGCCCTGTCCTGTTGCTGTCTTTCTGTTGCACTGTGGAGCTTCTGTCATTATAACAAATTCCTTGCATGTGTAAACATACCTGGCCAACAAAGCTCATTCTGATTCTGATTATACCTCTCTAAATCGAATAAAAAAGCTGCAGTAAAATGGTTTCATATGAGGTGTGCATATAGTATGGGACGTCCCATTTAAGAACTGACCATTAATTTCTTATACTTATTAGAAATAGGGTCTTTATAGTCCTAAAATTGTATAATGTACCATATCTCAAAAATGCAGCAGTAAAATTATTTCATATGAAATGTACAAATTGTATGGGATGTCCTATATAAGAACTGACCATTCATGTCTTGTACTTATTAGAAATGGGGTCTTTATACCCCTCTAAAATGAATAATGTCCCATATCTTGAAAACGCTGCAGTATAATGGTTTCACATGGGGTGTGCATATAGTATAGGACTTCCCATATAAGAACTGACCATTCATTTCTTGTACTTATTAGAAATTAGGTCTTTATAGCTCTCTAAAGTGTATTAATCTCCCATATCTCACAAATGATGCAGTAAAATGGTTTCATATGAGGTCTGCATATAGTATGGGATGTCCTCTATAAGAACTGACCATTCATTTCTTCTACTTATTAGAAATTGTGTCTTTATAGCCCTCTAAATCGAATAATATCCCATATCTTGAAAACACTGCAGTAAAATGGTTTCATATGAGGTGTGCATATAGTATGGGACGTCCTCTATAAGAACTGACCATTCATTTCTGGTACTTATTAGAAATGGTGTCTTTATAGCCCTCTAAATCGAATAATGTCCCATATCTTGAAAACGCTGCAGTAGAATGGTTTCATATGAGGTGTGCATATAGTATGCAACGTCCTCTATAAGAACTGACCATTCATTTCTTCTACTTATTAGAAATGGTGTCTTTATAGCCCTCTAAATCGAAATAATGTCCCTGTAAGGGACCGAGCAGTCCAAGGCAAGAAACGCAGGATTTCCAAAAAAAATAATTTATTAAATACAAAGTCACAAATTAAATCGCTTAGAAACTAAAGTAAAGTAAAGTAAAGTAAAAAAAGAAATAGAAATCAAGGAAATAAAGACAGGTCTGCGCCCATAAAAATGGTCAACTAAACAAAACCAAACTTAATGATCAAAAGGTAACCAAACAAACAGACAAAGAAAAACGTGACTTCTCAAGCGACACACGGAGGGAACTTTTATACACAAAGGACTAGTCCATTACACACACACGATATTACTAACATCACTAAACACCATCAAATAGTTAACTTAAACTAGATCATAAACAGCAACTTAACATACACAAATTATTATAGCAAACGAAAATGGGTAAATAAACAATGAGTCCTACACCCCCTCCCCCCCAGCTCGTTTACAGGATGGATTGATCCAGGGGAACAAAATGACGGCAACTGCCGCCAGCCGGTCCTTTATGAGCACAAACCACCACCAGAAGACAGCACAGCGCCCAGACAGCGCCCAACCTCCGCTCTCCACACATAGGTAACTTAAACTCAAATAAAATAAATGTTAACACAGTATACCGTCGATAACTAGAAAGTGTGCACGCAAACTAGTCACCTCTGATCGGAAATGAATACAAATTGAAAATTAAACCGTAAACATAAACCAAATCTGTGTCTGTTGTTATTATGAAATGTAAATTAGCTGATCTGTAACCAAAGTTAAATCACATACTAATAAGCAAATTTAATTAACAAGTACACAACCAAAAAAGGAACAAGTATTATACATATATACATGTGCATGGGTGCATGTCGAATACCAGTTTACTGTGTGGCCACTTCATCGGCCATCACCCCCCATCAGGCCCCCCCCCCTTCAGGAACCTCGCTGACACGACGGGAAAGGAAGTCGGCAGCAGCATTGGCCTTCCCTGGAACATACCGGACCACAAATCGAAAGGGCTGCATAGCTAAGTACCATTGAGTGATTCGGCTATTGGGGTCCTTCATCCTCTCCAACCACTGTAGGGCCTTATGGTCCATTTCCACAATAAACTCTCTCCCCAACAAATAATACTTTAGGGAATCTAGAGCACACTTCACAGCCAAGCATTCCTTTTCGATTGTGGAGTAGTGTACCTCCCTAGGGAAGAGCTTTCGGCTGATGCATGCCACAAGTCGTCGTTCACAGGGTGACCCCTGCAACAACACTCCTCCAATCCCTCGTTCAGAAGCATCTGTTTGCACAATAAACGGCCGATTAAAGTCAGGATTATGCAAAATCGGGTCGTAGAATCGCCATCGTTCTAAAGCCTCTAAATATGTTTGTGGTCAGAGAGTGTGGTTGTCCACTTGTAACCCACCCCTTCAGTCTCCGTCGCAAAAGTTAGCACCCAAATTTATTGACCCTTTTTCCATAGTCAAGGTCCTTAGTCCGATGGCGGTGCAGCTTAAACTACCTCACTATTTACAACGGGTTCACCCGGTTTTCCACGTCTCGTGTATTAAACTCGTTATTGCCCCCCCCCCTTTTCTTGTCAAGGGCCCTCCGTTGTATAGAGTCAAGAAATTGTTGATTGGTTTTCAGTACCTAGTCGATTGGGAGGGGTACGGCCCGGAGGAGAGAAGCTGGGTCCCAGCTCGGGACATTTTGGACCGCTCGCTCATCGAGGACTTCCTTCGCTCTTGCCAGTCTTCTCCCTCGGGAGCACCAGGGGCGCTCCTCATGGGAGGGGTACTGTCATGAGCCGGGTTTGATTCCAGTTTTCTTTTCCTTTCTATTTCTTGCTCTGCCTCCTAGACCCAGCTGTTCGCGTTCACACTCAGCGCTCGCGCTGATTGGGACGGCACCTGTTTCCTTTTGACGCTGATTTGTTCCTCTATTTCTCTCTGTGTGTTTCTAGATGACTTTGTCAGATTATTGTGCTACGCAGCCATTCTGCCTGCTCTCTTTCTATTGACTACCGTTACTTTGTTGTGTTCGATCAAGTATGGTCCTGTCCTGTTTGGTCAAGTCAAGTCCTGTCAAGTGTCTGACCTGTTCTCTGCCCAGTCTCCCAGTTGCCTGCGGCCAGTGGTTTGTTTCCAACCTCAGTGGAAGTTGCCACTCGCCGCTCCGACCGGGATCGCGCTTTCTCTCGTTCAAGTCAAGTCTGCTTCTATGTTCCAGTTTATGCTCCTGTATGATTTTCCAGTTCTGCATATGCCTGATGCAGACAGACTGCCTGAGTTCGTTTTGTGGACAATAAATTCTCTGTTTGACTTGCCTTTGCCTCTGTGCCCCTTTGTGACATGTGACAAGTTCAGCCTGTAATAGAGCCTGTAATAACAAGACAGCTCAGCTTGCGAATGTACTCCTTCATTCATTGTTTTGTCAAATAGCCTAAGGGGCCTTTCATTCAGAACGTGTTTTCTGATCCCACTGGTTCTAAACATGCAGCATTCAAGTAAAATTTCAACTTTAAAAAATATGTCATGAAGCCTTGTTTTTTTCCCACTCCACTACCTGTTTTTGAGGTTCTGTGTGAATGGCCTCTTTGACTGTATGACTCACACAACTACTCTGTAGTTTTAACTTTAGTTGGTCATCATGGTCTTCCAAACTTTTTATTATACTACTGTAATACACCTTTTATGATTTAAATAGGCCTATACATATATATATATACATATATATATATATATATATACGTTGTTTCATGTCAACACGTAAACATTGCTTCTGTCATCTGTACACACAGTATGTTCTGAATGTGACGGTGTGGAAATTTTCACACCGGTATATAATCTTGCGACAAAACCAGTATTACCGGTAACACCGGTATTCTTTTGCTTTTCACGTTTTACAAGAAAATAAAATGGTCTTAGACTAAAATGAATGCTTGAAAGATGAATTCATAATTATTCTTAATGAAAAGCACAAGAATAAAAGAGTACAATGTCAAACTAGTTTATATATTTATTAACAAAAACGAATAAGGCATACACCACATGTGTCAGGGAGTCACAGTCACCACTGTCATCACCGCAGTCACCACAGTGCAGCCCCATCACACACTAGATCACAATCACCTGAGTACTAATCACTCGCACCTGTCCCCGTGCCCCTTCAGTTTTATAATTGAACTTATTTGTTTGCTTTTCATATTATATTAATGCTATAGCGCATTGTGTCATGTTTATCAAAATAAAACCGATAAAAAGTGAATTTACAAACAAAAGATTGTTCTACATTGTTCATTGTTCCAGGGCCAGCATCAAGGGGGGCATCCGTTTCCATCCTCTCCCCTCCTTGAGGAACGTGTCCGAAAGTGAATGTGAAATCGGAAAAAATAACACGCATATGAAAGCCATTGCATGCTATCGTGAGCGTCAGCAACTGCACGCGATCACAGGTTGCATTAACCCAACCCCTCTCCCCCTGCTCAATGAGATTTGTGCCCCCCTGCGGAGTTGTGCCACTGCGGAGTCTCCAGGCGAGGACCAGCAGACTGAAGGACAGCTTCATACATCAGGCTGTCAGGAAGCTGAACTCCCTCCCGTCCTTGCCCCCCCTCCCCTCTTTTACCCCTTGCAACACTGAACTTTGATACTACAACCCCCACCCCCCAGCTCCCCACATCCCCAAGACCCTTCCACCCCCCACCCACTTAAAAACTGTGACCAGCACCTGTCACTTGTGCAGCATTGGACTGATCACTACCTCATCCAGCATTGACTGCAAACTACCTCTTCGGATAGTCTGATAAAAAGACTGTTTTCTTGTCACTTTAACAGACTGATAAGCTCTTCTTGCACTACACATATATCTGCACAGTTTTGTTTTGTTTTATTTAACTGGTTTGCACTCTATCTGTCATGTGCCTTATGCCACTTTATCTATCTCCTTCTTTATTTTTCTACAATGTCCTCATTTGTATATCTGTATAGTTGTATGTACATATGTTTAAACTGTATTTATCTGTATTTGAACATCTACTGTCAGTGTTTAATGTTAACTGTAAGCACCAAGGGTCTGAGAGTAACGTAATTTCAATTCTCTGTATGTATGCCGTACATGTGGAAGAATTGACAATAAAGCAGACTTGACTTGACCTCAGTGGTATTAAACTGTCCCTCTAAAAGAGATGAGTAAAAATTATTCACTATTTGTCATATACACCAGGAAAGACAAATTAAAATGTGAGAAGTATGCCAGTCATTCATTAATGTTAATTAAAGGAATTTCAATAAACAAATATATTTTTTAGCCACTTTTTAGCCCAAGTCCGCCCCTGCTCTGCTCGCCTAATTTGATCTCAAGCGAGTGTCTACTATGGCTACTCACAAATCAGGTAACCAACTGTACCTCATCACACACACACTATTGCTCCACTGACAACACTTTAGTTACTCCATTGCACACCTCAGACCACTTCCTCATCACTTCTAACCTCACATTATCTCCTGGCTGGATGAAGAACCATCACCTTCAACTCAACCTTGCGAAGACAGAACTGCTTGTAATCTCAGTCAACCCCCGCACTTCATTACAGCTTCTCTATACAGATGGGTTTGTCAACCATAACTCCTTGCAGGACAGCCGTGAATCTTGGAGTTGTGATCAATGATCAGTTAAGCTTTACAGACCATATAGCTACAACGGCCCTGTCCTGCAGATTTGCAACATTAGGAAGATTAGACCCTTCCTGTCAGAGCAAGCTGCACAACTCCTTGTTCAAGCTCTTGCTCTCTCCAGACTGGACTATTGTAATGCTCTCTTGGCAGGCCTTCCCGTATGAACTATCAAGCCTCTGCAACTGATCCAGAGTGCAGCAGCGAGAGTGGTCTTGCCTATTCTATTATATTCTATTTAAAAAATTAAAAAACACCTAGCTATGTGTACTGTGCTAGACTAACTTCGACTTGTCACAGCGCTTGTATGCTGTTGCTCTCTCATTGGTCTGATTGCTTCTATTGTTCTCTTGTAAGTTGCTTTGGATAAAAATGTCTGCTAAACGATTAAATGTAAATGTAAATTTAAGAGTAGACATCTCAAGCTTTCTATAGATCTATTTCTCTTGTCTCTGTGTAAAGTATTCACTGAGTTTCAGTTCATTTTAGTGATTTTACTGTTTCAAAAAGCAGTTCACGGAGACAGTGAAGACTGAGAACGCACCCTGTTTGTTTTCTTTATTTTGCAAAAGTACAAAGTTTTGTTGTTATTATGAGTGTATAGAAATAAAAGTAGACCCCTTACAGATTCAAATGTATTGCTCTTATCTGTACGATCAAAAATGACAGAGTAATTTAAGCTCTTTTTGGAGTTATCAGGAAAACCTGGCACAAAACGCGCCGCCGCAGGCTTCGACCCCAGAGCGTTAATCGTAGAGGAGCAACCATATCTAAAGTGCTATAAAAGAGAGAGTCCATAGTTTCTGTTTCATCATCATGTTTTTTCTGGGCTATTGGATATACTGAGGAATTTAGATAAGTCAGGAAGCTTACTTACAAAGCAGTCTTTTGTGGAAGTGACTGTTCTACCATATTTGTAACAAGGAGTTAAATTTACAGTTTTAGCTATATGGAGTATACACAAAACTAGATAATGATCTGAGATATCATTGCTCTGATACAGAATTTCAACACCATTAACATCAATTTCATGTGACAGTATTAATTAATCAGACCTTGGGGTCAAGCTGACCCCAATAGAAGTTTCCTTTATTTTTTAAAGTGTTCTCTTCATTTCAGCGGCATGAGACTCTGTGACTTTTCCTAAATAATCTATCTAAACATGCATAAAAAATCTGGGCTTGATTTGGTTGTTCTAAAGGTAAAAAATTACCATTAAGGTCCTTGGGATCAGATTGAACCCACATTGAAAATTAAGGGTCCTGACACTTGTTGTCTAACCCCACTAGAGTTCAGAAAGTCTATAAATGCTGATACCAATGCATCTTTCAACATGGATATTAAAAGTACCCCTGGAACTTTAAAGTAAATATTTTAATAATTAAGTATCACATTTGCATATTCATGGTTCTCTGATGTTGGTTAATGGTCACATGTAGGTAAACAAATTAAATATTTATTTATTTTTAGTAATCTTTTTATTTGATTGATGCTATTTTAAAATTGTTCATTTTAATTTTACTTTTTTTTTTTTTACCAATTAATTATTTGCTTTTCGTTAATATTGTCACGAGTCCGGGCTTGGCAGTTCTTCCCTGTCGCCACCAGAGGTCACCATCTCCCTTCCTCCCGGACTCATCTACATAATCACATACACCTGCCACATCACATACACCTGCTTAACCACACACACCTGTACACTTAACACTCCCAGCTGTTCTCCGTTTGCCACAGACTATAAAGTCTCCCCTTTCCCACCACTCTGCCTGATTCGTTAATTGTAATTTACAAATGTGTTGCAGTGAGTACATTTCTTGTGTTTTGTGACGATCCTCTCGAGGCGGCGGTGCACGCTCACAAGGCTTCCGAAGCGGCGGTGCCTCCTCTCGAGGCGGCGGTGCCCACTCACAAGGCTTCCGAGGCAGCGGTGCCCGCTCACAAGGCTTCCGAAGCAGCGGTGCCCGCTCACGATCCTCTCGAGGCGGCGGTGCACGCTCACAAGGCTTCCGAAGCGGCGGTGCCCGCTCACGATCCTCTCGAGGCGGCGGTGCCCGCTCACAGGGCTTCCGAGGCGGCGGTGCCCGCTCACAAGGCTTCCGAGGCGGCGGTGCCCGCTCACAAGGCTTCCGAGGCGGCGGTGCCCGCTCACAAGGCTTCCGAGGCGGCGGTGCCCGCTCACAAGGCTTCCGAAGCGGCGGTGCATGCCCACAAGGCTTCCGAGGCGGCGGTGTCCGCCCACAAGGCTTCCGAGGCAGCGGTGTCCGCTTACAAGCTTCCCCGGATGAATCCACCGTGTCCACCCTGGCCTCCTGTTCTGCCGGCGCCGTCCTGGCGCCCGTGTCTGCCTCCATCTCTGGGTCCTCTTCCGCTGCACGGGCCTGGCCCACCATCCCTCCTCCTGTTCCACCTCCCTCCGGACTATTGGGGGTGTTGGTGGAACGTCTGGAAGCCGTTCCTTAAGGGAGGGGTCATGTCACGAGTCCGGGCTCGGCAGTTCTTCCCTGTCGCCACCAGAGATCACCATCTCCCTTCCTCCCGGACTCATCTACGTAATCACATACACCTGCCACATCACATACACCTGCTTAACCACACACACCTGTACACTGAACACTCCCAGCTGTTCTCCGTTTGCCACAGACTATATAGTCTCCCCTTTCCCACCACTCTGCTTTGTTCGTTAATTGTAATTTACAAATGTGTTGCAGTGAGTACATTTCTTGTGTTTTGCTCTGGTCTGGGATACATGCACTGTATTGCCGTCTGGTATCCCAGATCTTTTCTGTTTAGTTTTTTGTCGTTTTGGCTTGTTGTTTTTTTAAATTAAAGAGCACTTCCCTGCACTTGGACCCTGACCTCATCTTTCCACGGTGCTTTTCACGGCGTCCCGTGACAAATATACTATTGTCTTTTAGTCTTTTATACGGTGGCCCAATAGTGCACAACACAACGCAATTAAAAAAGCATACATAAGCTCACAACACAACGCAATTAAAAAAGCATACATAAACTCACAACACAACGCAATTAAAAAAGCATACATAAACTCAAAACATAACGCAATTAAAAAAGCAAACATAAACTCACAACACAACGCAATTAAAAAAGCATACATAAACTTGTGCTTCACTGAAACCTGGCTGAGTGAAACCATCCCGGATAACGTGCTTCATTTGCCGGGATATCAGCTGTTCAGATCAGATCGCATCACGGAGCTAACGGGGAAAACGAGAGGTGGTGGACTATGTTTCTACATAAATGAAGGTTGGTGTTCAGATGTAACAACTCTGAAGAAGATGTGTTCTCCTAATTTGGAGGCCTTCTTCATAAACTGTAAACCGTTCTATTCGCCCCGAGAGTTTTCATCCTTCATTCTCGTGAATGTGTATGTGTCTCCGGATGCGTGCGTGAGCGCCGCGATGCAACAGCTGGCCAAACAAATATCTGAAACAGAGCAAAGGTACCCGGACTCTCTTTTAATCATTCTTGGAGATTTTAATAAAGCAAATCTTTCCCATGAACTGGCAAAATACAGACAGCACGTTACATGTCCCAACAGAGACCATAATATATTGGATCATTGTTACACAATAATTAAAGATGCATATCACTCTGTCCCACGGGCAGCTCTGGGGCTCTCTGATCACTGTTTGGTTCATCTCATACCGACCTATAGGCAAAAACTTAAATCTTCTAAACCTGTATTAAGAACTGTTAAAAGATGGACTAATGAAGAATAGCAAGATTTAAAAGCTTGTTTTGACCTCACTGATTGGAGTGTTTTTGAAGCTACTGCCACCGATCTGGACGAGCTCACAGAGACTGTAACATCATATATCAGTTTCTGTGAGGATATATGCATCCCCACCAGGACATTCTTATCATTCAATAATGATAAACCGTGGTTTACTGGGAAACTCAAACAGCTTTGTCAGGCCAAAGAGGATGCTTACAGAAGTGGGGATAAACTCTTGTATAACCAGGCCAGGAACAGACTAACAAAGGAGATCAGAGTGGCTAAAAAGAATTACTCTGAGAAGTTGAAAAAATCACTGGACTTAATGACTACAGACCTGTCACACTCACATCTGTGGTCATGAAGTCACTTCAGAGACTGGTCCTGGCCTACCTGAAGAACATCACTAGACCCTTGCTGGATCCTCTTCAGTTTGCCTACAGAGCAAACAGGTCTGTGGATGACGCTGTCAATATGGGACTGCATTACATCCTGCAACACCTCGATAAACCTGGGAATTATGCAAGGATCTTATTTGTGGACTTCAGCTCGGCCTTCAATACCATCATACCTGACCTTCTCTCAGACAAACTGAGACAGCTCTCTGTGCCCTCCTCCATCTGTCAGTGGATCACCAGCTTCCTGACAGACAGGCAGCAGCTAGTGAGGCTGGGCAAACTCACATCCAGGACTCTCACCAGCACTGGCGCCCCTCAGGGTTGCGTTCTCTCCCCACTGCTCTTTTCCCTATACACGAATGACTGCACTTCAAAGGACCCCTCTGTCAAGCTCCTGAAGTTTGCGGATGACACTACAGTCATAGGCCTCATCAAGGACGGTGACGAGTCTGCTTACAGACAGGAGGTTGAGCAGCTGGCTGTCTGGTGCAGTCTTAACAACCTGGAGCTTAACACGCTCAAAACTGTGGAGATGATTGTGGACTTCAGGAGGAACCCCCTGCTCTCCCCCCACTCACCATCATGAACAGCACTGTGACTGCAGTGGAGTCATTCAGATTCCTGGGAACCACCATCTCCCAGGACCTGAAGTGGGACAATCACATTGACTACAGGTCCTTCTCAAAAAATTAGCATATTGTGATAAAGTTCATTATTTTCTGTAATGTACTGATAAACATTAGACTTTCATATATTTTAGATTCATTACACACAACTGAAGTAGTTCAAGCCTTTTATTGTATGATTTTGGCATACAGCTCATGAAAACCCAAAATTCCTATCTCAAATTAGCATATCATGAAAAGGTTCTCTAAACGAGCTATTAACCTAATCATCTGAATCAACTAATTAACTCTAAACACCTGCAAAAGATTCCTGAGGCTTTTAAAAACTCCCAGCCTGGTTCATTACTCAAAACCGCAATCATGTGTAAGACTGCCGACCTGACTGCTGTCCAGAAGGCCATCATTGACACCCTCAAGCAAGAGGGTAAGACACAGAAAGAAATTTCTGAACGAATAGGCTGTTCCCAGAGTGCTGTATCAAGGCACCTCAGTGGGAAGTCTGTGGGAAGGAAAAAGTGTGGCAGAAAAGTATACTGTATGCACAAAAGTTTTATGACCCATTTTATTGCATGGCAAAAGCAGTGTAAATCATCCACTAACCACCTCTGTTTTGTGTGTTTCATGGAGGAAAGTAAAGCAGGATTGGAATGACATGAGGCTGAGAATATGAGTACATGACTTCTCCAGGTTTGGATAAACTACTCAAGCCAGCGGTTACGCTTCATAACTTACAGCAGAAGAGCTTAAAGAGCAATGATGAAATAGAAATTGATGAGTTTTAAGAGTAATGACCTGGCACTTGTTTACTCTGTTTTAATTAGCTTTGCTTACAACAGTCATGATATGTAATCATTTACATTTATAGTTCCTTGATCTTACTAAATGTATTTTCTACAGAATGAGCTAATGTCAGTCTCCAAGATAGTTTGTGATTGATTGATCGCTTGATTGACTATTGAGTAGCATATGAAGTAGTCTGTCTACTTTACAGTAGTCGTGTGATACTGTTCACACAGAGGAGAGTTAATTGAATTAACTGCATGTTTTTGGGTGAATCTAGCAAAACCTGTCAATGTTTCAGCCCAAATTAAAGAGCAAATTATATTGTGCGTAATATAATTATCCCCCCGTGGCAGAAAAAACAGCACAACGAGAAGAGGTGACCGGACCCTGAGGAAGATTGTGGAGAAGGACCGATTCCAGACCTTGGGGGACCTGCGGAAGCAGTGGACTGAGTCTGGAGTAGAAACATCCAGAGCCACCGTGTACAGGCGTGTGCAGGAAATGGGCTACAGGTGCCGCATTCCCCAGGTCAAGCCACTTTTGAACAGAGAAGCAGCACTGGACTGTTGCTCAGTGGTCCAAAGTACTTTTTTCGGATTAAAGCAAATTTTGCATGTCATTCGGAAATCAAGGTGCCAGAGTCTGGAGGAAGACTGGGGAGAGGGAAATGCCAAAATGCCTGAAGTCCAGTGTCAAGTACCCACAGTCAGTGATGGTCTGGGGTGCCATGTCAGCTGCTGGTGTTGGTCCACTGTGTTTTATCAAGGGCAGGGTCAATGCAGCTAGCTATCAGGAGATTTTGGAGCACTTCATGCTTCCATCTGCTGAAAAGCTTTATGGAGATGAAGATTTCATTTTTCAGCACGACCTGGCACCTGCTCACAGTGCCAAAACCACTGGTAAATGGTTTACTGACCATGGTATTACTGTGCTCAATTGGCCTGCCAACTCTCCTGACCTGAACCCCATAGAGAATCTGTGGGATATTGTGAAGAGAAAGTTGAGAGACGCAAGACCCAACACTCTGGATGAGCTTAAGGCCGCTATCGAAGCATCCTGGGCCTCCATAACACCTCAGCAGTGCCACAGGCTGATTGCCTCCATGCCACGCCGCATTGAAGCAGTCATTTCTGCAAAAGGATTCCCGACCAAGTATTGAGTGCATAACTGAACATAATTATTTGAAGGTTGACTTTTTTTGTATTAAAAACACTTTTCTTTTATTGGTCGGATGAAATATGCTAATTTTTTGAGATAGGAATTTTGGGTTTTCATGAGCTGTATGCCAAAATCATCAATATTAAAACAATAAAAGGCTTGAACTACTTCAGTTGTGTTGTAATGAATCTAAAATATATGAAAGTCTAATGTTTATCAGTACATTACAGAAAATAATGAACTTTATCACAATATGCTATTTTTTTGAGAAGGACCTGTATATTGCGAAAAAGGCCCAGCAGAGGCTGTATTTCCTCCGCCAGCTAAGGAAGTTCAACCTGCCTCAGGAGCTGCTGAAACAGTTCTACTCTGCCATCATTGAGTCTGTCCTATGTTCTTCTATAACTGTTTTGTTTGGTTCAGCTACCAAAACAGACATCAGAAGACTACAACGGACAATTGGGACTGCTCAGAGGATTATCGGTGCCCCTCTGCCCAGCCTCCAAGAACTTTACACCTCCAGAGTGAGGAAAAGGGCTAAGAAAGTCACTCTGGACCCCTCACACCCAGCTCACTCTCTCTTTGTACTGTTGCCCTCTGGCCGGCGCTACAGACCACTGAGCACCAGAACAGCCAGACACAAGAACAGTTTTTTTCCCCCAGGCCGTATCCCACCTTAACAACACATAACACACCCCGGTACTGTGCATCTGTAAATAACTCATCAAACCTTCATCTGTACATAGGACACATGCACATTCACAGTTCTGTCTATGGTCATGTCTCTTTTCTGTATGTTTTTATTCTTTATTACTATTGTTATTCTTAATTATTGCCTATTCTCTTCATTATTAGTGTTATCTGCACTATGTTTGTACTTCTGTACTGGAAGCTCCTAACACCAAGACAAATTCCTTGTGTGTGCAAACATACTTGGCAATAAAGCTCTTTCTGATTCTGATTCTGATTCTGATGTCAATTTTAAAAGTAACCTTCAGGTTCAATGTAGGCAAACTAACTGGCATTGTTATTACATTGTGTGGTGTGTATTTTCTGAAAACATGTCTCATCCAATCTAGATTTGAGATGTAGAACCATTTAATGGCCTTTTGGAGTGTGACCAGAGCAAGGACAGCTACAATGAGGAGTGAAGTTGGAGTAACAAGCAATGCAATGATAAATATTGATATTATATTGTGACAGAGAAAGAAAATGTTATATATATTTTTATTTTTTGATGCACACATTACATGTGTTACGATGCTGTGCGGAACAAAGAGCGCACGACGAGCATAGACAATAGTCCTTCTTTTAATCAGGATTCCAGGAGCAGATACAAACAGGGGAGTGCACACACATCAATAATATCAACAATAACCGACAATCAGACATACTAACACAGGAACTTATAAAGGGGCAGATAATTGGGAAGGACAGGTGTACACAATGACTAATTAAACTGAACTAGGACACAGGGGAAAACAGAAAACCCGACATGGAACAGTCACAAAAAACCCAACATGTAACATATCGCCCCCTCCCGGCAAGGCGTGGCCTCACGCCGTAACGTAACAACTGAGGAGGGCGGGTGGGGGATCTGGAGGAGGATGTGGAACTGGAGGGTGGCAGGGAATAAACATAGGAGAGTCCAAACAATAAGTCCATGGGGGAGTGGAGGGTGGGAGGAGCCAAGGGGGAGCCAGGAACAGGAGGAGCCAGATGACGACCCAGGCCACAGTCCAGATGGTGGCCCACGGGGGAGCCGACGGAGGGAGGAGCCATGGCGGAGGAGGGACCGCCGACTCCATGGGGCCGACCAACGGCGGCGGAGCAGGTGGAGGTGGAGCCCGAGGTGGAGACGGAGAGCCGAAGAGCCAGGGTGACGCCGAAGATCCGGAGGTCCAAGGCGGAGCAGATGTCTTCGGCGACCTCGGCGCAGGCGGAGATCCGGAAGGCCGCGGCGGAGCCGGAGCGACAGAGGACATAGGTGGAGCAGGAGGGAAGGAGGAGCCCAACGGAGCCGGAGGGACGAAGGGACGGGGCGCAGCCCAAGGAGAGTAGTCCTGAGGTGCAGGTAGGGGGACGACTGACCAATGCGGAGCCGGAAGGACGAGGGAGCCCGGTGGAGCTGGTGGACAGACGGGATCCGGTGGAGCCGAGGGAGCTTGAAGGCATGGTGGAGCCGCAGGGTCGCCGGACTGAGGCGGAGTCTGGGTCTCGGAGGCTGAGGGCGGAGACGAGGGATCCTCCAGACTCAACGCCAACAGAGCTGGAGATCGGCAGACCAGCGGCGAGCCCACGCCACAGATGGTGAGCTGAGGGTGAGCAGAGGGGCTGACGAACTCCAGTGATGAGGGTGTTGGAGTAGGAACCAGATCAATGAGAGGCGGTGGGAGAGGGAGGTCGGGTGGGATAATTTCCCAGAAGTTCAATACAGGAGCTGGCTTAAGGATGATCGTGTCAGAGTGGAAGTCAATGAGGTTACCCAGGTCCAGTTCATGCTCACCCTCAGCGGTGGCGCCGTGGGCGGGGCGCTCCATAGCCCCCGCGATCTCCACAACTTTCTCCACCGTCGGATGCACTGCCGGCTCTCGCACCTGGTCAGACGTTTGGGGCTCAGGCTCCGGGACGATCGGCAGCTCTGTCGCTCCTGATGGCGATGGCTCAACGACCGCGGCAGGCTCTGGCTCTCCGTCTGCGGTGGGCTCGGGCAGCTCCGCGCTGCGGGGTGGTAGTGGACTGGGCGCTGGGTCCCGAGTGGGGCTGGTGTCATTGTCTGCGAGGTCCACGGTGAGTTGCGATTTGCAAGACACCAGCACCCACTCGATAAAGGCGGCGAGGCTCTCTCGAGGACCGTCCCCGGACAACTGCCCACGTGTGGTGTTGTTCAGTCCAGCCTTGTAGAAAGAGCAGAGGCAGTAGTCCGGGAAGTGTGTTAAGTTGGCCAGGAACAAAAAATCCTCTGTGTGGTCCTCGAGAGAGCGGTCCCCCTGCTCCAGCAGGATGACGAGGGCAGCGGGATCCATAATAACAAATAAAAAACTTGACAAAAAACGGGAAACAAAACGGGGGAAAAACACGCCGCAATCTTACTGTTTCGGTCGGTTATTATGTTACGAGGCTGTGCGGAACAAAGAGCGCACGACGAGCATAGACAATAGTCCTTCTTTTAATCAGGATTCCAGGAGCAGATACAAACAGGGGAGTGCACACACATCAATAATATCAACAATAACCGACAATCAGACATACTAACACAGGAACTTATAAAGGGGCAGATAATTGGGAAGGACAGGTGTACACAATGACTAATTAAACTGAACTAGGACACAGGGGAAAACAGAAAACCCGACATGGAACAGTCACAAAAAACCCAACATGTAACAACATGCATGTATCATAATTATTAAAAATTTATTTTGACAGTGTCTGTCTCTGCAGCCCTTCGATGAGTTCCTCCTCTTCATGGTCCACCTTTCAGTCAGTCTTCTACAGAGAGATCTTGCCTTACACAAAACACTTGGGATGGATTAATTTGGTTTTATTTTTACAGACTAGAATGTAAAATATAAATTAAATATAATGTAAATGCAAATACTTTAATACGGTTTCTTGCTCACTAGAATAATCTAAATGTGTAAATATAAACACGTACATTTTTGAAACTTTTATACAGTGTAATAATTATGTAAAATACTAATAACTGTCGTATTGTATTTTTTATTTTACTTCTGCCACTTGGAGGACTGATAGATCAATAGTTATGTAAAATACTAATAACTGTGGTAGTGTAATGGTATGTTTTTTTAACACTTCTGCCACTTGAAGGACAGGCAGAAGAGGTCAGGCAGATCGCTGGTGACACCACTGTAAAGCGTTATCCTGAGATGAAAAACAGAGGTATAGTGTACATTGACCATTAAAAAAAAGAAAAATCTTCCAACACTGTCATTACATGTTGCATACATTATGAATGGAGCCATATTCAATATGATTGTGCTTGTCTTTTTTCTGCTAGGGCTAATCATATAGGTATGTTATATATTATGAATATAGCAAGATATGAAAAGATGATGTAACAATATTAGACAGTCTACTCCTACCTTAACCACTCTCTTGCAAACAGGACCACCGTCCCACTGACAGGACCTGGCTTGACTCTCTAGGCATACCAACGGGGCATGTTAATATTATTAAGTAATTAAGTTTATTAATTATGTCATTTATTAAAGAATGTGATAATTCTCTTACCATTTAACATTGTTCTAGGTTTGTGCCAGCTCTGCTCCATTCAGTGCAGCTCTGTACAGGAGGAACTGCACTGATTCTCAGTTCTGAATAGTGTGCTGTCTGAACAGTGCTGCAACAGTATGGATGGTAGTCCTTTAAAACAATCTGTGAAGATAATTACACTAGGTTAAATACTGAATTTATTTCAGGTACATATTGAATTACTTTCAGTTGCATTTTAAATTGTTACATTGTAAATTAAACTATATTTTAAAAATTATGAGAAATTAACAGTCTATATAATGTTACAAACATGCCAATACGCTGTAAAGAGTTCAGTAATATTTCAAAGGAGGTCTATATTAAATGTAAGCAATTCAAGCTTCAGGTTATAGATAATAAAAGCTGAAAATATAACAATAACTGCCAGAAACTGTCAGACTTAAGGTTTATTAAGATACATGGCAATCTAAAAATGGGAACAGTATTTAAAATACTTTATATCAAGTGAAGACATTCCTATCATAGCCACAGATGAAAACAAATGTGGATTACCGGGAGCTCTACTATTTCTAAACCTGCGGTGGACGGAGTTTAAAGCTAAACTCTAACTTAGCCCTGCTATTTTAGTGCTGATCAAATCGGTGCAGCAACATTATCCAGCCTTATTAGCTAGATTTGCTAGAAGACAATAGAACAATACTCACCCTAAAGTTGTCGATGTAACTTGAAACGTTTAATGCCCTTCTCTGTGTGATGAAATTCATTTACAGTAATCTGGGGAAATTTCTGTAAGCTGAAAAATCATCTTTATGGACTCCATACATCTTCTCCTCTTGTAATTTTGAAAGGTCTTCCAGCACAGCACCGGATTTAAGTAAGCCTCCTGAGGAAAAACACGAAAGTGACCGTGCATAGAGTCCATTGTGTGCAAGAGCAGAGCTAAACTGTCCAAATCGAAAATAATATTGATTTATTTTCTGCTTGATTTATAAATCGATACATTAAGATTACCAGGCTATCAAAACATTCAGTGAAAACACATTGTTCATTTAAAAATCGATTACACATATTAAGGTCAATCACTTACACTGAGAATTTCTTGTGGCGTCTCGAGGAAATATCGGGGTTTAACTGTCAACACTGCCCCCTAGTGGTCAGGAGAATTTCCGTTGTGTTGTAAGTTTATGTATGCTTTTTTAATTGCGTTGTGTTGTGAGTTTATGTTTGCTTTTTTTAATTGCGTTGTGTTGTGAGCTTATTGTGACGAGTCGGCTGCCTCCCCCCTTATCATCATCACCACCCCGTCCCGTATATGCCGCCCTTCACCAGGCTCCCGACGGGAGTGGGTGTGTGAGAGAGGAGGGGCGCTGAAACAGCCAGGCCTGGCAGCGTGTGATGAGGCGCACCTGATGTGAATAGAGCCTCATCACCGCCCCTGTTTAAATGCTGAGCGCGCCTCTCCTTGGGAGACCGGTCTCTTCCCCGTGCATGCACGCTGGTGTCCTCGCGGGTCCAGTAAGGGAGCGTCGAGAAGGGAGACTGCCGCACCCGTTACGGCTGACGGGCCAGGATGCCGGGCTGTTTAATCCCCCAGAAGCTCCGGGGGCCAAGGAGTAGGACGAAGCCGCTCGAGAGAAGCCGCCGCCACTCGCTCCCGGACCCGAGAGGGGAGCGTGTGCGGCCACCGGACTCCGCCCCTTCCCTGGACCCTTCCCTTCTGAACACTGCCCTCCTTCACGTACCCTGCAGCACGACGAGGACACCAGATCCCCTGTTTATTTTGGACACTTTTCCCTCTTGCACACTATTTTGATTATTATTGATTAATAAAAAATTGTGTCTGTCGTTTGCTCCTCCCGCCACATTATGTATGCTTTTTTAATTGCGTTGTGTTGTGCACTACTGGGCCACCGTAATTTTATACTGTAGCCCTGCACCACAACACTAAGCCATGCCTTTAAATCAAGCAGAAAGACTGGCTAGACCGCAAAATGAACATTAAGACAATCGTTACTCAAATGGAAACCAAAAGAAACAAACACATCATCTGTGACTTACATTTTGCAGTTTAGCCAGTCTTTCTACTCGGCTTAAAGGCGGGTTTTGCGCAGCACTGCAAGGCTATAATATAAAAGCTTGATGGACTCTTACCAGATACTAACTTAAAATAGGTTTTGCATTTTGAAATATTTAGTCTTAATATAGTGACTGGAAACTGGTATGTATCCATCTTTTAGTTTTGAGAGTTCATTTTAATGGTCTTGTAAAACTTGTAAACATTAATTAACCATCAAATGTGATCTTTATAATTTCAAGTGGCAATGCATTTATACACTTTTCTTCTGCTAAGTTTGGCTTTGGGTCTTTGTCTTGCATCACCTGTAGTAAGTAGTAGAGTTGACTGATTATGTTATAATACATTGTCATTGTTAAAGTGATATATAGCTGTGGATTTTTAGCATAAATCTTTGTTTGTTTATTTATGTCTAAATATAATTTTTATTTTTCATGTTTTCACCCCGATCATATATTTTTGGTGAGTACAGCACATTCATTTATTTACACTAAGTGAAATGTGCATATTTTCTTGGCGATTGATTCTATTTTCATTATGGAAAAATAAGAGTAATTTCTTTGCAATGAGTGTCAATAATAGTTCATAGTAAATAGTAGAACTCTTGATATCTGGCAACCATAAACATAAAAACTTAGAGGCATGTACAGCAGTCTGTAATATTTTGTCTTTTTTAGACAAAAAATTATATTTTGGTAAAGTTTTTATTTTTTAGATGAAATTAAGTCTCTTCTTTTATGGTCAAGGGTATTGCATGTTAATCTAGCCACAGCTATTGTTTATTGACCTTGTTGTCTCATCATTGTCCCATTTTAGTCAGGGGAAAAAAGCTTGTAAACAAACATTATTCATCATAGTTTTTGTTAACAAGTTTAAATAGACCGTATAGTTATTGGATAATGTTTACAGTGTGCCGAATGAAAGATCCTGTTTTGTAAACTGTTTTAACTGCTCATTGCTAGCTGATGATGTCATTGCTCTCTTGTCATTTACATTCAGACTGTTACACAATTTTTTTTTTTTTTTTTTTGTCTAGCACTCAGTAAACAGAATTCTGAATCCCCCACTCTCTTTTGTTTTCTTCATTATATTTTCCTCAAGGAATTAATGAGGAATGGAAGGATATTCCAGACATAAACAAAGGTAAAACTATTACAGTATATTATCTCAAGATCTTAAACACACACACATATACAGGTGCATCTCAATAAATTAGAATGTCGTGGAAAAGTTTTATTATTTATATTTATATAATTTATTTCAGTAATTCAACTCTGTAAACAGCCACAGCTTTCAGTAATGACCCTCTGTGACTTACCCTCTTTGTGGAGGGCATCAATGTTCATCTTCTGGATCATTGCCAAGTCAGCAGTCTTCTCCATTATTGGGGTTTCAAAGAACAAGAGATACCCAGAATTTATACTGTAGAGATGGTCATTAATTGAAACTCAAATGTAAATATTCTAATATTTTGAGATACTGATTTTTGACTTTCATGAGCTGTAAGCTCTAATCATCAAAATTAAAACAAAAAAACTTTTGAAATGTTTTACTTTACATTAGGCCTGTCAACATTAATGCATGTGATTAATCTAAAAATATTAACACGTTAATATTTTTTAACGCAAATTAATCGTTTGATAAGGTTTGACCCCAACTTTCTGCCGTCATCAGGAAATCATTGCCTGCGTCCCAATGTGTACTCTATCCATCCTAAATTCTATGTGATATTAGTCATTTTTAATACTATTTAGGGCAGATAGGGTGTATAATATACACATTGGGACGCAGGGATTGTGTGATTATGAGGCGCCGGGCTCGACAAAAGTGAAGCGAATGCGGAGAGAGAGAGCGAGTGTCTGAGAGGGAGAGAGAGAGAGAGAGATGTATACACATATGTGATAAGGGTACAGCGAACCAGTGTTGCCAGGGTTGCGGTTTCCCGCACAATTGGGCTATTTTGAAAATACAGTCACGGGAAAACTTACCGAGCCGTGGGTTGCGTTTTTTTGGGCTACTTTTATAATGTAGCGCGGCCCCCCAAAGTGTAGCCTATATACACATGTGATCGCAAAAGGAAGTTATTACAAACACTCGATGGTGGTTTAAAGTGAGTTCTGAGTAAAAGTGTACTATTAATCTCATAAACTGTCTTATGTAGCATGATGCTAACGTTAGCTCTAATGCACCTGCAGAACAGGTCCAATTCTTCAGCACTACTTTACATGCAATGAATCTAAAATATATTGAAGTTTCACTTTTTGAAATAACTTACAAAACAAACGACATTCTAATTTATTGAGATGCACCTGTGTATGTATATATATATATATATATATATATATATATATATATATATACAGGTCCTTTTCCAAAAATTAGCATATTGTGATAAAGTTCATTATTTTCTGTAATGTACTGATAAACATTAGACTTTCATATATTTTAGATTCATTACAACACAACTGAAGTAGTTCAAGCCTTTTATTGTTTTAATATTGATGATTTTGGCATACAGCTCATGAAAACCCAAAATTCCTATCTCAAAAAATTAGCATATTTCATCCGACCAATAAAAGAAAAGTGTTTTTAATACAAAAAAAGTCAACCTTCAAATAATTATGTTCAGTTATGCACTCAATACTTGGTCGGGAATCCTTTTGCAGAAATGACTGCTTCAATGCGGCGTGGCATGGAGGCAATCAGCCTGTGGCACTGCTGAGGTGTTATGGAGGCCCAGGATGCTTCGATAGCGGCCTTAAGCTCATCCAGAGTGTTGGGTCTTGCGTCTCTCAACTTTCTCTTCACAATATCCCACAGATTCTCTATGGGGTTCAGGTCAGGAGAGTTGGCAGGCCAATTGAGCACAGTAATACCATGGTCAGTAAACCATTTACCAGTGGTTTTGGCACTGTGAGCAGGTGCCAGGTCGTGCTGAAAAATGAAATCTTCATCTCCATAAATCTTTTCAGCAGATGGAAGCATGAAGTGCTCCAAAATCTCCTGATAGCTAGCTGCATTGACCCTGCCCTTGATAAAACACAGTGGACCAACACCAGCATCACTGACTGTGGGTACTTGACACTGGACTTCAGGCATTTTGGCATTTCCCTCTCCCCAGTCTTCCTCCAGACTCTGGCACCTTGATTTCCGAATGACATGCAAAATTTGCTTTCATCCGAAAAAAGTACTTTGGACCACTGAGCAACAGTCCAGTGCTGCTTCTCTGTAGCCCAGGTCAGGCGCTTCTGCCGCTGTTTCTGGTTCAAAAGTGGCTTGACCTGGGGAATGCGGCACCTGTAGCCCATTTCCTGCACACGCCTGTACACGGTGGCTCTGGATGTTTCTACTCCAGACTCAGTCCACTGCTTCCGCAGGTCCCCCAAGGTCTGGAATCGGTCCTTCTCCACAATCTTCCTCAGGGTCCGGTCACCTCTTCTCGTTGTGCTGCGTTTTCTGCCACACTTTTTCCTTCCCACAGACTTCCCACTGAGGTGCCTTGATACAGCACTCTGGGAACAGCCTATTCGTTCAGAAATGTCTTTCTGTGTCTTACCCTCTTGCTTGAGGGTGTCAATGATGCCCTTCTGGACAGCAGTCAGGTCGGCAGTCTTACCCATGATTGCGGTTTTGAGTAATGAACCAGGCTGGGAGTTTTTAAAAGCCTCAGGAATCTTTTGCAGGTGTTTAGAGTTAATTAGTTGATTCAGATGATTAGGTTAATAGCTCGTTTAGAGAACCTTTTCATGATATGCTAATTTTTTGAGATAGGAATTTTGGGTTTTCATGAGCTGTATGCCAAAATCATCAATATTAAAACAATAAAAGGCTTGAACTACTTCAGTTGTGTTGTAATGAATCTAAAATATATGAAAGTCTAATGTTTATCAGTACATTACAGAAAATAATGAACTTTATCACAATATGCTAATTTTTTGAAAAGGACCTGTATATATATATATATATATATATTTGTTTTATTAAAGCTTGTTTACTGTGAACTGAACTCTCTTGTGGTATTAGGTTTAAATCTCACAGAAGGAGACATCATGATGGTGAGTTCTGTTTGTTGTGCAATGTACTGTATAAATACAATTCTGCATAATTCAGTTGTTTTATAGATTTACATATTCTGCTTTAAAGCCTAATGAAAGGAGCGTCATTCTTGGCAATCTGTGGAATATGCCCGTCCCCTATGTGCTGACTGCGGATCTCAGTAAGAAAACAAGGATTTCTACCTTACAGCTCAATTAGCTCTTAAACACTTAATTTATATTCTATATTGTTTTGCAACCTTCATGTATTTCTGTATTTTGGTCATAGGTTTGAACTATAAAGGAGTTATTTTGAGAGCCTTTGAACAGTTCAGACTGAAATCATGTATAGACTTCAAGCCCAGAGCAGCAGAAGGTTTTTACATCTCTGTGGAGAGTCATACAGGGTACAGTATGGTTCTAGTTACCAATAAATACACTCCCAGTCAAACGTTTGGACACACTTCAATACTCCTTGTAAAGGCTTTCTCCAAGCACATTATTAAGATACTATAACAGACTGGGTGAGAAAATTGGGTTGCAGATCCAAATGAGAGCTTTATTAAAACAGATCTTTGTCAAGACAGGCAAGGCCAAACACCAGCAACCAAACATTATCCACGGCGAGGCAAATAAAGGGTAACCCAAAAACAGGCAATGGTAGTGATGTGACATTTGAACCGAGGCATCGGAGCTTGTGTCGAGAATAATGGGCATGCCAGATGAAGTCTTGATTCGAGGCTTGTGTTGTTAACGTAGAAATCACGTGACCAATGTAAACGAAGCTTCACTTTCTGTCCAATCACATGCACGATTCACTTTGAGTGTCGGAATGTTCAAACTCCCAGTTCTTACTTTACGAGTAAGTTTTCATTCAGACTTATTCAATTACATTTTTAAAAACCCAGTCATACAAGTAATACATACAAATTATTTGAAGAAAATTTAATATTTGCTATATGCAATTCATAATTGTGTACATTATTCTTCTATTACACAATATTGATATTGAGCTGGCATTAAATGCCACAGTTTAATGGGTAAATTCATATATTGGAGACAGAAATTCAGTAAACACAAACACATACTGTTAGGCTTTTATTTGTGCATGTAACATAAATCACTCTATGGAATGTGTGGTGGATGCCTCTTTCACAGGCATTTGCCTGCTTTATCTATTACTAACCACCAGATAACACGGTGTTCAACACTCTCGAAGCTTTGAATCTTTTCCCAAAACAGTCAGAGGAAAGTCTCAAAGCTTCACGATGCTTCATTTGCCCATCACTAGGCAATGGTCAGGGCAGGCAGCAAACAATTACAATAAACAATGGAACTGTCCAAGGTCCAAAACACAGGCAAGGCTAGGCGAAAACATTATATTTATACATATATATTTATACAGTGAGGGAAACAAATTATTTGATCCCCTGCTGGTTTTGTACGTTTGCCCACTGACAAAGAAATGATCAGTCTATAATTTTAATGGTAGGTTTATTTGAACAGTGAGGGACAGAATAACAACAACAACAAAAAATCCAGAAAAACGCATTTAAAAAAAGTGATAAATTTATTTACATTTTAATGAGTCAAATAAGTATTTGATCCCCTATCAAATACTGATTAGTACTGAATCTTGCTATTTGATCCCCTATCAGTCAGCAAGATTTCTGGCTCCCAGGTGTCTTTTATACAGGTAATTATAAAATCATACAGGTAATCCCATAGAAAATCTGTGGAGGGAGCTGAAGTTTCGAGTTGCCAAACGTCAGCCTTGAAACTTTTAATGACTTGGAGAGGATCTGCAAAGAGGAGTGGGACAAAATCCCTCCGAGATGTGTGCAAACCTGGTGACCAACTACAAGAAACGTCTGACCTCTGTGATTGCCAACAAGGGTTTTGCCACCAAGTACTAAGTCATGTTTTGCGAAGTGGTCAAATACTTATTTAACTCATTAAAATGCAAATCAATTTATAACTAATTATTGTTCTAACATAACATTCGCCTAGAAGTTACCATAACATTAGACTAGAAGTGTTTTCTCACACAGTATGCTCACGCTTTCATTGAAGCAATTATTTGGGTCTCTTATAGACAGGACGTGCACACACAGACTCTCTCTGTGTTTGCTATTTCCTGCCTCTCCAGCTATTAATGCACTTACATGACAAGACTAACCATCTAAAATACTTTATATCAGGGTTTGTCAATTAGTTTTCACCAAGGGCAAAATTCTACCAATAATACCAAGGGAAGGGCCATGACCACAATGATATGACCAAAATGTTTGCAAATTAGCTCTAAAGAGAAATATATTTATAAGTTGTTGTAACTGGTTATAATGAATTATGACTATTCAAATCAGATATTAGAATTAACTGTAAAATAAGAACTGTATATGTAAAAGAAGAAACACATTGAATGATTCCGGCTCACCACAGTTGTTTGATTGACTCGTGAAAAACAGAGCGAGAGAGAAAAGACACAGAGCGAGACAGAGGGAAAAGAAGCTGTAGGAAACACGAGACGTGAATTGCAAGCTAACAGGCCAACGGAATGCTAACGCGCAGCACCAGCAGTTTAGATTAAAAGATTAAAAGTGAAAGATGTCAAATTAGTTTGATAGATAATGGTATATGGTGAGAATTAAGTTATATTTTAGTGGTTTAAACATCAGAGAGTGATAGTAAGATAGAGATTCAACAGAAAAACTAAGCTACACGGAGCTACAAATATGAACCACTCAGCAGCACGGCAGACAGGAAGCAGAAACCAGAAGTTAAAAGGCACTGTGGCAAACAACCACCTAGCACCACTTGAGCAAAACACACCCAACTGCCAGTTTGCCTATAACCTGCAAACTATTTTAAATTTTAAGAAAACACAAGCCAAACATAAGGTTTTTTCTTCTTATTTTTCAGGTGTTGGTCATATGTTGGTCGCATAACTGCTGGAGGTCAGACTCTTTCCATTGGAAATGGCTGTGGAATAAAATCCATTGTTGAGCATGAGTTTCTTCATGCACTGGGATTTTGGCATGAGCAGTCAAGATATGACAGAGATGATTACCTGACCATCAACTTTGAAAACATCATTAAAGGTTGCTTCATCTTTTTTTATTATATTAAATATTGTAAAATAGTCATTTGATTCATTTGCTTTACTGATACTGATGCCATTCAAATAAACAACACTTACAGTGAATAAGCCATTTATTTTCAGGGCAGGAGAGCAATTTCCAAAAATACAATGAGAGCCTGTCCACCACCCAAGGCACCCCCTATGACTACTACTCTGTGATGCATTATGCTAAAACTGCCTTCAGCAATGGTAATGGATTCACAATCACTACCAAACGTCCTGAGTTCCAAGATGTGATTGGTCAACACCTGGAAATGAGTGAATATGATGTGACAGAGCTCAACAAACGCTATAAATGTAGTGAGTGTTTCCCACAGTGTTATTTAGTTTTAATGTGTTCTGTGACATTACTGTTAACTTGTGGTTGTTAAATATCTCATTAGCATTTATAATTGTTATTTTATTTATTTATTTATTGCTTATCCATGATTTTTGAAACTATGGCTACTTTTCTCTAAATTCTACACACACACACAAAAAAACACAAAACATGCACACAACATGCAAGGCATCATGTAGTCTCAGCCTCAGACGTCACGCCCATGGAACGTTGGCTAAACGTTTGATGCATATGGCACACTTTTCTAGAAACACTTCAGGAATGTCGAAGTCATAATCTGACTGGTTGAATTAAACTGGATTTCCGGGAGACGCGAGTCTCGCGTTTATTCTCGGTCTGCCAGGAAACAAAGATGCCATGGCACCAAACCCCCTCATGAAACAAGAAAGCTGTCATGTTTACAAATGTGACGACGAACGCTTATCAGGGAACTTTAAATATATGTGAAATATTTAAAGTTCGCAGCATAGAATCTTTCAAATACATCAGAGAGTTTCACACACCGGTTTGTTATTGGGGCGACATTTCCAAGCCAACATTTTTGTTCAAGCCAACTTAATAATAATAAGTTTAAATGGCATTTCAGTAAGTTCGCTTTCTCAAGCCAACTTAATAATAATAAGCATGCAAGATAACAATAGTGATGTCTTGCCTTTGGCAAGCACCACTAATAAGATTAAATAGTAGATCAGTAAGTTGGCTTTTTCAAGCCAACTTAAATGTTTTTCTCAAATACACAATTATTGGCACCCTAGAAATTCTTATGAGTAAAATATCTCTGAAGTATATTCCCATTCATATTCACAATTTTGAGCACTCCAGGGTGATTATGAAAATGAAATTATCCAGCCATGGCTTTCTGTTTCACAGAAATATAAATAGGAGGGAAAACAAAGCCCAAATTCCCTTAATCATACATCACAATGAGAAAAACCAAAGAATATATTTCTGATAAGAAAAAAAGATAATTGATCAAAAGATAACTGAGCTTCACAAATTAGTAAAGTGGCTTTAAGAAAAGAGCTAGAGCAGTGAAAATTCCCATTTCCACCATCAGGGCAATAATCTCCAATCAACATAAAATGTTACGAAACTGCTTGGAACAGGACGTGTGTCTATATCGTCCTAATGCACGGTGAGGAGGAGAGTTTGAGTGGCTAAAGACTCTCCAAGGACCACAGCTGGAGAATTGCAGAAAATAGTTGTGTCTCGGGGTCAGAAAACCTTTTAAAAAATTGTCAAACAGCACCTACATCACCACATGTTGTTTGGGAGGGTTCCAAGAAAAATTCTCCCAGCTCATCCAAAAATAAACTCCAGCATATTCAGTTATCAGACACGACTGGAACTTCAAAGGGAACTGGCTTCTATGGGCAGATGAAACTAAAAAAATTGATTTTTAACAGCAAACACTCAAGATGGGTTTGGTGAACACGGGGATAAAAAGTACCCCATGTGTACAATGAAATATACTGCTGTATTTTTTATGTTGTTGGCCTATATTTCTGCTGGGGGTCCTGGACATCTTTAGACACATGACATCGTGGATTCTATCAAATACCAACAGATAAAAAATCAAAAAATGACCGTTAATTGTGGGCAATGTGTATTACAGAGAAACATTTCATAATGATATTTCCCCCCAATTTAAATTCTTATTATCCAATGAAAGGTTAGATTTTTGTGATTTTTTTTTAAAGGATCAAAAGGATTAACAATGTAGATTAATTTTCACAGCCTTCTTTGATCATATTTACAAGGGTGCTGATATTTTTGGCCATGACTGTGTGTGTATATATATATATATATTGTGACGAGTCGGCTGCCTCCCCCCCTGTCCATCATCACCACCCCGTCCCATATTCGCCGCCCTTCACCAGGCTCCCGACAGGAGTGGGTGTGTGAGAGAGGAGGGGCGCTGAAACAGCCAGGGCTGGCGGCGTGTGATGAGGCGCACCTGACGTGAATGGAGCCTCATCACCGCCGCCGTTAAATGCCGAACGCGCCTCTCCTCGTGAGACCGGTCTCTTCCCGTGCATGCACGCTGGTGTCCTCGTGGGTCCAGGAAGGGAGCGTCGAGCAGGACTGCCGCACCCGTGAGACGGCTGACGGGCCAGGATGCCGGGCCGTCGAATCCCCCAGAAGCGCCGGGAACCGAAGAGATGGACGAAGCCGCGCAAGAGACGCCGCCGCCACTCGCTCCCGGCCCCGAGAGGGGAGCGCGTGCGGCCACCGGACTCCGCCCCTTCCCTGGACCCTTCCCTCCTGAACACTGCCCTCCTGCACAGCCCCGCAGCACGACGAGGACACCAGATCCCTGTTTATTTTGGACACTTTTTCCCCTTTGGACACTTTATTTTAATATTGTTTAATAAAAACCTCTCCGCGGCTTGACGCCACGCCCACTGTGTCTGTCGTTGGCTCCTCCCGCCACAATATATATAGAAAGAGAGAGAGCGAGAGAGAGAGAGAGAGAGAGAGAGAGATTTGTTATATTAAAAAGAACAAAAAGGCAAATTACTGTAATGGGAAGTCAGACTCGGTACACGGGTGAATTAGAATTAAACAAACAGGTTTATTATTCAGGCTGGAGATGACCATAGAACTGGTGAGTATAGCAAGCTTAGAGTCTTTAATTGAGATGGATACTGACAGTGTGGTTCTTGATTACCAGGTTGGATGAAGATGAGGACTGTGGTGTTTCCAGGAGCTGGTGTAATGGATCTCGATGCAGGTAAGTAGAGGGAACACACACAGGAACACACGAGGAGAACACAGGAGATCAAGGAGTCGTGGAACAACAGGTAAGTAATTCAGCACTATCTTGAGTCCTATTCCACATGGGAGACCAGACGATGTGACTGTGTGAAGTGTGTGTTCTTATAGTGCTGTGTGGGTAATGAATGAATGACCGTCAGGTGTGCATGATCACTATTCTGGTGATTGAGAGCATTGATTGGTGGAAGAGCCTGGTGTGTCTGTGACAGAACCCCCCTCTCCACGGCCCACTCCTGAGGGCCGAAGATACCTATGTCATGTGGGCGACCCCTACTGCGTGGAGCTGGATCATGAGGATCGGAGGCGTGGAATTCTGTCAATCGATTGGGGTCGAGGATATCATCCCTTGGAACACATGATCTTTCCTTGGGCCGTACCCTTCCCAGTCAACGAGGTACTCCAATCTACCACCATGACGTCGGGAACTCAGAATCTCCCTTACTGAACATGTTGTTCCATCTTCCAGCACCATCAGGAGAGGGGGTTTGTCTATGGTGCCAAGCTCTGTGGAAACAGGGAGAACAGGTGGGTGATATGGTTCGAGCAATGAAACATGGAATGTGGGATGAATTCTGTACTGTGATGGAAGTTTGAGTTTATACGTGACTGGATTGATTTGTCGAATGACAGGGAAGGGACCAATATACCTGGGACTCGGCTTCTTACAGGGGAGGTGCAACCGAATGTCTCGATTGGAGAGCCATACCTCTTGTCCTGGCTGGAAGGTGGGAGCAGGGGCTCTCCGAACATCAGCATGATGTTGATGGCATCCTACTGAGCGCTGTAGATGTTGGTGTGCTGAGTCCCAGACCCTCTCACTCTCCTGGAACTAATGGGTGACGGAGGGAACTTCTGATGGTTCTCCTGACCAGGGGAACAGAGGTGGCTGATAGCAGGTTGCTGGAGGGAGTTCTGTGCGTACTCAGCCCAGGTGAGGAATAGGTTCCAGGAGTTCTGGTGGCTATGGCAGAAGGTACGGAGGTAACCGCCTATCTCCTGGATCTTTAGTTCCGTTTGTGCATTGCTCTGTGGGTGGTATCCAGTAGATAGACTGACGATCACACCTAGTAGTGAACAGAAAACTCTCCATACACGCGAGATAAATTGTGGACCTCTATCAGACACAATATCTTCAGGAATGCCGAAGTTATGAAAGACATGGTTAATCAGTAACTCAGCTGTTTCCATTGCTGTTTGAAGTCCTTTCAGAGGAACCAGACGACAGGCCTTTGAAAATCCGTCCACTGCAACCAGGATGCAAGTGTTATTGTCAGATGCGGGGAGGTCTATGATGAAATCTACTCCCAGGTGTGACCATGGACGTTGGGGAAACAGGGAGAAGTAGGAGTTTGCCAGTAGGTAAGTGGCGAGGTGTTTTGGCCATAGCACATTCCCTGCATCCTCTCACGTACCTTCTGATATCATTCGCCATTCCGGGCCACCAGAAGCGATCTTTTAACAGTGAGAGGATTTGATTGGTCCCAGTATGACCAGTGCCCAGGGAGGTGTGGGCTGAATGAATGAGTGGTGTTCGTTGACTGCGTGGAACATAGGTGTGATTTGAAGGACACCCCAAGGGAGCAGGATTGGAGACACTGGCTGCTGCGATGTCGTCGTCTAGGGTCCATTGGATCGGGCTTACAATGAGCTCAGTGGGGATGATAGTCTCTGTATTCTCAGGTTGTTCATGAGGGGCATGAAGTCTAGACAAAGCATCTGCTTTGACATTCTTTGCCCCAGGACGATAAGAGATGGTAACATTAAACCTGGTAAAAAAAAAGCCCACCTGGCTTGTCTGGGGTTCAATCTCTTTGCCTCACGGAGATATTCAAGGTTTCGGTGATCCGTATAGACCAGAAATGGATGAGCTCCTTCAAGCCAGTGCCTCCATTCCTCCAGGGCGAGCTTGATGGCAAGTAGTCCTCTATTCCTGATGTCATAGTTTTGCGCCGCCTAGGTTAATTTCTGGGAGAAGAAGGCACATCTAGGGGAAGTCGTGGCCTAATGGTTAGAGAGTCGGACTTGTAATCCGAAGGTTGCGGGTTCGAGTCTCCGGCCGGCAGGAATTGTAGGTGAGGGGAGTGAATGTCCAGCGCTCTCTCCACCCTCAATACCACGACTGAGGTGCCCTTGAGCAAGGCACCGAACCCCCAATTGCTCCCCGGGTGCTGCTGCATAAAATGGCTGCCCACTGCTCCGGGTGTATGTTCACGGTGTGTGTGTGTTCACTGCTGTGTGTGTGCACGTTGGATGGGTTAAATGCAGAGCACGAATTCCGAGTATGGGTCAAAATACTTGGCTGAATGTCACTTCACATGGATGGAGTCGAGGTGGATTCCCCTGCTGCTGTGATAGAACGGCTCCTACTTCTGATGTGGAGGCGTCAACTTCTACAACGAATGGTCTTTTTGGATCGGGATGCACCAGGAGCGGAGCCATGATGAAAGCCTCTTGAAGTTTCTTCATGGCTGTGAAGATACAATTGATGTTCACGGAGCCGTTGGAGGACCTCTGAGACGTGCTGGCGATGTTCGGCCTCATTCCGGTAGTACACTAGGATATCGTCGATGTAAACCAGCAGAAAGCGGTGGAGGTACTCCCGCAAAACCTCATTCATGTAGCCCTGGAATACTGAGGGGGCATCGACTAAACCATACGGCATCACCAGATATTCATAGTGTCCTGTCGGTGTCACGAAGGCTGTCTTCCACTCGTCCCCCTCACGTATCTGGATGAGGATATAAGCACTCCGGAGGTCAAACCTGGTGAAGATCTTGGCTCCATTGGCTGATTAGTATTCCGGTGATTGAGAGCGTTGATTGGTGGAAGAGCCTGGCGTGTCCGTGACAATTACAAACCATAAGACAAATTTAATAAAGTACATACAGTAGGTTTATTTAACTTGTATACATTTATTTAACACCTTTTGTTGTTTTATTAACATTAATGACACAGACAGGTATTTAATTAGGCTGCTGTCCCTTTAAGACCGACTGCATGTATGTAATATACTGATGCAGACCCAGTTTTCACCCACCTGTTTACATTCACTTAAGCCATAACTGACTGTATTTACATGAGATACTCCACACGATGGACATTTTGACAACTTTGTATTTGAAAATTCAGGCGCAAGGAGAACTGGTCATGTGCTGTCTGATTGCGCGAGAGTGCACTTCTGGTGTGTTATCAGTGTTGCCAGATTGGATGGATGTTTTCCAGCCCAAAAAGCTCACCAAAACCCGCCCAATCCAACAAAATAAATGCCCAAATATTATAGTCAAAACTGTGTCATTCTTTGATACAAAGCCTACCATGATCTGACAATTAAAAAAAGTTAATAACAACTATTGTATATCTAACTGGAAGAATACACTGGAGACGGAGAGTCTGTATTGAGCAACAGCTTTATTTTTTCTGCTCTGCAAAGACTCGCGCCAGAACAATCCCAACATGCCTCAGTACTCTGAGCTACGGAGTCCCCATAGGTTCAAATACAAAAATTGCAAACATAAATATATCACAACAACAATAATGTGCTTACCTTCATGTCGCAAACGTAGAGGAATTTGTTTGTGAAGTACATATTGTAGAACATTATACAGAACTTTTCACAGTCAAAACTAATCAAGTCCAGCAGCTTTCAGTTAAATACGAATCTGGACTATTTAAAAGATAAAATGGAGGATTGTATAGGCCTAGATATTTAGTTCCAATTTTGATTAATTTATTAAACTGTGCTTTGATTTCATCTTCCTCCACAGGTGTAATTCACTTTTTGAGAGTTGTCACTCTCCAACTCTTTACCGTCTAACTTATATTTAGGTATTGTGATCACTTGAATATACAGTTATATATTCAAATATCATAATTCAGTTTTACATTCAAAATCTGATCCGTTATCTCACTAAAAACCCGCCACTCATGAATCAATGGTGCGACAGACGACGTCAACATCAGCATCAGCCGCCTCTGCAGTGTGCGTGTGTGTTTAATAACGTTGTGAAGACTGATTCGATGCAAAACATGCACACTTGGGTTTGTTTGTTAACAAATTAGACTAATTTAGATGTTTGAAATCCACCAAACTGACCCCAAACCAGCCCAAATTTTGTCCACCCACCCAAGCCGATTTTTAAGTCAATAACCCAATCTAATCACCGTAATCCTCTGACTTTACATTATCTCTTACGTATATGAAGAAGTTAGGATAAATGTAGTGCTCAGAGACATGATACATTGATTTTGATAATGTTTGTTTGTGTTACAGATTCTTTCATCTCTTTCCTTGATCACTGTAGTTTTGATGATGAATCTATGTGTCAGATGAGTGTCTGTTCTGCTGCTGATTATGGCTGGCAGAGAGTGAAGTCAGTGAGTGGCATCGGTGTGACTGACCACACATACTTGGGCAAAGAACAAAGTGGTGAGATCTGTTACAGTTAGTGAATGTAAAATTTCTGCTTTGATAAAGTTTCTTGTTTTGAAGATGTTTGCACTTTTTCATAGAATGAAGGATGAATTAGATTTTGATTTCACAAAGAATAAATGCTTAATTTCCATCTAATCTCATTACTGCAGGGATGTCTTTCTTCATGCACTTCAGCACTGAGGGCAGAACTGAGGGGGATGCAGCCAGACTGGAGAGCAAGATAATGACCCCTACAAGTGACTGCAAAGTCCAGTGCCTGCAGTTCTACTACTATCACAGTGGTAATGAGTCTGCCCAGCTCAACATCTGGATCCGAGAGTATCAGAATGAATCAGACAGCAGAGGAACTCTCAGTCTTATGGATCAGATCACAGGTTTGTCTCTTTATATTACAAAACAGTTTATTAAGATGTTTGATAAATTTTCAATGTTACTGACAGTTTGATTTCTTGCAGGACCCCCTGGTAATTACTGGAAGCTGCATCATGTGACACTGAATGCTAATAAAACCTTTCAAGTTGTATTTGAAGCTCGTAAAGGAGCTGGAAACTCCAGTGGAGGATTTTCACTGGATGATATCAATATTTCAGAGACTGAGTGTCCCCACACATGGCAGATAAGAGACTTTGAGAAGGTTTTGAACAACAGTGGGTCATACTCGATGTACAGTCCATTGTATTACTCCAGTGATGGTTATCGCTTTCAGGCTAGCTTAAGTGTGTATCAGAATGTATTTTATATATCTGTTCGTCCTGTATCTGGTGCATATGATGGCCAGTTGCAGTGGCCATGTCCATGGAGACAAATAACCTTGCAGATGCTTGACCAGAATCCGCACATACAGAAGCGAATGTCCCTTGAGCAAAGCTTCACGACTGACCCTGCTTTGGGTTCTTACAGTGAGCTCTAATGCAATCTTATAATTTTTCTGATTATTTTACTTAGTTCAAAATTACAGTTATTATCTGTAGCTTTTAAAAAAGGCTTAGGTCTTTTAAAAGCCATATTTTTTTCCAATAGGCTACTGGGACAATCCTAAAAATGGAGGAAATCAAGTCATTTTCGGCAATGAGTCTGTATTTGTGGGTGCTTGGATTAATGCATATTACATAATCGAAGATGATCTGCCTAGAAGGGAGTTTATCAAGGGTGGTGACATCATGTTTCTATTCAGCATGCAAGGTAGGTTTGTTAAGTAACCTCAGAAAACAAGATAAACTTAAAGAAAGTTATTTATTAAGAGCAAACTAGGCATAATTAGAATGATGACAAGGATTCAGTTGGACAGCTTTGATATGCTTGCATTGTGTCTCACTTTCTAAAAAACAATTTACTCAAATGTTGTTCCCCAATCCAGATATCTCAGGGCTACTTCAGAAGGACTCTCTACCCTGCCCTAAAGCAACAGTGAAGAGCTTCAACATTACTCTGAATGTGACTGCCCAGCAAGGACCATGTGTTCCACGGTACATGTCCTTTTTACCTCTGCTGTATCATCATTCAAAACACAGAAAACTAAAATATACATATTGGGGGTCTTTAAAAATAAACACAGCATTTAAGAAATAAGGTATGAGAGAACAAATTATGTAGTGTAAATATAGTTACAGCTACAGGACAATGTTTTACTTTTGACAATATTTGACAATTCACTTAACTTAATTTTTTAAATTATTAGTTACTTGATAATTTTAAGGCAACGGGTTTCCTCAATTTTTTTTAAGTTAAGTCAACTTATCACTTTTTACAGTGTAGAATTAGAATAGAGAGTGCTAGAGTTAGAAGGTCAAATAAAGATGGAAGAGATGTGTTTTTATCCAATTCTTGAAGATGGCTAAGGACTCAGCTTCTCGAATTGAGTTGGGCAGGTGATTCCACCAGTAGAGAACATTTAATTAAAAAAAGAAAAAAGGAATTCAACTGATAATTTACACTCAATACATTATTATTGTGTACTCAATACTGAGGTACAGATAATTGCCACTATTTGCAATAAGTAGGATAAATGGAAGAAAATACTGCTATTTTAATCCATTGCTCTTTGCTCTTAGTGTAAATAGCATCTATTGCTATGTACACTTAGTTCAAATAGCTTCTGCCTTGTTTTAAGCAAATTCATAAAGTGGCATCCCTCTGCTGGAACACATAGTTCAGACATAATAGAACATTGATATACAACAAAAATACCAGTCTGCTATGGCAGTAATATGATGAACAGGCGTTTCACGCCATATTAATAAGGTTGCGTCTCGACATACATTTCCCAATTAATTTTATTTATTTGGATGTATTTTTTATAATCAAGCAAAACCCAAAGTAATGAATAACTAAATCAGAAAACAGAAACACAGGTAAAACTAAACCAAAACAGAATCATGACAATTTGGTTTTCTGAATTGGTTTTACAACAATTGAGTATATCCCCAAATTAGAAATATGTCTCTGATAGATCCATAGAGTTGCATTAGTGAAGGATTTGTGTCTTTTGAGTTTTTCAAACAGTTACTCATGAGTCTTTTCAAATGATCCATTAACAGGTCTGCCTCAAAAGAGTCAGACTACAGTGGTTGCACATGTTTTTGATTCACTTAAAGAACTGGTTCTTGAGAGTAATTTGTTTATGAAAATGATTTACTACATGCACATTACAAAATGCACTTTATCAAAATATATGCATGCATTTATTGTTATTATTTTTTCTATTAAATCAATAATGTTTATCTTATATGTGCCATATGTGCTTCTTTTACTTTAGTGAATGTGTGGGCACATCTTGCAATTCCAGTGTGAAGACAGCTTCCTCTCTGATCACCTTGGTGGTTTGCATTATTTTGCTAATGAGTTAATCATGAGGAATCGCTATTATTAACCTTATGTCTGACTACACAAGAGTTCAGTGCCAAAGAACTGCATCTATCTTTAGCTTTCTAGTATATGATCATTAAATATGCATTGTTGATTAATTATGTGTATTGTTAATACATTGTCTATATACATTTATCAACAATAAATATTAAATCTTAGTGTTAATCATGATGTTTCTTTGTGGAGTAAATATTTGGTGTATGGTATATCTTTGCCATATTTTTTTCTAACTGATTAATCCTTGCACAGAAACTATTGGTTTTAAAATACATATCTAGTCTTTTTTCTTCACTGTATAAGTAACAAAACAATGCTGTTCAATAAATATTACTAAAATAAAAAAAGTGTGTTTTATTTTGAATGTAGCAACTTGAAACTATGAAAAGGAGCATAGGTGTGGCCTGTAAATGCAAGATTTTGGTGTCATCTATTGGCAGATGATAGGGCTGCCACTGGGAGCAAAAAAATAAATAAAAATCATATACATTTGTTATAGATGTCTAAAATAAGTGAGGAGAATTTTCTGATAAACTGCCTAATAACAAACAGCGTTTGAGAAGCTCAAAAATTAACTCATTACACTAACTGTGGTTTAAGTTTTCTGTCAAGCTGTGATCAGTTTATTCGATAGTTTACTCTTTCAATCAGTTAGTCTATCAATTTTACATTTACATTTAATCATTTTGAAAATGCTTTTATAAATGCTGACCAATACTGATTAATCAAGCGATAGTTTTTAAAATGCATACTGAACAAAAACTATAATAGTGCATTACTATTTAAAAAAAAATCTGACAAATAATTTGTAAATAATAAAAAATATTAAATTTGCTTATTTTATTTATCATTAAAATTAGATTTTAATTTTTTTATTTTTGACATACTGCCAAGTAAGGTGACCCATACTCGGAATTCGTGCTCTGCATTTATCCCATCCATCGTGCACACACACACACACACAGCAGTGAACACACACCCGGAGCAGTGGGCAGCCATTTATGCTGCGGCGCCCGGGGAGCAGTTGGGGGTTCGGTGCCTTGCTCAAGGGCACCTCAGTCGTGGTATTGAGGGTGGAGAGAGCGCTGGACATTCACTCCCCCCACCTACAATCCCTGCCGGCCGGAGACTCGAACCCACAACCTTTGGATTACGAGTCCGACTCTCTAACCATTAGGCCACGACTTCCCCCATTATAGTTTATTAAGCGCTTAATTTTAGATTTTGGCCAAGTGTATTAAACAACAAGAAAATCTAAGCGCCCATATAGCTACAATAAACGTTAGATAACCTGTCAAATTTGATGAAAATATAATGTGATGCACTTGCTGCCTCAGATAACAGTTACAGACATTCTAATGACAGACAAAACACTCTTGTCACGGTTCATAGAATCACTGTCTCATCCTTGCTTGTCTGTTGTGGTGTATGGCGTGAGTGGGTGTGTCCTAGCTCGTGATCACGGGCTGATCTGTCACAGCTGTGGATCATTACTGGGTCTATTTAAGATCTACTCATGCTCCTCTCATTGTCAGATCCTCAGAGTTTCTCTGTGTTCCTGTTTCTGCATCCCGCGCTGTCTTTTGATCTCTGCCCTGTCTTCGGAGGATTCCTCGGCTGGTTGTGACTGCCCATTGCGTCCCTGCGTCCGATTCTATCCTCGCTGTGCACGAGCTCCACCATTCTAGTGACTTTGTTTGTTCTCTCAATAAACTGTTGTTTATCCGCAATTGAATCCTTCTCTTGATTATTCATAAAAGAAGGATCTGACCATCAATGGATTCAGCGGAAGCCTTAACCTTTCAAGGATGCCTCGAAAGTAACAACGTGTGATTGGATCGTCAGGATGAGCAATTGCTCGCGACGGGACGAGCCGTGCAAGCGATAGTGACGCAGGTGTCCGAGCTCACCACTCTACTCCAACAAGGAGTAGGCTCCCGACACCGGAGACATACAACGGTGAGCCCAACCTGTGTCGAGCCTTTTTAGTGAAATTCTCAATGTTTTTCTCCCTGCAACCACAGACTTTCGCCACAGAGGTGTCCAAGGTGGCGTTAGTTCTCACCCTGCTGTCTGGGAAGGCTGCTTTATGGGGAACGGCGGTGTGGGAGAATCATCATTCCTGCTGTTCCTCGTTCCATACACTCTCTGAGGAGATGAAGAGAGTCTTCGATCGTGCGGTGGTTGGACGCAAAGCAGCACGCAGGCTGGCCGATCTCGGTCAGGGTAAAAGATCTGTCTCGGACTTCTCCATCGAGTTCCGAACCCTGGCGGCCGAGTGCAAGTGGAACGAGGAGGCGCAGTGGGACATGTTCCTGCATGGGTTGGCTGACCGGGTCCAGAAGGAAATATTCCTCATGGAATTACCCACCAGCTTGGATGGATTGATTGACTTAGCTCTCCGTGTAGATTCACGTTTACAACAACGTGACCAGCAAGCTCATCATCAGTTGTTACCAGCATTTCCTGATTATTCTCCTGTCAAGTCTGGACGTACGGTCAACCAACTGTCTGACAGTGAACCGATGCAGGTTGGTAGAGCTCGGCTTTCTCGGGAGAAGAATTGAGGTTACTGTCAGGTGGAGTATCATTAAACCAATCCTCAACCACCACGCTCCTCCCGATAAGACTGCAATGGGCGGTCGGAAGACATGACGGTTCGGCTTTGCTGGATTCAGAGGCTGAGGGAAATCTTATGGACCGAAAACTGGCGCACCGGCTTTATATTCCCACAACCTCACTCCGTCACAAGATCGTTGTCAAATTCAAATTCAAAATTCTAATTCAAATTTTATTTGTCACATACATATACATACATAGTACACATGTAGTGAAATGTATTGTACGACTGTCCAACAAATTGTCCAACAAAATTAAGAAAAACCTCAAGTTTACAAAAATACAAATAGAAAAAGTACAGTAAACATGTATACAGAAATAAACTAGCAATAAAATAAAATAAAAAATAGATATGAGAATAAAAATAGATATGAAGAATAAAAATAGAATATGATTCTAAATAGATTCTATAAAAAGTAAAGTGTATGTCAGTGATAAAGTGTCCGTGTTGCTGTGCAGTGCAGTAAAGTGTATAAGTGAGTAAAAGGAATACTAAAGACAAAAGACAAATGGTATGTAAATCCCACTCATTTATCCTTACGTAACCTTCTACAAATTAGTGCAGATTGTATTTGAAAGTGTGCAAAGTGGAAGTGTGGGGTGATGTGATTATAGTGGAGAGAGGTTAAGACTCCGAATGGCCTGCGGGAAGAAGCTCCTCCTCATTCTCTCTGTGAAAGTCGTAACGTATTGTCAAGTATGGTGACCCATACTCGAAATTGGTGCTCTGCGTTTAACCCATCCAAGTGCACACACACAGCAGTGAGTAGTGAACAAATGCGCACACACACACACACACACACACCGTGAACACACACCCGGAGCAGTGGGCAGCCATGCTGCGGCGCCCGGGGAGCAATTGGGGGTTCGGTGCCTTGCTCAAGGGCACCTCAGTCGTGGTGTTGAGGGTGGAGAGAGCGCTGTACATTCACTCCCCCCACCTACAATCCCTGCCGGCCGGGGACTCGAACCCGCAACCTTTCGATTACGAGTCCGACTCTCTAACCATTAGGCCACAACTTCCCCCGAAGTTCGCCTTCATGCAGCGGAAGCACCTCCCTGAACGCAGCAGAGAAAAGAGTCCATTGTTGGGATGGCTGAGGTCCTTCACGATCTTCCTGGCCCTGGTCAGGCACCGCTTGCTGTAGATCTCCTGCAGGTCAGGGAGCTCGGTGTGAATGGTACGTTCCGCTGAATGCACCACCCTCTGGAGGGCTCGTCTGTCCTGCATAGTGCAGTTCCCGAACCAGGAAGTGATGCTGCCCGTCAGGACGCTCTCGATGGTGCAGGTGTAAAAAGTCTTAAGCACCCGAGAGGGAAGTCTAAAGTCCCTTAAGCGTCTCAGATGGTACAGACGCTGCCTGGCCTTCTTCACCAGGGTGCTGGTATGACAGGACCAAGTCAAGTCCTGCGTGATGTGAACACCCAGGTATCTGAAGATGTCCACTCTCTCCACTGGAGTCCCGTTGATAGTGATCGGCTGGTATGACCGCTCCTGCTTCGTACTGAAGTCCACTATCAGCTCCTTAGTTTTGCTGATGTTCAGGTGTAGACTATTCACCTGGCACCAACTCTCCAGGTTCTTAATCTCCTGTATGTAGGCCGTCTCGTTGTTGTCTGAGATCAGGCCCAACACAACAGTGTCATCAGCAAACTTGATGATGGTGGTGGAGTTGGAAGTGGCCACACAGTCATAAGTGTACAGTGAGTACAGCAGGGGGCTCAGAACACAACCTTGAGGGGCTCCAGTACTTAGGGTGATGGAGGATGAGGTGTGTTTACCCATCCGTACGGCTTGCTGTCTGTCCTTCAGGAAGCTGGAGATCCATTGGCACAAGTATGTGCTGAGACCAAGGACCTCCAACTTGGAGGTGAGTGTGGAGGGAATTATGGTGTTAAACGCTGAACTGTAGTCCACAAACAGCATTTTTACATTATTCCCTTTTCTGCAGTCCAGGTGACTTGTTGTGGTGTGGAGGAGGTGTGAGATGGCATCCTCCGTGGAGCGGTTAGTGCACTAAATCGACAATCACTTCCCGACATCACTCGCTCCACCATACCTGTTACACTCATTACGTCAGGTAACCATACAGAGACGATTGAGTTCCTATTGACTGATTCACCTACTACACCAGTGGTACTGGGACACCCTTGGCTCGTCCGACACAACCCTACAGTAAATTGGGGCCAGAGTTCCATCTCTATGTGGAGCAAGAACTGTTACGCTTCTTGTCTTGTGTCAGGATGGCTCTTTGCGACCTTGTATTTATTACCGAGGCTTGAACAACATCACAGTAAAGAATACTTATCCTTTACCGCTGATGTCTTCTGCGTTCGAGAGGTTGCAGGGAGCATCCGTCTTCACCAAATTAGATTTACGTAACGCCTATCATTTGGTTCGCATAAGGGAGGGAGATGAGTGGAAAACATCGACATATGTTTACCTGGATGAAATATTGATTTTTTCTTCGTCTCTCCAGGAACATGTGCAGCACGTCAGGCGAGTGCTCCAGAGGCTGCTTGAGAATGGGCTTTTTGTCAAGGCGGAGAAGTGCGCGTTTCATGCACAGTCGGTTCCCTTTTTAGGGTACATTGTCTCGGTTGAGGGAATTTGCATGGACCCCGATAAGGTTAAGGCTGTGGTGGATTGGCCAACCCCTGATTCCCGTAAGGCCCTGCAGAGGTTTCTGGGGTTCGCCAATTTCTACCGATGTTTCATTCATAAATTCAGCCAACTAGCCGCTCCTCTGACGACCTTGACCTCCCCCAAGACGACGTTCAGGTGGTCCAGTGCAGCTGAGGCTGCGTTTGCCAAACTGAAACGCTGCTTTGTTTCGGCACCCATTCTTATAGCTCCTGATCCCACACCAGTGTCGTCCACGGGCCTCTCACCGTTCGAGTGTAGTCTAGGGTACCAGCCACCTATCTTTCCTAGTCTGGAATCCGAAGTCGCGGTTCCCTCTGCCCACGCCTTCGTCCAGAAGTGCCATCGCACCTGGATAAGAGCCTGAGAGACTCTTCTCCGGGTGGGAGCGTGCACTAAGACTCAGGCCGATCGCCACCGGTCAAAGCCTCCCGTATACGTCATTGGTCAAAAAGTGTGGCTTTCTTCTAAGAACATTCCACTCCGCTCCGTCTGTAATAAACTTGCTCCAGGAGGAGAGAAGTTGGGTTCCTGCCAGGGACATTCTGGATCACTCCCTTATTGATGATTACAATCTATGGGTAAGACTGGCCTCCTCCTAGTGGGAGGGGTACTGTCACGGTTCATAGAATCACTGTCTCATCCTTGCTTGTCTGTTGTGGTGTATGGCGTGAGTGGGTGTGTCCTAGCTCGTGATCACGGGCTGATCTGTCACAGCTGTGGATCATTACTGGGTCTATTTAAGATAATAAATATCCCTGGATCTTTGTTCCGCAGTGAGGGGCTACTGAAATATTGTCCGATCCTATCAAACCATACATCAATGGAAAGCTTATTTATTCAGCTTTCAGATGATGTAAAACGACTTGCTTCCTTTGGTGTATATTTCTATACTTTTATCTATCAATCTGAGCATGGGTTCATTTTGTCGCTAAACGTTTGCCTCACTAAGGTTAAATTAAGTCTTTCTTTGGCCTTCGCTCTGGAGGTGATCTGTTGATTCTGCTAAACTTTAATTAAAACTGAAACCAAACTATATAAAAACTAAATACAAATGTGATAAAAACTAAACTAAAACTAACAAAAATATTAATGAAACTAATAAAAACTAAACTGAATTTCATAGCAAATTTGAAAACGATGTTAAAATAAAATGAATTTAAAAATTCAAAACTATAATAACCTTGCAGAGCTCCATATGGTAAGAATTACTGTGAGATCGGGCTGATAGTTCTCACACCCATGCGCAGCTCAGCCTATTCAGTATTTGGTAAATTTATCAGTCAGAGAATGTTGATTCCAAAAAAAAAAATAAACAAAATTGGTTGTCACACCAATTTACAAATTAGGAGATTCTAATATGATTTCAAATTATCGTCCAATATCAATTTTACCAGTTATGTCTAAGTTTTTAGAGAAAGTTGTGACCGAACAATTAATACATTTAGAAATTAATAATCTCTTTTATCAGCATGAATTTGGTTTTAGACCACATCATTCTACAGAAATGACTATTTGTTATTTTTTAGAAAAGGCTCGATCTTCTTTGGATCAGGGGCATGTAATGGGTGCTGTATTTATTGATCTGAAAAAAGCTTTTGACAGATAACCACACAATCTTGATATCTAAATTAAGTACATTTAACTTTAGTAAACAATCAATTGAGTAGTTTAGCCCTACCTCTTATCAAAGCAAAGGGAACAGTGAGTTTAATAAGTTTAATAAGTAGGCCTAACTAACGTGGAGCTGACGGTGTTTTGGGTGCTGAAGAGCGGAGCAATGGACGGCGTTTAAAGTGGCAAAGAGCGCCGCAGGGTTGGTGATAAATTGGCCAGCAGTTTAAAAATATAGGCCTTTGGTTAGCCTATAGTACAGATTGTAGCCTTTTTTTTTTTTTTTAATAAACGGGCTTTAAAATATTATGAGATCTTGGTGGAGAAATTGTACTAATAACCTTACGAATATATTGTAAACACTTTAAAAGAGACAGACTTTTGTGAAAGATGGTTTTTTTCTGTTTTAGAAGGATTAACATTGTTAAATTTATACAATATTTATCGCCTCAAAAGTTTTTAATATTTTAGGTTAGGGGTGGATAAATTTATCAGTTATTTATTATTCATGCAACCATATTTTGCTAGTTTTCATTAACCATTCCTATGGTGCTCTTATGTATGTCCTTAGCATGATTTTGTTAAAATGTATCTATTAGGCTGTACTGAATGAAATAGCATAGACATTTTCATGGTTTGCATATTCCATTTCACAGGGTGCGAACTACGGGGGAGCTAGGGGCAGCTCGGCTCCCCTTAATAAGACATGGGCTCCCCTAAAAACGTGATTTGTGAAATTTTGGGGGGTCTCAAAAAATATTGACAATGTGTTATTTTGACGTGCAATTTCAGTTTTGTGTAATGTGATCAACTTGGATTATTATGTGTAAAATTGCAAAAATATAATTCATTCATGCATGATGGCGATTTTAACCTAATTCACTTCAATAAAGATAAATATATATGCTATTCTTGTCATGAGCATCCAGGTGTGGGGGCGCTGCGGTGCAAATTCATTCCACTCATGTTTAATACATTAACTAAAAGATTCGTAGGAAAAATATAAACGTTGGATTCAACATTGGCCGTAGATCTGTGCGCGCAGTCCTTGAAATCCATTCTGCAGTTATCATCATATAGCCACCATGGCAAAAAGAACACAAGGCAGTTTAATGGCACGACCGAATCACCTGCTGCAAGCCGTTAGCACACCTCCCGCCGGGATGACAACGCAAGAAGTAAGTCATTGTAGAGCCCTGCATTTCGGCCCGGGCCCGACGGGCCCCGACTTTTTTACGGCTCTGGGGCCGGGCTTTGGGCTAATTTTCACGTCATAGTTCAGACGCAGGCCGGGCATCGGGCCTGTTTTGAGTTTCTCCTTATTTTTATATTGTAGACATCTATCGATTAGTGATGAAAAAAATTGGCAGGCTGGTGGAAACAACAGGAGACCGGGACTGAGAGCGGTTCGATGGTGTTTAGTGTCCCGCAGCAGCTGAAGAGTTCTGTGTTCAAATGCACGCAATAGGCTAAAGCTTGCTGCAAAACCCCAGCAAACATAACCATGAATGTGTCTGAGGGAAATAGTAAGGAGATATTTTAATTATTTACTAATAAACTAATGTTTTCTGAGTCTGTGTCGCAAGGATGAAGCTGATCCTGACTCGCCGTCTCCTCATTAGACGCGTCTTTAGAGATAAATCCATCTTTATTGATTATGATTAAATTATAATAAAAGAGTTTTTGTTTTCGATTTTTTTTATTTGGTTAAGTGATAATTTAAAGCTTTCTATAGATATATTTATCATGTCTGTGAGGCATGTATTCTCTGCTGAAGCTCCTGTTCAAGACGAGACGGCAGAAAGCGCATCATGCTTGTTTTCTTTGTTTTATAAAAGAACTACCTTTTGTTGGTATTGTGAGTGCACACAAATACAAATAGACCCTTTACAGGTCCGAATGATGTATTACTCTTATCAAGAAAAAAAAATGACAGTGTACTGAGTGTAGGCTATTTTAATTTGTTTCCACTGAAAGCAATCCAAGTGTTTGCTGGTGTCTCCATGTCCTGCAGAGCAGCTTTAGCTTCCTCTCTCCGCACAAACTCAGATATAGGCTAGCGCACATTATTATTATAGCAGGTTTAACGTTTAAACATTGTTATATACTTGAACTGTTTTAGTATATCTATAGATGTTATTTTAGGCAAGTCGTGAAGGCTAAATTGATCAAACATAGGCTATGATCAGCTCATGCCGCTGGCCGCTTGGTCGTTACTTTAAAAAACTAAAACTTATAGGCTATTTAACAAACAAAAATGCTCCAAACGTTTTTCTAAATTAACTTAATAAAAAAACGAAACAAAATATAATAATTTTGCCATTACACACAAAACTGAACTATTTTAATAGCCGAAACAGTAGTATAAACTGTTTTAGGAGAAGAGGGGAAAAAAGACGGGCTCGGGTCAGACTCGGGCCAGTAATTCTGATGAGCTGTCGGACGTGGGCCGTGCTAGGTCTATTGCGCACGATCTCATAGACACCCCCCCACCCCCTGTAAAAAAAAAGAAAAAAGGTGGGCTCCCCCAAAGTCCACGGTATAGTTCCAACAGTGCCATTTCATTTTGTAACTTGTTGTTCAGCAGATCTGATTGATTCTGTGTTAAATGCAATTTTTTAGGCTTACTTCCATGCTTTATACTGTAGGAGTGCTGCACTGTCATTTATCAATTATCACCATTGTCAGTTATCTTTATTTGGTTTGTTTGTTCTCATTTCGATTTGGTGTTAAATCAAACTTGAGTCATTGGACATATCCCAAGCCCGAGTCGGTTATTCAGAATAACTGTTTTAATCTGATCATCTTCAGCAAGCCAGATCCTGTGGGACAGCAGCCACAATCCTTAGCTGGCTCACATGTCATCTCTATAACGGGAAAAATTTATTGATTTTATGACATAATATGTTAGGAAATATATCGTTTTAACGAGAACAGATGTCGTTTAAACGAGAAAATGATGTCGTTTTAATGACAGCATTATTCATTGAGTGGAAATAATAATATTGCAGCAGTGCGTCACCGTAGAAAAAAGGCCAGAATTTTGACATTTTTTATTCAACAGAAATGTACTTATATTGTACTCAAGGCATAACTGCAAGCAAGTCTATAGCTAAACGAGCAAAACAAGCGCCTTCATATGGCAAATCAAATTTAATCAACAATAAAAACCGACGCCACTGCTTCAACTGATTCATATAAGCTGTTGAATAATAACTTTTCCCTTTATTCCTGTTATTTGCAGAAAGGGTAGTTTCTCCAAAATTGAAAAGCCATTGTAATACACAACAAACGAAAAGGTGAAAAGAGCATCGGAGCTCAGACTTGAACTCCCTTCACTAAAGCAACATAGCGGTTACAATGAGCCAGACCACTGCTCTTCAGCTAACAGTACTTACAAGCGGATGCTCACCGTATTTGACAAACATCAACATACACAAAGGATAATACAATTGTACAATTTGTGTACATATGATAAAGAAGACGAAGATACACGTGTACCCAATGAAAAAGTAAAAATATCACATGATGAAAGTCCAAATGTTGGTCACACTAATATTACTGAACAGGATGAAGCAGATCGCCATTCAGTTCCACATTCTACTAGTCATGACTGCCTACTTCATTAAAGGGGCTGGACTGTGTAGAAAAGGAGGGGCTGATTTTAATATTAGAGAAAACGCCATTTTTAGGCTTTGTCAGACGGAGCGACGTAAACTATGACGCATTATGGATGGCCAAGCGACGAAATCAACGGCGTTTTGGATTGCATCAATAAACGCGTGATATCTCACGGTTCTGCCATGAGAACGCCGTAATTTACGGCGTCTGTACTACAAAACGCCGTAATGTACGGCGGTTTTTCGACTAGAACGCCGTAAAAAAAGGCGCTTTCTGGACACCAGGCGCCTGGTTAATGGCGAATTATGACCTATTCGGCGTTCCATACTACACCACTGACAGCACGAGGTGTCTTTTACTCCTGCAGCACATCTCGAACAAGCCTCTTCAGTCCAGAGAAACGAGGAAACTCACCGAGAAGGTAAATAGTTGAACAATTTAAAGTAGATGTTTGTATATTAATATGCTAGTTTGCTAGTTAACTCTTTATAGTAAATCATGTCCAGTCGTTGCAATATTTGACTGCTAATCGGCTCATAATGTCGTTTACACTGAGCAATGTGGATAGTTTATTTATTGATTTAGATGTTGATGATATGCATTTAAGTATTGGTTTATATCAGCGTCGGAACTTGTTTTTTAAACGCTTCTGTCCAGCACATTTTCAGCAAGTCTCATTGTACCAAAGCAAAGGTAATTAAAAATGACTGCTTCACAACCCTGCTGGAGACAAAAATAAATCAAATTGAAACCATCACAGAATTTGTAATGTTTTAGTGGTTTCACTGGAAACTGTAATGTTCCTGTGGGTCTCTGCTGGTAATTTGTCACCTTTATTGGTGGCTTGTTTAAACCATTCAATCTTAATGGAATATGTCCCAAAACACACTACAGGAAATATTTTTTAATGGTTAGGCTAATCGTTGATGGTTTGTAATGTTTGTAATGGTATTTGTAGAAGAAGCCACTAGAATTTCTGTGATTGTTTCTGGGTGTTTTTTTGTTTTTTTCCCAGCATTAAAAACCTTAAGAACTTTGAGATGAAGACATTCTCTTGTTTTTAACTTGCAAAACATGCAACACAGAGATTAAACAGATTTTGACTTCATGTTAGCATCACAATCAGCTGCACTTGCTTTTGAGAAAATGAGTTTGTGTTTTTGTTCCTACATTTAACATCTGGAGTGTCTCATTTATTCATAGCCCTGGCTCATTTCTGGCACTGGTCCATGGTATACAATATGTTTAATTGACGATTAAATAATTGCTTAAATGATAAAAGGAGCATTAAACATCCAACAAATCAAGTACTTTTATCTGAAATGAGTGTAAATACCTGCAGCAGCTCTGTCATGACACATGTTGAATGTTTTTGATCAGAACAGCCTGAAGTGTTTACAGAAGATCATCATGAATCAGAGAAAACCTGCGAGAGGCCGTCAAAATCAGCTCTTCAACCCAAATCACATTCATCCAAATCCAAAACACGTATTTCAGCTAAATGTTGGGAATGACCAAATTCATCATCAGAAGTTGTCAAGCTCTGAACTCATTCACTTTCTGAAAACAAGCAGAAATCTAGCGTCTGAACTCCTGTCATCAGCTGATGAGGTCAAATACAGGCCAAACATCGCCGAGTCTTCATTTGGTCTGATTCAGCAACAAAACATCAGTGCAGCAGCGTCTGTGGATCAGAGAGCCGTGGCTTTGACCGCTGCTGAGGAGAACAGGGAGAAGAAGAGCTTTTCTAAGGAGAACGTTTCTGAACCCATGTTTGCAGAGAAAGAAAGCAGCGCTGATGTTTCCTACCACTGGATGATTGCCACAAACACTGAATTGTGGGACATTGGGGATATTTTCTCAGATACTGATCAGTGCTTGCCAGAGCCGTTCCCAAATGAAATGACAGATTTTAATTTCCAAGATGACTGTAAAGTTCCTGATCTCTGGAGCCGAAGCGTGTGTCCCTCAGCAGAAGAATCGTGGCGTCTTAAGGACGGTCAAAGCCCCGACACACTGACTGACCACACTGAAGATGACCACGCTGAACATGTCCCAATCCCAGAGTTTCAGAGCCGCAGATTTGAGGAGATGCCAGTTGTTATCAGCCACATTATTAACCCCAACAAGTTCTTCATCCAACACAAGGACACAAATCTCTGTGAACTCTCTGAAATCATGCTGTAAGTAGTGAAAGGAGTAGTTCACCCAAAAACAAAATTTGCTCAAAATGTGCTCAACTTAAGGCCTTCCAAGATTAGGAGGAGTTTGTTTCTTCATCAGGTTTGTAGAAATGTGTCTCTGCATCAGTGTCTCAGCAGTGGATGCTCTGCAGTGAATGGGTGCCGTCAGAATGAGAGTCCAAACAGCTGATAAAAACACCACAATAATCCACAAGCAATCCACATCACTCCAGTCAAAGCTGAATGTTTGCTGCAACTGCAGAAACAAATCCATCAATATGTTTTATCTACAAACCAAAATACAGTCCATAATCCATAACAGTTCCTCCAGTGAAGAAGGCCATCCCCTGTGATCCTCTCACTTCAATCCAGACACATATTTGTTTAGAGCTGTTTTTGGACTGTTTTAGATTGTAAATGATGCTTGATCTGTGCATATTTCTCTGGTTGGACTCTCATTCTGACGGCACCCATTCACTGCAGAGGATCCATTACTGAGCAAGTGATGAAACGACACATTTCTCCAAATCTGATGAAGAAATAAACTCATCTACATCTTTGATGGCTTGATGACGTGTACATTTTCAGCAAATTTACATTTTTAGGTGAAGTAGTGTGACATATAATTATTCTTTATTACTGTGTCTGTGCAGTTCTAGTACCAATGTCTCTCTCTTTCTGTTGTCATTATGATTAATCAGGAGGAATAGCAGCAGATCGTTTGCAGAGATGAATCTCATCCCAGACATTGGAGTTTATGTCATGGTTTGGTTTCTCAAGCAAGAGATGTGGAGCCGCGGGCAGATCATCAGAATCTGTCAGATGAGTCGAGGCGAGATAAAGCTGCTTTAAATCAGCAGTTCACCCAGAAATCAGTCTTTCGTTATCATCATCCTTTCATCATGTCATTTAAGACTTTATTTCATGATTTCATCTGTCAAACACTTTCTTTCCTGATGCTTTTAACAAAGGTGTGAATAAGTTAATGCACAATAACTGAATGCTAATTTTTAGGTGAACTGTTAATTTCTGGTTTTAGCAGTAACTCTGTGTAACAGTTTTCATATCAGTGATGAAATATTGATGATGATTATTTTAGGGCCCAGCACCAGAGGTTGCTCAGACATTAAGGTGGAGGTCAGGAGGATTGACTATGGAGATGTTGTTTGCGTCTCTCTTTGGGATGTTAAGGAACTGTGTGGAGAAGCAGCATCCAAACCTGCTCAAGCGCTGCAGGTCTCTCTGGTGAATGTGGGTGACTCTAGTAATATTACTGAAGGGTTTATTTATTTATTTTAATGCATTAAGCTGTATTTGAACTTGTGTGTTATAGGTGAGGCCAGTGAATGAAGAAACCTGGTCTTTTGAAGCGATCAGCTGGTTCAAGAGTATAGTGCAGAACAAGACTCTTTATGCCAGGCTTTATCCAGAAGAAGGAGACATTCTGGTTGAACTCTTCATGGAAAAGGGAAAGATTGGTGCTATGAGGTAATAGACCCCATTCTCACTTAAATATTGTCCACAAGCATTACAGAAATATCTAAAATGTTCTGTTTGTTGGGTTTTTTTTTTGTTGGTAGCTGATGCATTCTGATCTCATCTTTTCACATTTACAAATTTTTAAGTAAATATTGAAGAGCACGTTGTGAATTAGACTATGTGCTGCCCTCATTTTATAATGGACAAATATAAATGCTACAGTGCATTATTTATAATTAATATTAGTTAATTTAGTTATTGTCAGGTCATAGCAGAGATGACGGGCACACGCTGCATGATTTTAGCCCCGATTTTTACTTGCTGACAAATTTTGTGGAAATTGCAGACAAATGGCTGAAATTGGAAGCAAACTGGTGCTGGTTCAGTCGTGTGTGTGACAGTCGTGTAGTGCGTGTTATCAAAAGCATACCAATGCCTGTGAGATGTTTGGCATGCTAAATATCTGCAGCAGTCGTGACTCAGTCCTGCAGTGTGAAATGCGTACAGACAACATTTATCACAAGCTTCTTAACAGGAAGAAGTCCAGTCTCGTGTGAGCTTGTGTAGTTATGAAATGTTTGTAGACCAGATGGAGCTGTCTGTGATTCTTCCTATTGAGAAGTTGTGTATTGTGTGGCCCGTCAGCGATCTGTGGTGTAGTTTACACACAACAGCAGAGGGATGATCCTCCAGACAGTCATGCAGTGTGAGAAGAGCAGAGATCTGAATCCTGCAGTGTGAATCTGTAATCAGAATGAGCTTTATTGGTCATGTATGTTTACACATACAAGGAGTTTGTTGTAGTGACAGAAGCTCCACAGTGCAACAGAAAGACAGCAACAGGACAGGACACAGGTAATAAAAGAATAACAACAATTAACCAATAGGCAATGTATAAAGCAGCAAAAACACAATATATAATATAGACAACTATGTATGTACAGGTCAAGTATGTGCAAATTAGAAATGAGAAAATAAAGATAAAATAAGTGAGTGTGGTGAATGGATAATGTATTAGTTGTGTGTTCCACATTTATTATTGAGTGTTCATGAGATGGATTGCCTGAGGGAAGAAACTGTTCCTGTGTCTGGTCGTTCTGGTGCTCAGAGCTCTGTAGCGTCGACCAGACAGTAACAGTTCAAAGAGGGAGTGTGCTGGATGTGAGGGGTCCAGAGTGATTTTACCAGCCCTTTTGCTCACTCTGGATGAGTACAGTTCTTGGAGAGTGGGGAGGGTTGTACCAATGATTCGCTCAGCAGTCCGGACTACTCTCTGTAGTCTTCTGAGGTCAGATTTGGTAGCTGAGCTGAACCAGACAGTTATTGAGGTGCAGAGGATGGATTCAATGATGGCGGAGTAGAACTGTTTCAGCAGCTCCTGTGGGAGGTTGAACTTCCTCAGCTGGCGAAGAAAGTACAACCTCTGCTGGGCCTTTCTGACAATGGAGTCTATGTGAATATCCCACTTCAGGTCCTGGGAGATGGTGGTGCCCAGGAATCTGAATGACTCCACTGCAGTCACAGTGCTGTTCATGATGGTGAGTGGGGGGAGAGCAGGGGGGTTTCTCCTAAAGTCCACTATCATCTCCACAGTTTTGAGCGTGTTAAGCTCCAGGTTGTTAAGACCGCACCAGACAGCCAGCTCCTTAACCTCCTGTCTATAAGCAGACTCGTCACCGTCCTGGATGAGGCCAATCAGCTTGACAGAGGGGTCTTTAGATGTGCAGTCGTTGGTGTAGAGGGAGAAGAGCAGTGGGGAGAGTACGCAGCCCTGAGAAGTAGGGATGTCCCGATCCGATATTGATATCGGAAATAGGTCCGATATCAGCCCAAAAAAACTCTATCGGATTATATCGGACTACGTTGAAAATCTCCGATATAAGCAGTCCGTTCCGCTCTAAACTCCGTTACAGCTATTCTATCCAGCAGCCTCCAGAGCCAGCGTGCAAAGCCCACGTGATCACAACACTGCTTGCTAGCGAAGTAGCAAAGAAAAAGAGCGATGTCGGCCGTGTGGCAGTATTGTTCATTAAAGTCCGAAAAAGACAGTGTGGCTCAGTGCAACACTTGTCATGCACAAGTTTCCCATGGTGGAACAGAACCGGGAAAGTTTAATACGTCCAACCTCATCGCGCATTTGAAGCAGCATCACAAAACTCTGCATGAGGACTTTCGCAAGACCACTGAGTTAAGGAAACAATCCTCTAGCAACCTCAAGCAACCAACGCTGCCTGAAACCCTCGCAAAGCGTGACAAATTCCCAAGAGATAGCAAAAAGGCATTAACCTTAACAGAAAAGATATGCCAGTTTATTGTGCTCGATGACCAGCCACTGTCGGTGGTGAGTAATATTGGGTTTAAACGCTTAATTGAACACCTCGAGCCTCGCTATGTTATGCCCAGCCGCCACTACATTGTCGACAAAACCATACCCCAGATGTATAAAGAAGTTAAAGAGTGTATTGCTATGCATCTGGATAAAGCAAGTGCTGTTAGCTTCACCACTGACATCTGGAGCTCAGAAAACTGTCCGCTATCTTTGAGTCTGACTGCGCACTGGATAGACGCTGACTTTACTTTGCAGAGAGCAGTTTTACATGCACGCGAGTTCAGAGGTTCACACACAGCTAACGCCATCACAAACGCCATGGAGGAGATGCTGCGTGACTGGAAAGTCGACAAAAAGAAGGTCCATGTCGTTCTAAGAGATAATGCTGCTAATATGAGAAAGGGATTGGATTAGCTTGGTGTGCCAAGCTTAGGATGTTTTGCGCACAGTCTCCAGCTTGTAGTCCGTGAAGGGCTTTTGTCACAGCGAGCTGTAAGTGATGCACTAGCCAACGGGAGAAAAATAGTGGGCCACTTTAAGCATTCCCCCAAGGCTTACTCGAGCCTTGAAGACCTGCAAATTGAGCTCAAGGTCACACCAAAGCGTCTCCAGCAGGATGTCCAAACACGATGGAACAGTACCAAGTACATGATTGACAGCCTTATTCATCAAAAACGGCCACTACAGGCCTACTCATCTGAAGAAAACAACTCGCTGCTAGCCATTCTAACCGCGAACCAGTGGGCTCTATTGGAGAAGACCTCAAAGGTTTTGGCCCCCTTTGAAGAACTAACAGGTACCGTCAGTGCCACCTCCGCCACCACAGCTGATGTCATCCCCTCAGTCCATGTACTGGTACGGTTTCTCAGTAAAGCAAGTGAAGATGAGCAGGGGGTCCAAACCATGAAAGCCACTCTTCTGGATGCAGTCCACAGACGTTTCAGGGATGTGGAATCTGAGCCCCTCTACGCCGTGGCAACGCTGCTGGATCCACGGTATAAGGACAAGTAAGATAAATTATTCTAAAATGTTACATATATTTTACACAATTTGATCTATGAGAAAAAAACTGATATCAAACACATTACATATATCATACATTCATACCTAAAATTATGTATACCCTTGATCAATCTCAACCAACAGAAACAAGGAAATTTGATTTAAAAAATTCATTTTAAAAAGATGCTGCAAGCGCAGATACCAAAAAAAAAATAATATTGTTTTACAATTAACATATATTGCTATTGTTTATGACCATTGGACTGATGAAGAAATTGTAATGAATAAAAATGACACCCATAGTGATATGAAATTATTAATCTGGTTACACAACCATGGTTTACATTATTATGACTTTTTGTAACTGTTTCTTTTTGCAAGCACAAATGTTTTTGGACTGGGTGTGTAAATCAGTAAAATGTGACATTTTATATTTACACCAGGTACTTCACAAATGTGGAAACCCTTCGACATGCAAAGGCTGCATTAAAGGCTGCAGTGTTGAAAGTAGAGGAAGAGCTGAAGACCACGCCGCCATCTGATGAAACTGTGTCTGAGCTAGTAAAAAAGACTCCACGGATGGAAGGCGCAAGCAGCACCCTTGGCAGCATCTTCGATGAGATACTGGATGAGAGCATCACAGCAACAACTCCTTCTGAGCACATCACCCAAGGGGCAATCTTTGAAATGAAGAGCTACCTCTGCGAGGCTCCTATTGAACGTAAGAACAATCCTTTACATTACTGGAGAGCCAACCAAGTTTGACTCCCCACCTTGGCCGCCACAGCAGCTAAGTTCCTTTGTGCTCCCTGCACAAGTGTTGAGAGCGAAAGGCTCTTTAGCACATCATCAATTATTGTTGAGGAGCATAGGAGCAGACTCACTGCTCAGCATGCAGAAATGCTTATCTTCTTAAAAAAAAATCTCCCCATCATGCTTGGACTGCAGAAAGTTGAGTTGGAGGAGTAGAAGGTGTAGTCATCCTTTTAGTTAGGTATTTGTTTTCTGCCCTGTATTAGAGTTATATTTATTTTGTTTGCACTATTTTTTGTGGATAGTAAATGCAACGATCTCATTCTTTACGGGCAGTGTGTGTGAAATTGAAACTTTGGACACTCAACCTTTAGCAGTTGGTCAATTAACAATATTTTTTTTTTTCTTATGTTCCTGCTCTCAGCTGTTCCTACCATTTGCTGACGGTAAAAAATAAATAACTGAAGTGACCTTTAATTAGTATTTTGCACTTTAAAAAATATATTTTTGTTTATTCAATTAAGATATTTTTCAGGGTCTTAATATTTATTCTTTATTTTTTATATATTCTTATGTAAAAGGTTCACATTTATGCAACCAATAGTTAATAAATTGATCGTTTTTTTCCATACTTACTGTTGCTGACTTTTGTTCTCAGTTTGATCTAGCCGTTCATACATTCCACACAACGAAATAGGTAGAAGTATTCATGATTTGTGCTGATTATTGTATCGGATTTGTATCGGTATCGGTTAGTACTGAAGGCTGCAATATCGGTATCGTATCGGAAGTCAAAACGTTGTATCGAGACATCCCTACTGAGGAGCTCCAGTGCTGATGGTTCGAGTGCTGGATGTGAATTTACCAAGCTTTACTAACTGCTGTCTGTCTGTCAGGAAGCTGTTGATCCACTGGCAGACGGAGGTGGGGACGGAGAGCTGGGTTAGTTTATTCTGAAGGGTTTCCGGGATAATGGTGTTAAAAGAGGAGCTGAAGTCCACAAACAGGATCCTCACATAAGTCCCTGGTCTGTCCAGATGCTGCAGGATGAAGTGCAGTCCCATGTCGACTGCATCATCCACAGACCTGTTTGCTCTGTAGGCAAACTGCAGGGGGTCCAGTGATGTCCTTCAGATAAGCCAAAACCAGTCTCTCAAGTGATTTCATGGCTACAGACGTTAGGGTCACAGGTCTGTAGTCATTAAGTCCAGTAATTTGGGGTTTCTTTGGGACGGGGATGATGGTGGAGCGTTTGAAGCATGAGGGGACTTCACACAGCTCCAGTGATCTGTTGAAGATCTGTGTGAAGATGGGGGCCAGCTGATCAGCACAGGTTTTTAGACAGGCTGGTGACACACCATCTGGGCCTGGTGCTTTCCTTCTTTTGTTTTTCCTGAAGACCTGGCACACATCATCTTCGCTGATCTGAATTGTAGGTGTGGGGGAGAGGAGGGTTGCTGGAGGTGTGAATGGTTGTGTGGAGAGGTGTTCAGGGCGGGTCCACACCCTGGTGTGATCTGGTGATCTTTCAAACAACAAAAGAACTCGTTTAAGTCATCTGCCAGGTGTTGATTCTCCAGAGTGCTGGGGGGTGGTGTTTTGTAGCTGGTGATGTCCTTCATTCCTATCCACACTGAAGCAGGATCACTGGAAGATAATTTGTTCCTGAGCTTGTCAGAATAATTCCTCATTGCCACTCTGATCTCCTTTTCCAGTGTGTATTTGGCCTGTTTGTAAAAGACTTTATCCCCTTTTCTGTGAGCATCTTCTTTGGCCTGACGGAGCTGTCTGAGTTTTGCAGTGAACCATGGTTTGTCATTGTTGTAGAATAGATGAGTCCTGGTAGGAATGCACATATCCTCACAGAAACTGATATAAGATGTTACAGTCTCTGTGAGCTCATCCAGATCGGTGTCAGCGGCTTCAAAAACAGTCCAATCAGTGAGAGAGAAACAGGCTTGTAGATCCCGCTCTGTTTCGTTAGTCCATCTTTTAACAGATCTTAATACAGGCTTTGCAGACTTAAGTTTCTGCCTGTAGGATGGAATAAGATGAACCAAACAGTGATCAGAGAGTCCTAAAGCTGCTCGTGGAACCGAGTGATATGCGTCCTTTATTGTTGTGTAACAGTGATCCAATATATTACTGTCTCTGGTGGGGCATGTGATGTGCTGTCTGTATTTTGGCAGTTCGCGGGAGAGATTTGCTTTATTAAAGTCCCCGAGAATGATTAAAACAGAGTCCGGGTGTTGTTGTTCACTCTCTGTGATCAGATCAGCGAGTTTCTGTAAAGCTGTGCTCACGTGCGCTTGCGGTGGAATGTAAACACTCACGAGAATGAGCGAGCAGAACTCCCGCGGCGAATAGAACGGCTTGCAGTTAATGAAGAGCGTTTCTAGATCTGAGCAGCACATCTTCTTTAACACAGTTACATCTGTACACCACCTCTCATTGACGTAAAAGCACGTCCCGCTGCCGTGCGATTTCCCCGTTGATTCTGCGTCGCAATCTGCTCTGATCAGCTGGTAATTAGGCAGATGTAGCACGCTCTGTCCGGTATGTCGCCATTCAGCCAGGTTTCCGTGAAACACAGGGCAGCAGAGTTAGAAAAGTCCTTGTTTGTCCGGGAGAGCAGAAGGAGTTCATCCATTTGTTGGGTAGAGAGCGGAGATTCGCCAGATGGATGCTAGGCAACGCCGTTCTAAATCCGCGCTGGCTCTCTTCCCCCGCCGGCGCCTCCTGTAGCGTTTGACCAGAGCTATGGCTCCGCCAACTACAATGTTCAGCAAAACGTCAGAAAAATCAAAATCCGGTAAAAGATTTTGTGGTGTGTTCTGCCGAATGTTCAGCAGGTCATCCCTGGTAAAACTGATCGTATTTGAAAAACAGGAAAAACAAACAAAAACAATACAAACACTGAAGAGCAACACACAATAGCTGCCATCAACGGCGCCATTTTTCTTAAAGTACAACATTACTACATCTGTAATGTTGTAATGATGAACTCTTCATAGAAAAGGGAAAGATTGGTGCTCTGAGGTAATGCTTGTTCGTGTGTATGACAGCCGTGTAGTGTGTATGTGTTATTAAAGACACACCAATGCCTGTGAGATGTTTGACATGCTAAATATCTGCAGCAGTCCTGACTCTGTAATGTTGTAATGATGCTCTGCTCACTGGTCTGTATCAAGCGAGGCTTTTCTCTTTAGATTTGACTGTGAGGTGTGTTTGCCTGATTTCACATTCAGTCTCAGCAGTTTATAATCAATAATAATTTCTAATATCTGTGCTTTGTGTTTGATTCTCTCAGGAGAGGAGACTCTCTGTCTGTGAGACTTGCTCAGAATAGATTTGCCGTTCATGAATGTAACAAACCCAGGGGCCTGAAGAGAAGAAGTGAGTGACCAGCATCATATGACAGGTAGATAACACAATGGAGAGTAATTGCTTATAGTAAGATGTATGATGTGGTTTCTCAGGTGACGTCCCAGAACAAACCAGACAGCAGTCGTTACAGTGGGAGAAGTATCTGATCTCCTGTTACAGTCACAACAGGAGATAATGTTCACAGCGATCAGCAAACATGCTTTTGTCTTTCATCATTACTGTACAACCTTATACATGCTTCACAATATATACTGTAACTATGCATATTTCATAGTCTCTGTTTGTTTTGTTTTTTGCATAGTTTGTGAACACTGTACATTTTTACTAGAGTTTGTATTACAGAAAATATTTGGTGATGTTCATCACTGTAGAATGTGTTCTTTTTCGTTTAGATAACGCATAATTAAAAATAACCAGGAATTGTAAAATAGAAGCATGTCTTATTTCTAAAAATATTAGAGTTCACTTTGCGTGTTCTGTTGTTCCTTTGGGAAAAATACTGAAATATGTACTGTTCTTTATTTGTTTGTTAACAATGGCTGGGCAAACTTTACTGTAATTTTACTCTGGAGCACATTAACACTTTTAAAGCGTTTGACTTGAACGTGTAAATATGCACTTGAAGTGCTGCCTAAGAGACACTGTTCATGAAGTGCTGAAAAGCCTGTTAATGGCTTCTCTGTTCAGTTCCTGGTTAGAAAACCTGCACATTTGATTTACAACATTTCTTGTCTTATGCAGATCTGCCAATAAATAAGTAACTTTTGTGTGTAATGTAAATATTTTTGTATGTTACTCATAGTAGTCTATACATGTTACACACTGTGTTGAGCTTTGTTGGGGAAGTTATTCATAAATCTAGTTATTAGATATGGTTGTTTTCATATTACTAAGTGAATCCTCACTGTTTTGCAAGGTTGTCAATGTGCAGAACGCTCCCACTTGAAACAGCCCATTACAAGATTTCAACTGGATGTCACTCATTGACCACACTTTTGCTCTCCTTTTCCCTTTTTTTTTTGAGAGTTTGATGCAGTGTTCATTCGGTTAATCAAAAAGATGAAAAATCTTTAAACAAATACAAACACCGCTTTAAGAGCAAGCAAAAGTAGATAAATGAAATACAAGCAGGATTTAGCACACACAGGATTTAAATGCTTGGTTTTAAATTACCATAAAGCAGACCATGTAAATAGACAGCAGATATTCACCATAAATACACCGATTTTTAAATTTTGATTTTAAATATTTGACTTTTACATCTCTTATTCTGAACATATGTAAACAATCACCATTAAACAAACCAACAATGTTCAAATATATTCTTAGAACGATATGTGCAGTAAACAAAACATTTTAATTTAAATCAAATCAAAAGAAAAGTATGAATGTTACAGAACGGCAGACAAGCAATTAGCAGGTTCATGTATGTTTATTGAACAACAGAAAGGAAGAGAGGTAAGCTGTGGTGGTGAATCTGGGGCTGGCAATCGGGATTGGCTGTGGTTCTCTTGATCTCTACTTGTAAGTTTTCACGGAGGATCCAGGGACGATCGGCGGCCACACACCCACACCGCAGACCTTGGGACAGGAACACGGAGATCTTGGAGCAGATTCGGAACAGTATCCTGGGAACAGGTAGTACACACAGAGATAGGTAAGTAGTTTAACAGCAATGGTGCAAATGCTTGTGAGAGCCTGGGAAGTCCTCTTCTCACAAACGAGACCGGACATCAAGTGGTGTGTGGCTTTATAGGAGGAGGTAACGAGGGGCATGATGAGGAGCAGGTGTGCTTAATGAGTGGCAGGTGGAAACAGGTGTGTGTGTGACGTGACGGAAGAAAAGCAGGCCGATCTGTAACAATGAAAGCTCACCGACTAATTGTAGTGGACTTAATTCTGCACAAACGAGCTTGCTTCAGTCCAAGTAATGGCAAGTTTGCCACTTCTGAGTGCTGCTTCCTGCTGCTGCTCTACACTGAGTCTTGTTGCATTCACGTGTCATCGGAATTATCGTAAATATGAGTTTCCTAGTCGTAAATTGGCCATATAGGGCCTCTCTAAGGCCGTTCATGTCCAATTTCCGACTTGGAAGCTCGTATTTACGATAATTCCGATGACACGTGAATGCAGCATCTTTGCTCTGCTAATTAGTATCTCGGCTTCACCTGGTGCACCTGGCTGGGAGGGATGCCCCAGCAGTCAGTTTGTGCAACGGTTACTTTGCAACATCCCTGCAAACATTCAAAAAAGTGACAACAGCAATTAAACAACAATATAATGGAAATGTATGTTTCATTTTTCAACGGTCTGAATTGCAGTTCTCCTCATGGCAGTCTTTCAGAAGCAAAAAGTTCACATTCTTTGCAGAAACAGATGCACATATTAATGTCATTTGGTTGTTTTAAATGCATTCCTCAGAGAAGGATGTCAGTACATGTTATTGGAGCATCAGAACTACACAAAACACTGACGCTGAGTGAACTGCTGCCATGTTTCTTCTGCTGATGTTAAGATGTTTTTTATTCAGTAGGCCTAAAATAGCATGTTACCATATTACAAAGAACTTTAATTTGAAGAAGAATTTAATTTACAGTAAATGTGCTCAAATGTCTTTGCAGGAATGTGGACTGCGCGCTTCATATTTTCCACACAGAGAGAGTGAATGCACAGATGATGAGAGTTCAAAGGGACATATTCACATTATTACTGTACTCAGCCTACTCTACAGTTCCTGATTCATGCACAGCCCTTTCTCTCCCTCATATCCAGCAGACTGCTGACGTGTGGAGTGGAGAAATGACGCCTGAGATTGCATTGCTGGAAAAAGCAGTTGTGTTTAGAGATGAGGAACATTATGAAAGCTGAATTTAAAGAGTAAAAATTAACACTTGAGGAGCCATAAACTATCTCAAGGGCCAAAATGTGAAAACCCTGGTTTAAAATTGTATCTGCCTTTTCAAACTGCAGCATACGTAAGAGGCGTCTGTTGAGCTGTAACGTGTATAGTCTTAATGTATATAATGTAAATTTTGCCTGATTTCCCAGTCATCGTTAGTTTCCTTTGTTGTCAATTAACACATCTGTTCTGTTTTCTGTTGATTATACTCATGTATTTAAGCCCTCAGCTCGTGGTTTGTGTTGTTTCGGGTTATGTGGTTTGCTATTTCTCCTAAATGTTTTGAATTCTGATTAAAGAATGTTTGTACAAAGTAGTCCTTCGAGTCATGCTAAATTTTCACAACATCTCGAGTTGTTGAACATAATGTCCAGTTTAAGATCGACCACTTTCTCTCTTGAGGTTATACCAACTACGCTACTAAAGGAAGTGTTGGATGCAGTTGCACCAAATATTCATTCTGTTATAAACAATTCCTTACAGACAAGTTCAGTTCCATCATGTTTTAAACATGCCATAGTTCATCTGCTGCTTAAAACAAATCTGGATCCATCCGATTTGAACAATTACAGACATATTTCCAAATTGCAATTCTTATCAAAAGTATTGGAGAAAGCAGTTTTTAATCAGTTATCACCTTACCTAATTGAGAATAATATACTGGATCTTTTTCAGTCTGGTTTTAGATCTTACCATAGCACTTAATCGGGCTTGTTAAGAGTGGTAAACATCTTGTTACTATTTGTGGATTATGGAAATTGTGCGGTTTTGGTACTGATTTAAGTGCAGCAGTCGATCACTGCATTCTTTTAAACAGGTTAAAAACTGAGGTTGGTATCTGTGATTCAGCCTTTGATTGGTTTGAGTCCTACTTTACTGCAAGGAGTTTCTCTCATTCATCACCTGCCTCTGTTACTGGTGGGGTGCCACAGGGCTCCATCTTGGGCCCGATTTTGTTTGCTTTATAAAATCAAGCAAATATTGTTTGCTCCCTCTTCTTTACATTTTTGAGTTTCACAAGTCCCATATCACATTTATGCAGATGATACCTAGTTGTACATGCCAATAAAACCTGGGTCAAAGTCATCTGACTTGCTTGCTTGTGTAAACGACATCAAAAGCTATATGGGTGATCATTTTCTCCAGTTCAATGAAAGCAAAAGTTATTCTGTTTGGCTCTCCCAATTTGGTCAACGGCCTGTCCTCTAGTAAAGGGCCCTTGCAAGCAAATATCTGTACTCATGTGAAGAACCTGGGTGTTGTTTTTATTCAGAGATAAAATTTGACAAGCAAATAAACTCTGTTGTCAGAGCTAGTTTTTTCCAGCTTAGAGGTTTGTGTAAAATTAAATCCTTTCTATCTTTTAGTGATCTAGAGACAGTTATTCATGCCTTCATTTCAACAAGGCTTGATTATTGTAATACTTTATATGCTGGTGTCAACCAGTTTTCCCTTTGACGCTTCTTAATGGGGAAGAAAAAGAGGGAGCATATCACCCCTATTTTATCACATTTACATTGGCTACAAGTTAAATTTAGAATTGAGTACAAGGTTTTAACTTTTGTATTTAATGCCTTGCATGGTCTGGTTCCAGTCAACATCTCAGATCTTATTTGTCCATACTCCCCCTCTGATCATCCTCTGATAATCTACTAACCGTCCCTTTGTCTCGTTTGAGATCTAAAGGTGATAGAGCCTTTTCTGTATTAGCCCCTAAGATGTGGAATTCATTACCTCAATCTGTTAGGTTATCATCTTCTATATCTGCATTTAAATCATCACTGAAAAGAAATCTGTTTTCTCAGGCCTGTTTTTCATTTTGGGATATGTTGATAACTGATCACTTGAATGACACTGCTGCCAAACATGATGGCAATTAATAAATATAAAACGTCAAAAGTAAAAACTTTTTTAAACCAGGTAAACTAAATTTAGTGAAAAAACTGAATGGGAACACAGTACGTCAATATGTTTTGTAAATGTTAAAATAAATTGTATTAGAAAATACTTTTTAATTCATTTAAAAACAAACCTAACTAGAAAATGAAAATAACTTCCTCTGTAGCTTCTGATCGCACTGCAAAAGCGTGATGCTCTTCCTTTGTATTTCTGTCTTGTTTTTCAGTACAAATGTATCTTAAAATTAAGATGCACTTGAGAAGCGAAATTGACTTAAATCTTGTTTTCTGTGAAACAGACTCAGAAAAATTTATATTTATTCAAATGGAAAACACTTTTTATACACCATTGATGGATATTTGAAAATAATTTTGTTTCATTTTTCAAGTAAATGTATCTTGATTTAAGGATGTTTATATATTTGTATTGGAAAGCATGACTATATGAATTAAAGACTATGTGCTCTGATTTAAGACCTTTTTAAGGCCTTAATTTGTATAAGGTTGAATTAAGACCTTTGTAAGACCTGCAGAAACCCAGTTTAGGGGGTGGTCCTTCAAGCTTACCTTTTTCTGAAAATCATGCATTTTTATACAATACGTACAAATTCATACGAAATCGTCACTTTGTGAAATGGTTGTTTTCCTGTGAGATCTGGTTGACTGAACTCACCTGCCAATGTTAGAGCCATTCAACCAAATGCAGAAGTGCTCAAAGAACTGTTGTACCGGTGTGCCATCTTCAGATCTCAAACACACCATTCACAGAGTCTGAAGGATTTCACCAAAGTTTGAACTTGGGAGATATTACACAAAAACCTGACAGTGTTATTTCATGACAACTCGACCTCCTTTGATAAATTGTGCTGTGTTTGATAAAGTGAGCTTGGATCAGAAACGCCCCTCATTTCCTCTCCCTGCCAGGCACAATGAATAATGTTGCTGCTCATTGTGTCCACACAGATTCTTTCTTCTGCCCCGGGTGGGTGGAAATCAAGGCATTTGATCTGAATTCTGAAGAGTCTTGTTAGCCTCTATAAAGAGCCGCATTGTGTATAAATGGGTTATATAAGTGCATATGACAGCCATGGTGCAGGGTTGTGGCTAGTAGCGCGTAAATCCTTTGCATTTGCAAAGGGCATGCTGATTTTTAGCGAGGCCATTAGCTGTTTCCTGGAAATGTCTGTTTATTATCACAGCTGAAGGTAAATTGCTCTTTTCACTCTCCATAATCAAACTTGGAAATGTTTGTTTGGCTGCTCAGTGTTCATTCAGTCATTTTTGGAGCACATTGTAAAATTGAAATCTTTATTGCAAGTGGGACTTCAGATCGGTCATGTAGTTTATACAGATGCACTGATCACAGTTAATATCCCGTATTAGTGTATATGCGGAGTTGTGTGGGCCAACCGAAAGCCTGCTATTGGCTAGGTTGTCTTGTGTCAGGTGACGACATGTGGTGCTAGACCATCGCCCAAGCTCTTAACCAGCTCAAATTAACCACAACTTTTTTTATTTTAGTCAACCAAGTATCCAAATGCCAAGACCCCAGTCTGTTGTTCTTCATATTTGGAGCTGGTACAACATAAGCTGCTTTCTCACGGGCTGAACCTGGTAAACTATTGTTCAGATTCAGAAATTGGTGTATGAAAATATTTGTGGTTTAGCATTTTATTGTTTTGTTTGTTGGGATTACAGGAATCTTGAATATTGCGTAATTGGAAAGTTTAAAAGTTGAAGTGTTTAGCCATGTTGCGTATGACATATCTGAATAGGTTATACACATTACCAGTCAAAAGTTTTTAACTTTTTTACCCTTTATTGTGACAATTTTCCACATTTTATGTATAAGTATGTGTAATGGTATTTACTACGTAAGGCAAAAAAACATTAAGTTACTCTAAAAAAGTAATTAATTACTAGCTACTAATTACATTTGTGTCTTTAGATTACTGTACTAATTACTCCCTGTAAAAAGTATTGCATTACTTATTACTAATTACTTTCTAAATGCCATATTTGAACAATACAAGGATGGACATTTAACTGCTCTTTTTAAGTCTTTCAAAGAAATAATATAAAATTGCATAAATTATTCTTGAGCTGACCAATGTATAGTCAGAAGGTTACATTAAAAACATACAGTTACATTTTAACATTAGATGTTAAATGTTGATGTTAAATTCACTATTGTTTTATATAGATTTGTTCGGTCACACTTTATTTGAAGGTTCAGTTCTTGCTCATAACAAACCAGTAACTTGAGTTTTGCCACAATAAACTCCTAATTTTCTGTTTATTAATAGTAAGGTAGTTTTTAAGTTTAGGTATTGGGTAAGATTAGGGATGTAGAATATGCTCATGCAGAATATGTGCTTTATAAGTACTAATAAGAGTGTAAAGACCATCGACTCTACCGTGCGACTCCACCGGGCAGGGACACCGGCAAGGGATAGTAGTAGCTTTTTATTTAATTTTTTCATTGATATGTTTATTATTGAAATGTTGTTGTTATATGCATGTGTTAATTTGATTTAATTTCTTTATTTTCTTAAATATGTGGGTAGATAGTATTTATAGAGTTGTAACTTTTTAGTTTTAGTTACTTTTTCTTATTTGTAAGTCGCTTTGGACAAAAGCGTCTGCTAAATGACAAAAGTAAAGTAAGTAAAGTAATAAACAGCCAATTTCTTAATAAAATGCATGCTAATAAGCAACTAGTTAATATAATGAACTGGTCTCTATACTGAAGTGTACCAGTTGTTCTATAGACTTGAATATTTAATGTAATTCCATCAGAAGTATCTGTAATTATTAAGAGTAAGTCATTTTTGATTACGCTTTATTTTAAGGTGTCCTTGTTACAGTGTAATTCTACATTTAAATACTGAGTAATATTAATTAACTACATGTACTTACTATATGGTTAAGGTTAGGATTAGGGTTTGATTTAGAGTTACTTGCATTTACGTTTACATTTAGTCATTTAGCAGATGCTTTTATCCAAAGTGACTTACAAATGAGGACAATGAAAGCAATCCAAATCAACGAAAGAGCAATGATATGCAAGTGCTATAACAAGTCTCAGTTAGCTTACTTGCATGTAATTATGCATAATAGTAATAGTAAGACTTTCAAAAGAAACAAATGCAGTAAGAATAAGAGATTGAACTTGATGAAACAGATTAAAGTACTGGTGCTTTGCCTGCTCTTCTCTGCAGACCTCGAGTCCACCATGAACTGGGCGTCGTTTTACGCGGTGATCAGCGGCGTGAACAGGCACTCGACAGGCATCGGCCGCATCTGGCTGTCGGTCATCTTCATCTTCCGGATCATGGTGCTGGTGGTGGCGGCCGAGAGCGTGTGGGGCGACGAGAAGGCGGGCTTCACCTGCAACACCCAGCAGCCCGGCTGCGACAGTGTGTGCTACGACCAGTTCTTCCCCATCTCCCACATCCGCCTCTGGGCTCTGCAGCTCATCCTGGTGTCCACGCCGGCTCTGCTGGTGGCCATGCACATCGCTCACCGCCGTCACGTCGAGAAGAAGATCCTCAAGATCTCCGGCCGCGGGAGCGCCAAGGACTTCGAGAACATCAAGAGCCAGAAGTTCAAGATCATCGGAGCTCTGTGGTGGACCTACATTATAAGCATCGTCTTCCGCATAGGTTTGGAAGTGGTTTTCTTGTACATTTTTTACTTGATCTATCCAGATATCAAGATGGTGCGTCTCGTGAAGTGTGACTCCTATCCCTGTCCCAATACAGTGGACTGTTTCGTGTCGCGTCCTACAGAGAAGACCATCTTCACTATCTTCATGCTGGCCGTGTCTGGAGTCTGTGTCTTGTTGAACATTGCAGAAATTGTGTTTTTAATAGGCCAGGCGTGTATGAAATACTTTCAAGGAGCAGTGGGTGAACCCAAAGCGCCTTGGCTCACTCAAAAACTGGCAACTTACAAGCAGAATGAAATAAATCAGCTGATATCAGAGCACTCATTCAAGCCCAGATTCAACGTTGGGAGAAAACCTCCCATGGATAAGAGCGAACGCTGCTCTGCTTTCTAGATGGAGGTTTCTATCAGTAGTTCATGGAAAGTGGATGTCTGTAATCATATTAATCAATTGTCATTGATTTACTTTGTTACTTTCGTTTTAAAGACCCCTCTATATGTGAGGAGTGATCATGCACTTTTAAAAATAAAGGTGCTTCAAGAACATTTTTGTCTAAATGGTTCCATAAAGAACCTTCAACATCTGAAGAACCTTTCTGTTTCACAAAAGCTTCTTTGTGGCGAAAGATTCAAATAAAAAGGTAATAAAAAGATGGTTCTGTAAAGAACCTTTGACTGAATGGCTCTTCTGTGCATTGGTGTAACGAACCTGTTAAGCACCTTTATTTTTAAGAGTGTGGGGGCAAATATGCTGGAGAACCGTCAAATATCACACATTTGAAATGGCACAAGTGTCCATCTGGTCCTAAAAAGCAGATAAGAGCAGAGAAATACTTGGGTTTCACACTAAGCAAACACTGGAGAGGGTAAACAGTTCGTCATTTGCTTCTGTGCTGAAGTTAATATTTGTGCAAAAAAATATTTGACCAATAGAGGGTCTATACACAAATTGACCTTTCGTCTCAATATGAAAATAAAAACCGGCATGGCTTGCTGTGTGGAAGGTGGAGTACGTTTTAACCTTTTTAATGTATTAGTATATGTTATTTAAAGTTATTTATTGAAAACAGAAACCCTCAATCATTAGACAAGTTAGTTTGGATGAAAACAGAAGCCCTAGAGTATGACATCATATCCTGTTGCCCATGCTTGTTGATATAACTGATATTTGGAGGAGCTGATATATATATTTTTGCAGTATAGTGTGTAGTATGATTGCCCCTGAAGAATGTTACATTGATAGAATACACATTTTTTAATTGTGTTTGTTTGAACTACAAATCTGCAATGATTTTCTGACTTTAAAGTGAATCAGAACGCACCTTTACATTTAGTAAAGAATCATATTCATTTTGCTTTGACTTGTAGATGATTTGTTAAAACTGGTTTGAAATTGTGACTTTTGGTGTGTTTTTTGTTTTTTCATTTATAGTTTTATTATACAGTAGTTAGATGCATCACATCTAACGGAAGTTTAAAGGCCATTTTCTTCATCTTTGCAAGCACATGTTTGTTAAAAAGACAAAACAAACAGACTTGAGGTCACATCGTATTTATTCGACTGTAAATGCTTCTTTGTTCTCATAATGTAAAGTTGTACTAGCAATCATCACAGCTTTATCTAACACACCTTTCAAGAGCCATACAATCACATAGAACTGACCGACTGTTCTGCTCTAGTATGATTGGAAAATAATATTTTCTTTGCAGGACTTTGTTGAATTGATGCAACTTTTTGCTTGCAATATCAAATTTGTCATTAAACAAATTCATTTATATTGCACATACCTTAATACAATTTTGAATCATTTTAATTTCTCAGTATGTCCATGCATTTCAATCATGATTTTTTTCCCCATTTCAGTTAAAGCGGTTAGTTGAGATCTACACTCACCTAAAGGATTATTAGGAACACCATACTAATACTGTGTTTGACCCCCTTTCGCCTTCAGAACTGCCTTAATTCTACGTGGCATTGATTCAACAAGGTGCTGAAAGCATTCTTTAGAAATGTTGGCCCATATTGATAGGATAGCATCTTGCAGTTGATGGAGATTTGTGGGATGCACATCCAGGGCACGAAGCTCCCGTTCCACCACATCCCAAAGATGCTCTATTGGGTTGAGATCTGGTGACTGTGGGGGCCATTTTAGTACAGTGAACTCATTGTCATGTTCAAGAAACCAATTTGAAATGATTCGAGCTTTGTGACATGGTGCATTATCCTGCTGGAAGTAGCCATCAGAGGATGGGTACATGGTGGTCATAAAGGGATGGACATGGTCAGAAACAATGCTCAGGTAGGCCGTGGCATTTAAACGATGCCCAATTGGCACTAAGGGGCCTAAAGTGTGCCAAGAAAACATCCCCCACACCATTACACCACCACCACCAGCCTGCACAGTGGTAACAAGGCATGATGGATCCATGTTCTCATTCTGTTTACGCCAAATTCTGACTCTACCATCTGAATGTCTCAACAGAAATCGAGACTCATCAGACCAGGCAACATTTTTCCAGTCTTCAACCGTCCAATTTTGGTGAGCTTGTGCAAATTGTAGCCTCTTTTTCCTATTTGTAGTGGAGATGAGTGGTACCCGGTGGGGTCTTCTGCTGTTGTAGCCCATCCGCCTCAAGGTTGTGCGTGTTGTGGCTTCACAAATGCTTTGCTGCATACCTCGGTTGTAACGAGTGGTTATTTCAGTCAAAGTTGCTCTTCTATCAGCTTGAATCAGTCGGCCCATTCTCCTCTGACCTCTAGCATCAACAAGGCATTTTCACCCACAGGACTGCCGCATACTGGATGTTTTTCCCTTTTCACACCATCACACTGCTCTTGGATCGGCTCAGGACTATGTCATTGTCAAACAACTCTGTCACTTTAAGTAACTTGTAAGTGCAGGTCTTTAGCATTACACCCGAGCATGTCCTGAAACACACGTAGCCCTCAGAGGACAGAAGCATGAATAGGGAAACTTTGGACATGATCACTGAAGTCACTCCTCATGCAGAGTGTGCAGATTAGGCTCTTTTTTTTCTTCTTGATTAATTCTAATTGTAAGACCTGTGTGAATGAGCCATATATGGACCCAGTTTCACAGTTTTCGTCCCACCACTGGAGATGTGCTCAATGATAAGTTGGTGACAACTGAATACCATGTAACCTGTTAAAGTACCAATGTTTAATAAAATAAAATGATTAAAAACTCAGGAATCACTAAGGGGATTAATGTTACTCTAAACTAATCAAAACATATTAATCCAAGACTTTTGACAAAAACAAACAAAATCTGCATTAGACATCTAGACTGTTCTGCTGGTTTTCTAACTCTTCCCACGTACAGTATTCCTATAACAGACTTAATAGCAAATTATTTATTTTGGAGTTTCTGATAAAGGCGAAGAAGGTGAAGTGAGAAGTTTGATAAAACAAAAGAGGGATTATGGAATGGATGTTTAGAAAATGTGAATAATCAAATGTCTCCTCTGAATAAACTGATATGAAATATTTTTAAGACCAGACCATGCGATCTTGAGTTCTCATCCTCAGATTTGAAATAGAACATAAGATATATAGAGAGTTTAGCTCCAGCTTGCCTCCACACACAGTTAAGGCTAGAATACAGCTGCGGCCACTGGGCATGCACACATCAATATAAGCATTGTTTCAACAATTACTGTTGTTGCATTATTGTAAGATGTAGGTTTAGGGTTGGGGTAAACATTAATAAAACAATCTAATAGATATAAAATTTTAATTATTGTCAGTATCCAGCTTCCACTGATTAGCTGTATGCTTGACTAAAAAAAAAAAAAAAAAAAAAAAAAAAAGTCAACGTCCCTTTATCAAAGCAAAGTTAACTGTACGCTAGAGGTCTAATTCATGCATAAATTAAGATGAACAATCTAGTCATTACCATGCAGACTGATGGAATTGAATTAACTGCAAACATTAAAATACTATAGGTGCCTAAACACAGGACAAACTTTCCAAAAAAAAAAAAAAAGTCAATATGCACACTAATGATAAATACAGAAAAAATGACTTGTTCTGCAATTGGCAGAACATCCTTTAAAGGTGTAGATGGGCTCCTCATGAACCAGATTCACTGAAAGATATTATAACTTTATAATCTCAATAACACTGGTTTTGTTGCACAGAAAGACAGTCATTACAGAACAATCTGTATTTATTGAGAATAATTATAATACATTAATTTGTAGATCAAGTTGTTAATTTAGAAAGACCAGTTTTAGTCACAGATTTCTGCTCTCATCTGCAAACACAGTACAGCAAGCTGATAATGCTTCAAATAAAAGACACACAGAGAAAGAATGCTGACTCTCAGTAACTCCGCAGTCACCGTACGGCACAAAAATCAGATATTAAGGGGTCATTATGACGTTAAACCCCTCGACCCGTGGATTATGATTAAGAACTACTGTTCCTTTGCAACATCAGCGAGGAAAACAAACATGTTAACACAAGGTGAGTTAGTTTCTCAGCAGAAACACTGGATGCTAGTGAAGTCAGTGAGACAGGAGGAAATCTTCTGCATCATCCACCACCCTGTGAACAAGAAAAACCATCAAGAGCTCGTAAAACAGCAGCAAACACAATCATATTCATCTTTAACCCTGCTCATCTACAGAAACACCTTGATACAGTGCATCCGGAAAGTACTCTGCGCTTTACTTTCTCCACTTTCTCACACAAACAAACGTCTTTTTTCGTTTTTATTTTTAATATATTTGCACAGATTTCAAACAAACTTTTCATTTTGTCATTATGGCATATTGTTTGTAGAATTTTGAGGAAAATAATTAATTTAATCCATTTTGAAATAAGGCTGTAACAAAGTGTGGAAAAGTGAAGTGCTGTGAATACTTTCCGGATGCACTGTATGTTGCTATAAACACAAAGTTTTGGATTTATTAATGTCATTTCCAAACATTCTCATCACTGCTGAAAAGCACAGCATTCTCTAGTAGTAAAGAATTCACTACATAGCTTTTAATCTAACGTGTTTTATACTAGTGCTGTCAAACGATTAATCTCCTCCAAAATAGAAGTTCGTTTACATAATATCTGCATCAGTACTGAGTATATGTATTATGTATATATAAATACACACACATACAGGATATATTTTGAAAGTATTTACATGTATATATATTTATATTCTTATATTTAATGATATATTAATATTTAATATATAAACACATTTTTCTTAAATATATACATGCATGTGTGTGTATTTATATATTCATAATAAATATACACAGTACACACACATATATTATGCAAACAAAAACTTATTACTATTTTCCTACATTTCATAGGCACTGGAACAGCAAGAATGCAAAGTTTTAAAATGCTTTTTCCCAGCATTTTGTCTGAAGTGAATGTGGACCTGATTTAGAGAGGTAACTCACTGCTAGGAGAGGTCTGGTGTAGACTCACGCTGGTCTAGCGCATGCGCATGTGCAGACTGTGCTTGGGCCCGTCCACACGCTCCAGCTTCTCAAAGTGTCTCCTGGCGTTCCTGATGTTGATGAGGGTGGCAGCAGACGCTGGAAGAGAGTAAGAGGCTTTAGCTTCAGTGATATTGGGGTGCAGATGGAGGAAACTGAATTTGGAGGCGTTTTAAAAGGATAGTTTCTAGTTACACACAGGCTCTAAAGATGGCTACTCTGAATGCTGAGATCACGGCTGGATATTCCCAGCATAGTAGTAATGACTGAACAATATTTCCAATGTTTACACACAAACATTGACCCCTGCGTCTGATCTCATATCAGTCCTGTACTGCTATAGGCCAGGAACAACAAAACCTATTACAGCATCAGTCCCAACACCATGTATGCTAAACCCCAAGCCTAAAAAAGACCTGTAATTTCAGGACCTTCTCACAGTGTCCTGTTATTAACTTATTAAAACACAATTTGAACCTTATGAGCTGGCAAATAAGCACCAATCCTCTGTTTGTATCAAAACTACTGTAAGAAAGTTATTTTCCTCCAAAGAAGAGACTTCAGTCAGGATTTAGGCCTCTTGTTCTGCTGTGTGCTATTGTGTCTCTGGACACACTTCGAAGTAGGGGTAGGCGATATGACCAAAATCTTATATCACGATATGACTCATTTTATATCACGATAACGCTATAGATCACAATATAGTATTTTTTTCCCTTTTAAAAAGGTTTTTAATTATGATATTAAAATCTGATACCATAGAATTTTCATAATCCTTGTCACTAATGTCAATATCAAACTAATACAAGCCTAAAAAGAGACAAAAAACCAACAACTCAAGCTCACTGAAGATAAATAAAGAAATAAGAATAAAGAAACTAACAGCAAGCAATCAAAAAACTACAATAAATAACAAACGCTACATGCATTGTGTAAATTAATTAGTCTTCACTGTGTTAATTAAATCTATCTATCTATGATTAGGGTTGCAAAAATGTTGAAAATTTACAGTAAATTGTGAAAATTTTTCAGAAATTTTCCACCCCTTTGCAACCCTATCTATGATAGATATAATTAACATGTATTATATAGATTCTATACATTATATACACACATACACACATACCATTATTATTTTATTTTTTATCTTATTAAAGTTACAAAAGTGATTTAGTCAAGAGCAGCGAGAGATTTTCTAGCAATGTGCTATGATTAATATGAATGGCAGACAGGACGAATATTGGACAGCTACTGTTACATGTGCATTCTCTTCTAGCGGTTTGCTCTCTCTTAAGACCTAAATCACCGTTTATGAGGATACTTGCAAAGACGGGGATTCCGACACATAGAAGTGTGTTTATATAATCCTTCAAAGCCAATAAAGCGGCAAAAAAAGAGGGCGGATCAGTCATGTTCCTTACAAGTGAAACATTATACAAACTATTTAAATACCATCTTACATGTTAATCAATTAGCTTTATTACTTTAATTTAAAGGGATTGTTCACCCAAAACTCTCATCCTCATGCTGATCCGAACCTGTATGAGTTTCTTTCTCAGTAATGTTTTCTATATTATGGAAGCTACCAGCAAATATTTGGTTACCAACATTCCTCAAAATATCCTCTTTTGTGTTCAACAGAAGAAAAAAACATGAGGATGAGTAATTGATGACAATTTTCTCGGTCCCACTTTATATTAAGAGGCCTTAACTACTATGTACTTACATTTAAAGTAATAATTTGCTACAATGCACTTATTGTGTACATGTACAAAAAATACCTGCATGCAATTACATCAGGTAATTAATTTCTGTAATTACATTTATGACTACACTGTTGACCCATCCCTTAAACCTACCCATACCACTTAATCTGTCCCTAACCTTACCCGTATCCCACCTCAAAGTGTTTTAAAATACATCAAAAAATAAGTACAATGTACTTATTGTGTTCATATTGTGAGTACATCGTAGTTAAGGCCACCTAATATAAAGTGGGACCCAATTTTGGGGTGAACTATCCCTTTAAATACCTAAAATAATCTAATTTAAATAATATTTGGCCATAATACAGGTTTGTCAAGAAGTAACAATGGTAAACCATCATGAAAATGTCACAATAAAACAGCAGTGCATTTCTTCATGATACTCCCTGATAATCACGGCTGCAGCCTAACAATCAAACAAAGGGAAGATGTCCTGAGGCCGATGCTTACGTATGGACGGGTCTGACATGATCACCATGACGTAGGTGTTGGACGTGAACACGTCGATGAAGGCAGCAAAGTTCGAGTTGCGCACTTCCATGCTTTGGAAAGAGGCGGCCAGTTTACTGTGGGACAGAGAGAGAGAGAAAGGTCAAAATGTGTTCATCAGCGCTGAACACCACATGGAGACGGACTGACCTGCAGCTCAGCTTGAACTGCTTGATGATGTTACTGATCTTCTCGAAGCGATGGGCATCACGCTGCTCCTTACACTGATAGTGAGAGATCACCTGACAAGACAAGACGCAGGTCAAATCATTCCAGCCATTACTTGTCATCACACTGGACAAGTGTAAACGCATCTGGTTGTTAAAACTGCATAGGTAAATAAGCTTCATTTGTGTCCCTGCAGCACAGAAGCAGTCATCAGTAGCACAGGTATATTTGTAGCAATAGCCAACAATACATTGTATGGCTCAAAATTATACATTTCTCTTTTATGACAAAAATCATTAGGATATTAAGATCATGTTCCATGAAGATATTTAGTAAATTTCCTACTGTAAATATATCAAAACTTCATTTTTGATTAGTAATATGCATTGCTAAGAACTTCATTTGAACAACTTTAAAGGAGATTTTCTCAATATTTAGATTTTTTTGCTCCCTCAGATTCCAGATTTTCTAATAGTTGTATCTCAGCCAAATATTGTCCTATCCTAACAAACCATACATCAATGGAAAGATTATTTATTCAGATTTCAGAAAATTGACCCTTAACATTGACTGGTTTTGTGTTCCAGGGTCACATATGAGGGTTCCTGACAGGATAGAAGGTCCTTTGCAAGAAATGGCAATTTAGCTCAATGCGAAAAAATGCTTTTCTTGTTTAGATTTTTTTTGTCTTGTTTCTAGCCAAAAATAAAATCAATCCAATCAAGAAGGATTTTCTAGACAAGTAAAAATTGTCTTGTTTTCAGAAAAAAACAAGCAAAATAATCTGCTAATGGGGTAAGCAAAATATTCTTGTTTTCTGTTTGAAATAAGATTATTTAGCTTGTTCTAAGCAAAAACTCACTTCATTTTGACTTGTTTTTTCTGAAAACGAGACAATTTTTACTTGTCTAAAAATGTTTTAGAAATTTTGGCTGAAATCAAGACAAAAAAAAAATCTAAGTAAGAAAAGCATTTTTTGCAGTGCTATACTTAATTTAAATATCCTTTCTTTTGAAAACGGTCAAAAAACTTAAATGACATGATTTGGAATATTCTTTTAAAACACGTGTTTTTTCCTCAGAAATAATTTTTCCAACACTAAAGAGACGTTTTTGTGTGCATGGTGCACACAAAGAATGCAATTTAGTTTTTTCGTCATAAATCGCAGACAATTACATTTAAAACTAGTGGATTTATTTTTGACAATGTAAAACCGAACAAACATAAAATGGCAAAATAATCACAACATGAGGTCATGACCAAATTGTGCAGCGTCAATCTGAATATCTGCAAGCGGTCACATGTAAGCATTGTGCTTCAGTTTGGTACAAACCAGGAAAGTAGCTCTTTCAAAAAGTAAGACTTCGTCTGCCTCAATTATCTGAGCAAAGTTGCGCAGGTTGCACTCCAGCTGCTGTACGTTAGGAATGAGCTGATACACGATGCTGGACCAGGCCTGCAGACACAAACACAGACCACACAAGTCACTCTTCTGTCTGTCTGTTAATGCTGAGCGGTGCAAATCAACATGCTCTTACTTTATACAGCGTCTCGTCCCAGATAGACGTCCTGAAGCAGGTGCAGGCCAGCGGGCGAGACAGTCTTTTCAGATCCTCCTCACGCTCTTTAAATATCTAAATCACAAACCAATCATTAATACTGATTAACAGTCTTAATTGTTAATTAACAGTTTGAAGAGAGTCAGCAAGGATTCAAAACACACTACCAGTCAAAAGCTTTAGAACAGTAAGATGTTTAATGTTTCTTAAAGAAGTCTCTTCTGTTCACCAAGCATGCATTTATTTGATCCAAAATACAGCAAAAGCAGTAATATTGTGAAATATTTTTTCTATTTAAAATTTAATTTCTATTTGAATATCTGTTAAAAGTTAATTTATTTCTATGATCAAATCTGAATTTTCAGCAGTCTTCAGTGTCACATGATCCTTCAGAAATCATTCTAATATGCTGATTTGCTGTTCAAGAGACATTTATTATTATTATCAATGTTAGTAACATTTAAAACTGTTGAGTACATTTTCTTTCAGGATTCTTTGATGAATGGAAAGATCCAAAGATCAGCATTTATCTGAAATAAAAAGCTTTAAACATTATATGTAGGATATGTATTTATTTATTTATTTTTGGGGGGGGGGGGGGGGGGGGGGGTTATAGAAATGAATACTTTTATTTAACAAGGATGCATTAAATTGATCAAAAGTAATAAGGACATTTATACTGTTACTAAATATTTCTATTTCAGATAAATGCTGTTCTTCTGAACTTTCTATTCATCAAAGAAACCTGAAAATATTCCACAACATAATAATAATAATAATAATAATAATAACAACAGTTTTTGAGCAGCAAATCAGAATATTAGAATGATTTCTGAAGGATCATGCGACTGGAGTAATGATGCTAGAAATTCAGCTTTGAAATCACAGGAATGAATTACATTTTGAAATATATTCAAATAGAAAGCAGTTATTTTCAATAATAAAAATATTTCACAATTGTACTGTTTTTGCTGTATTTTGGATCAAATAAATGCAGGCTGGGTGAACAGAAGGGACTTCTTTAAGAAACATTAAAAAACGTTTGACTGATAGTGTACCTTTTCTTGTTTTATGGATTTTCCGGATTACACTGATTTGGACAGGTTATATTATATTAAATTGATTTGGACAGGTTATATTATATTAAATTGATTTGGACAGGTTATATTATATTAAATTGATTTGGACAGGTTATATTATATTAAATTGATTTGGACAGGTTATATTATATTAAATTGATTTGGACAGGTTATATTATATTAAATTGATTTGGACAGGTTATATTATATTAAATTGATTTGGACAGGTTATATTATATTAAATTGATTTGGACAGGTTATATTATATTAAATTGATTTGGACAGGTTATATTAAATTGATTTGGACAGGTTATATTAAATTGATTTGGACAGGTTATATTATATTAAATTGATTTGGACAGGTTATATTATATTAAATTGATTTGGACCGGTTATATTATATTAAATTGATTTGGACAGGTTATATTATATTAAATTGATTTGGACAGGTTATATTATATTAAATTGATTTGGACATGTTATATTATATTAAATTGATTTGGACATGTTATATTATATTAAATTGATTTGGACAGGTTATATTATATTAAATTGATTTGGACATGTTATATTATATTAAATTGATTTGGACAGGTTATATTATATTAAATTGATTTGGACAGGTTATATTATATTAAATTGATTTGGACAGGTTATATTATATTAAATTGATTTGGACAGGTTATATTATATTAAATTGATTTGGACAGGTTATATTATATTAAATTGATTTGGACAGGTTATATTATATTAAATTGATTTGGACAGGTTATATTATATTAACTTGATTTGGACAGGTTATATTATATTAAATTGATTTGGACATGTTATATTATATTAAATTGATTTGGACAGGTTATATTAAATTGATTTGGACAGGTTATATTATATTAAATTGATTTGGACAGGTTATATTATATTAAATTGATTTGGACAGGTTATATTATATTAAATTGATTTGGACAGGTTATATTATATTAAATTGATTTGGACAGGTTATATTATATTAAATTGATTTGGACAGGTTATATTATATTAAATTGATTTGGACAGGTTATATTATATTAACTTGATTTGGACAGGTTATATTATATTAACTTGATTTGGACAGGTTATATTATATTAAATTGATTTGGACAGGTTATATTATATTAAATTGATTTGGACAGGTTATATTAAATTGATTTGGACAGGTTATATTAAATTGATTTGGACAGGTTATATTAAATTGATTTGGACATGTTATATTAAATTGATTTGGACATGTTATATTATATTGATTTGGACAGGTTATATTAAATTGATTTGGACAGGTTATATTAAATTGATTTGGACATGTTATATTAAATTGATTTGGACATGTTATATTAAATTGATTTGGACAGGTTATATTAAATTGATTTGGACAGGTTATATTAAATTGATTTGGACATGTTATATTAAATTGATTTGGACAGGTTATATTATATTAAATTGATTTGGACAGGTTATATTATATTAAATTGATTTGGACAGGTTATATTATATTAAATTGATTTGGACAGGTTATATTATATTAAATTGATTTGGACAGGTTATATTAAATTGATTTGGACAGGTTATATTATATTAAATTGATTTGGACAGGTTATATTATATTAAATTGATTTGGACAGGTTATATTATATTAAATTGATTTGGACATGTTATATTATATTAAATTGATTTGGACAGGTTATATTATATTAAATTGATTTGGACAGGTTATATTAAATTGATTTGGACAGGTTATATTAAATTGATTTGGACAGGTTATATTAAATTGATTTGGACAGGTTATATTATATTAAATTGATTTGGACAGGTTATATTATATTAAATTGATTTGGACAGGTTATATTATATTAAATTGATTTGGACAGGTTATATTATATTAAATTGATTTGGACATGTTATATTATATTAAATTGATTTGGACAGGTTATATTATATTAAATTGATTTGGACAGGTTATATTATATTAAATTGATTTGGACAGGTTATATTATATTAAATTGATTTGGACAGGTTATATTAAATTGATTTGGACAGGTTATATTATATTAAATTGATTTGGACAGGTTATATTATATTAAATTGATTTGGACATGTTATATTATATTAAATTGATTTGGACAGGTTATATTATATTAAATTGATTTGGACAGGTTATATTATATTAAATTGATTTGGACAGGTTATATTATATTAAATTGATTTGGACAGGTTATATTATATTAAATTGATTTGGACAGGTTATATTATATTAAATTGATTTGGACATGTTATATTATATTAAATTGATTTGGACATGTTATATTATATTAAATTGATTTGGACAGGTTATATTATATTAAATTGATTTGGACAGGTTATATTATATTAAGTTGATTTGGACAGGTTATATTATATTAAATTGATTTGGACAGGTTATATTATATTAAATTGATTTGGACAGGTTATATTATATTAAATTGATTTGGACAGGTTATATTATATTAAGTTGATTTGGACAGGTTATATTATATTAAATTGATTTGGACATGTTATATTATATTAAATTGATTTGGACAGGTTATATTATATTAAATTGATTTGGACAGGTTATATTATATTAAATTGATTTGGACAGGTTATATTAAATTGATTTGGACAGGTTATATTAAATTGATTTGGACATGTTATATTATATTAAATTGATTTGGACAGGTTATATTATATTAAATTGATTTGGACAGGTTATATTATATTAAATTGATTTGGACATGTTATATTATATTAAATTGATTTGGACAGGTTATATTATATTAAATTGATTTGGACAGGTTATATTATATTAAGTTGATTTGGACAGGTTATATTATATTAAATTGATTTGGACAGGTTATATTATATTAAATTGATTTGGACAGGTTATATTATATTAAATTGATTTGGACAGGTTATATTAAATTGATTTGGACAGGTTATATTATATTAAATTGATTTGGACATGTTATATTATATTAAATTGATTTGGACATGTTATATTATATTAAATTGATTTGGACATGTTATATTATATTAAATTGATTTGGACATGTTATATTATATTAAATTGATTTGGACATGTTAT